>NC_082595.1:111226747-111599161 GCF_030936135.1 Gavia stellata | reverse complement strand
TGTGTCTCTTCGGCTACTTTATCAGGAACAGAAGTAGGCTCACGGGTGGTAGTGGTGGAAGACTGCCCATCAGAAGGAGGTTGGGACTCTGTGAAGGAGGAGGTGAGGTTTGCACGTCTTCCCCTGCCCAAAAGAGCTGGGACTGGCAGAGCCAAGGTGTGAATTGAGGATCACTTCACCCAGGAAACCTCCGTTCCCTCATCCTCCTCCGTCTTTTAATCCTTTTAGCTACGTACTTTGCCAGGCTGTGTAATAATTGTGGGAGTCCTTGCAGCAGGATGGCGTGAGAACAAAGCCAAAGCAGACACAAATTCATTGGAGAAAAGTCCACCCAAAGTCATGACGCTCAAGGGGCAGCTGATACCGGCTCAGGAAGTCCCTCAACTTGGGATTGCTGGAGTTGGGGAGCTTGTGCCCAGGAAGAGCAGATCTCTGGTGGGGTTGGGATGAACCCTGGCCACCTCTTTGGTTTGCTGTGACAGCAGTCTGAAGTCCAAGCCCTTCAGGACAGGCTCTGCCTTTGTCCTGAAGCCCTCTGTGGCCCCATCCGCTGCGGGAGGAGGAGGGGAGATCCTGCGGCGGGTGAAGGCTTGCTTGTGCTGCGGCAGGACATCCCCCGGGAGCCGCGGGCTGGCAGGTGGCACTGACAAATCGCCCCTCGTGCTGTTTTCAGGTCCTTGTCACCTACAACGGGCAGGAGTGCGCTGGCCTCGTGGAGCAGCACAACCCGCTGAGCGACAAGGTGAAGGTGCTGCTGCCAGAGCAGGGCTTGCAGGCTTGCTGGAAGGCGCAGGATGTGCGGCCGGCCGCGCTCCAGCCCCCCGCCTTGCCCGTGGCCGGCGGTCCCGGCCCTGCCGAGGCGCTGCAGAGATCTGTATCCAGCAATATCGATGTACCCAAGAGGTTCGTGCCTTTGGCTGGTGGTATCTCACTCGGGCGGGAGAGGGTCTCTTGGCGGCTCTGGCAGCACTCGTGCTTGTTTTCACACCGACGGAGAGAGCGGTGATGCCGGGGATACATCCGCCTTCCCAGCGTGGGATTATCTGGAGGATGGTTAAATTTAGGATCAAGGGGATTTTTAATTTTTTTTTTTCCTCCAAATGGGAATAAAACATCTTTCCCAATGACTTTAAAATGACTCAGAGTTTATGGAGGGAGGCGGTGGGGGGGAACCTGCGCTGCTGCAGGTTGTACTGCCCTTTGGGTACACGGTGACTCCCTGGGTTGTACACAGGCTCTTTCTCTGCCTTTTCCTCCCCGTGTTTCACATCTCTCCCCTCGCGGTGCAGGAAGGCTGACACGGCTGTGGAGATGGACGAGATGGTGGCAGCCATGGTGCTGACGAGCCTCTCCTGCAGCCCCGTGGTGCAGAGCCCTCCCGCTGGCGAGAGCGGCATCCCCCGTGAGTGTGCATTTAAAATATTCATATATATTTGTTAAAAAAACGACATCTGAAACAAAAGGAGATGTGGAGAAATACGCTGTGCCCTTTGGTTCTCAGTGCCAGGGCTCTTGCCCTGCAGAGGTGTTTGCTGGGTGCTGAATAGCTGCCAGGACAGGGACCATGCTGGGCTGGAGGTGGCTGGGGAGCGGCACTGGGGTCGCGGTGGAGCCCACGGGTGCTGGTGCCGGTTGGGTCTGAGCAAGCGGGGACACCCCTGGCAGCGTGGTGGGGGTAGCCCTGCTCTCCACAGGAGTCCCGGGGGGCCAGGGAGCCCCGCTCAGGAGTCCCGGGCTGGGGAGCACCGCCCGGTTGCTCCTTTTTTAGAGGCAGTTTCATTCCCGAGGAGTCAAATGCAGCCAGAGGGATAAAAATAGCTGCCTGGAGCCGTGGGAAATGTGCGTGCCCTGGTGCTGGCAGCTCGCCGTGTGCCGGCTGTGCCCGTGGGATTGCGCTGATGCCAAGGAGGATGGGGAGGGGAAAAAAAAGGGATAAACGACCAATAATTGGAAGCTGGTGCTGAGCAAAGGTGCAAAGGCTTCACCTTGCCAAGTTTTTTTAAAAAATAAGTAAATAGAGGCAAACTGTTGTTGTGGGTTATCCAGCCTCAGGGCTGGTCTCTGCCCTGGGGGGATTTGGTTGGCCCTGAGCTGAGGGTGGCAGCACGTGTCCCCTCCCTGCAGCCTCACGGGCAGCGTGCGATCCCTGGAAGGAGAGCGGTGACGTCTCGGACAGCGGCAGCAGCACCACCAGTGGGCACTGGAGTGGGGGCAGCGACATCTCCACCCCTTCGCCCCCCCACCCCGCAGGCAGCCCCAAGTACTCCAGCGAGGCCCTGAGCTCCCCCCAGATGGACGATGGCTTCGAGACTGACTCCGACCCCTTTCTCCTTGATGAACCTGCTCCGCGCAAGAGAAAGGTACTGCTGCCGTCGGGGGGGCGGTCCCAGTGCTGGTGGGGTGGCTCAAGCTGAGCTGGCGTCCCATGGAAGGGACGCGGCTGCCAGGCAGGGGGTAACACGGACTGTCTCTCTGCCAGAACTCGGTGAAGGTGATGTACAAGTGCCTGTGGCCGAGCTGCGGCAAGGTCCTGCGCTCCATCGTCGGCATCAAGCGGCACGTCAAGACCCAGCACCTCGGGTAAGGCGAAGGTTTCACCTCCTCAATCCCTGCACGACCACACTGAAGCCGCATGCCCTGCCGCTGCATAATTCGTAATTCCTGCAGCCAAGCAGTCCATGTCACCAAAGCCACTGTTGTATGTGTCCCCGCCTTCAGGGAGCCCAGGGCGTTCTGGGAGGCACAGGAGACCCGTTTGGGCTTTGGGACTGCCCAGCTCCTGTGTGCATTTTGCACTGGGGGGAGTTCAGGTTACACGTGAGCCCTGGGCTCCTGGGCAGAGGCAGAAAAGCACCAGCCCGGTTGGATTTCACAAGGGCTGCCAGCCTGGAAGACATGCCTGCTGCGACAGCGGCTGGCTCCAGCTCAGCTGTTGGGGCTGGTATGGGCACCTGTGTGCCAGCCTGGCGGCGGTTGTCCCTTTGGTAGTTTGCTTTGCTTTGTCCTGATCTCCTGTGAATTCCCCCCAAAATACGAAGTGGTGAGGGTCTGGGTGTGGGGATCAGCTTTGCTATGCTCTCCTCCTATGGCCCTATTGCACTTCTCGCCCCAACCTCAGTTTTCTCATGCTTTAGTCCACGTTTTCCGGTATGTATTTTTCTCCTCCTCCCTTGCAAACGTGACAGAAGGGCTGCAGTGCAGTGGGCAGCGCTGGACTGCCATCCAGTGCTGGATAAATGCACTGGGAAAAGAACAAAAAAGACTTTAGAGGCTGTTTCCTGCTGGGTGAACCGCAGGGCTTTGGTCATGGCTGTGCTAAATGAACTCGATTAGAAATGAGCAGGGGATTTTCAGTGGCACCCGGTCAATGTGCCAGCATTTTTAAAGGCCCTGGAAGAGACATTGATCTTTCTTGGAAGCATGAAGTGCTGCTGCAGAGGCAGTGGCTGTTGCTGATCGCAGCTGACGTGATGCTTTGGAGCCTGGGAGCGGAGCTGCTCTGCCCGAGAGGGTGAGATGGCTCTCCCCCGGCGAAGTCAGGGACTGCTCACCTTGATGGGAACGTGGCCACCTTTTCACCACTGTCCCCCTTTCATCCCCGGCAGGGACAGTGCAGACTCTGACCAGCGGAAGCGGGAGGAGGATTTCTACTACACCGAAGTGCAGGTGAAGGAAGAGCCGGCGCCGGAGGCAGCCGCCGCCACCAGCCCCACGTCCGCATCCGCCCCCATCATCATCCAGCCAGCCCTGGCGAAGCCGGAGGCACTGCTGGTGGAGCAGCCGGTGCTGGAGCCCACCCTGGCCAGCAGCGCCCTGAGCCAGTCTGCCCCCAGCTCCTTCTGGCACATCCAGGCTGATCACGCCTACCAGGTGAGCTGGCGGCATCTCCCAGGGCTGCGTCACCTCCCGAAATCTTGCCAAAGGGCAGGTCATGATCTGGTTTGCTCTGCAAGTCCCTGCTGCGGCAGGGACGTTTCATTACCACCCCAGCAATGTGTAGCACCATCCCCTGCCTGGTTGCCCTTCAGCCCTTGAGCGACTGGCTTCGTTAACGCCTGGTTAAGGGGCTCCTGTGCTTCTGCCACAGCCGTTGCGGGCTGGGGGAGCTGCTGGGCTCCGCTCCCCTGCAATTACCCGGTGCTGGTATGCAACACGCCCTTCTGCCGGCAGATAACATGGAGCTGGAATGCAGCCGTGCCGGATCCTGCACGTCTCCGCTGCATGCTCACCGGGGCACGGGCTTTTGAGGCACAAGGAAACCTGGGGACCCGGAGCAGTGGCCCTGTGGGCACCCTGGGCCAGTGGCCCTTGTCCCAGGGGCTACCTGAGAGCTGAGCGCTGTTCTGGAGCTGCAAGCTAGAGCAGGGACAGGCTACATAGATGCATAAGTATATCTTTTCCCATCCCAGGGAACGGATGCCACATCATCTGAAAGCAGAAAGCCTATGTAAATAGGTGCAAAAATATATACATACAGACCAGGGCAGTGCATGTGGTTCGGTATTGCAACCGAAAACAGTTGCAGGAGTGAAGACGTTGCTGTGGCCCAGTGAAGGGTGACACAGTACATGTGCCATGCCCCATGTTAGCAGGATCCGGCGCTGGAGGAGAGCTTGCACGGGGATTTCCATCCCACTCCCAGTGCTCCCAGTTTGTGGGTATTCCAGGCTGGTCTTTGCAGGGAGGTGAATGCCTGTGGGGTGGCATGGGGGAACAGGGATCCTCGGGGCTAGCGCTGACCCCTCTTTTCCCCCACAGGCGTTGCCCTCGATCCAAATTCCAGTGTCCCCCACATCTTCACCAGCATCAGCTGGGCCACTGCCACTTCAACTCTCCCGTCCCTATCACCGGTGAGTCCTGCATGTCTTCCCCTTCATCCTTTTGGGGTGCAGGGTTGGGCTGGGAGCTAAGGGCACCTTGTCTCTGCTTTCTCGCTCCCCACTTTAAACATCCGGATTTGTGGGCTGGGAGCACCCACGTCACCCCATCGCGGTGCCCGGGGGCCGCACGGGAGGAGGACTGCATCGTCCCGCGTCCCCTTTGACACCCGATTCCCCGCAGGTGCGGAGCCGGTCGCTCAGCTTCAGCGAACCCAGCCACCGACGCCGATGCTCAAGTCCCACTTGATCGTCGCCTCGCCGCCCAGGGTGTCCATCGGCACCAGGTGAGGGTCCCGCCGGCCGGAGGGGAGCAGGGGTGGAGCCCGTCAGAAAATGGGTGCCCTCTAGCATCTCCGCTGAGATGCAGCAGAACGATGCTCGGCCATGGTTACAGGGCCTTACCCTTAGAAACGCGACCGAGATTCTGCAGCGAGTGAATGAATGTTATTTCTTCTTTTCCCCCTTTTGTAGGAAAGTCCGTGGTGAAGCCAAAAAGTGCCGTAAGGTGTACGGCATCGAGCACCGGGACCAGTGGTGCACGGCCTGCCGGTGGAAAAAAGCCTGCCAGCGCTTCCTGGACTGAGCGCAGCACCGCGGTGCTGCGTCCCTCCCCTGCTCCCGCCCGGGGAGCACCGGAGTCCCTCACTGCTGCAACCAGGGACCTTGGAGGTACCTCCTGTGACCCCAGAAGACACCTCCAGAGCTGCGTGTAAATTCCTCCTTCTGTATATTGTACATCTGCTGGGTTTGCTCTTTTTTTAAAAAAAACTTTTTCCAACTTTTTTTTTAAACCTGAAGAATATCTCCCTTTGTACGGTAAAAGCTGGGGCTGGGAGGGAAGGAAGCCGGATCCTCGGGGTTTGGGGAGATTGTAGGCGATCTGGGGACCAAAGAGCTTCCTGCATTTCCCAGATCAGCCCTAAAATCTCCCGAACTGTCGCAGCGTGGCTGGGGTGAGGTGTTGAGGCAGCTTCCCGTGTCCTTTGACTACCTAGAAAGTGCAAATCCCTTGTACCCTGTAAGGGAGGGGATCGGTAACTATTATAGCTTTAAAAAGAAATGCTGTTGGGTTGCCGCAAGCAAGGCCGAGTCGGTTCTCGGGGCAGGAGTCGGAGGTTTCTTTCCCTGTGTGGATGTGGTCTTTGCTCTTGTCGCGTCACACCGGTAGCTTGAGCCTGCACGTGCTTCTGGTCGGTTCCAGCGCGTCGTTTTTGGAGGCATTTGAGGGGGGAAAAAAACCACCCAAAACATTTTAATCAGGAAAACTATGAGAATTTTTAAGGCAAAACCTGGTGTTCCTTCTCATTTTAGGCTTCGTGAGTCTGCTTAGCTCTGTGAAAACCTATATTGTGGCCCTTGCTGTGTCTTTCAAACTAGGCTGAGCAATTTTATTTTTTTATTTAATGATTCCACCAGTAAAGGCAGCTGGGAGGACTGGGACGGGCTTTCCCTTAGCATCACCGTATGGCCCCAATTCAGCAAAACACTTCACTATTTCCTTTTGAATCCCATCGAGCCTGGTGGGGAGTCACTTTTCTGACTTCCATCCTTTAAAATATGTATTTACCCAACCCGCATCGCTGCTGGTTTCCTGTCACTGTCGCGGCCATCCCACCTACACCAGCATCGTTGGCAGGGTGTTGTGCTTGGTGTCAGGCTGGGGTGCGTGCGGCCGGGGAGCCGGAGTGCCCCTTCACCTTTCTCCCTCGCTGGGGCAGGCAGCCATTTGGATTTCTATTTTTTTTTTTTTTTTGCTGCATTTTTGATAATCATAGGTCGTAACCTGCAGCCGTCGAGCTGAGAGCAATCCCTGCACGCGGCTTGAGCCCGGAGTGTTTGTAAGGACCCCGCGCTGAGACTCAACTTCCCTTATAAAAGCAAATCAAATGGCTGCGAGAGTCCGATATTGCTCCCGGATTGCCGCAAGCCTCGTTGTTGAAGGGATTGTGTGGGCAGGCAAAGCGGGTTGAGATATGTAGTACTAGTGCTTGTCGATGTGTTTGGGTACTTTTTGTTGTTGCTCATTTGTAATTTTGTACATATAAACAGGATATCGTCCCGCAACCTGATCTTTTCTCCGGTGTCCAACCGGCGGATGCAAAAATTTGGCCGCTGGAAAGCAGGAGCAAAACTCCCCGGGCAGGTGCGACCCCGCCGGGGTTATGTCCCCGGGTGGGTCTGGGCAGGTCCGGCTCAAATCCTGGCGAAGAGAAGAGCTTTTGCTCCTTGAGAGCTGCTCGCTCAGGCTCCCATCCCCGCTGGAGCGCGGGGTGAGGAGCAAAATGTCGGGAAAAGCCTTTTCCTCTCCCGCCAGCATCGGAGACTCTTTGCAGGTTGCCATGTTGGGCGTTTTATTGCAAGAAAGACTTTCCAAAGCGCATGGCAGGTTGGTGCTCTGCATCCACAGCCCTGGTAACAATTAATTGCGTGGTGGGGTTGTTGCACTACTCAAAAATAGTTTTGTTTTTTTTTTTTTAATACAAAAAAAGCCCCCACGCCTTTGCTGCTGTCTGACCTCCGGCGTTGGAATGGCCGAGCTGGCGTTATCTGTCCTGCGTTGCCTCGCGGAGCTCAGCGTGTTTGTTCTGTTGGGGAAGGGTCGTGTGATGCCGGGGTGCGGGCAGGTTTTCGGCGGTGCCGGAGATGCTGGTGCCTCTCTGGAAGTGAGCCGGCGCTTTGGGAACTCCCACGCAGCGCCTCGCTGCATTTTCGTTTTCCAAATATTTTTTTAAAAAACGGGGCTCGAAGCAGCGCCCAGAGCACAGAAGGGAAAAAAAAAGGGTGAATTTGTGCTTTCCTCAGACCTTGTGCCTTTGCCCCCACGACTCGGAGAGACCCGGGCAGGACCGGAGATTTTACTTCTTGCTTTTTATGCCCTTTCTGCCCCAAACAGCGTCAGGCGGAGCCGGATCCGCGCCAGCGCTAGCCAGACACCACTCAGCTCCCACGGCTCCCAGCAAAATCACTCAGGAAATGTCAAACAAGCCATCCAGGGTTGGCATCGGGGTGCGGCATCACCCCGGCCCCGGGAGGGGGGGATTCATCCCGCCCCCCCAAAACAGGGGTGTAGCATCAGACACCCCCGGCCCTTCCCAGCGCAAATCTGCCTCAGAGATCAGGTTTTTCACTGGCGGGAGCTCGGGTGTCTGAAAGATAAAGCTAAAATCTTTCTGCTTTTCTCTTAAAAATCTTTTTTAAAAAAAAAAAAAATATATATATATATAAAAAGGAAGAAAAAGGTTTCGATGGCTTTGGAACAAGCAGGCACGTGCGGCGTGCAGCATCCCGGGGGGCTGGCGGGACACCCCCCAGCAAATGTGGGGGACCCTGCCCCCCCAGCCCTTGCAGTGCCTCCTCCTCCCGCAGCGCATAGCACTTACTGCCCGGCAGCCGGCGGGGATCACCTCGCGTCGGAGTCTTTTCTGTCAGCGTTGTTTTATGGGGGGGCGGGAGGCGCCTACAGCTTCTTTTCCGAGGGCTTTCTGCGGTACAGACTTAACCGGACAATATTGTCCTTGTGCTCGCGGCTCTTTTCTCTTGGCTTTTTATTTTTAATGGAGAAACTGGTGCAGGGTGGGTTGGGTTTTAGTTTTTTGGTTTGTTTTTCCTTCTGGTTTGGGAGTATTTTGGAATTTTTACACTTTAAAACAGAAAAACCTTCTCGTATTTTTGCAGAAACGACAGCAGGCTTCCACCGTGTCTATCGGGTTGGTTGGCATTGGATATATAATTATTTTTTTGCTCCTTTCCCTATTATTTCCCTTTCCTATTATTTTTTAACTCACTTCCAGCCGCCTCCCGACCGTTGGACTTTTCCTCCCGACCCTTGAGTCTCACTGGTCTCAAGAAAACTCCTCTTCGGCCCCAACCGCGGGTAACCGCCCCCCCGTAAATCCACCTTGGAGAGTTTTCCCTCATCCATCTGCCTGTCTCCCGGAGCATGTATATGTATGTATATAGGAACCTCTTAACTGGGCACTAATTAATTGGAGGCTGCTCCCCCCTCTCCAGCCGGGACACTCTGCCCACCCCGCTCTGGTGGGGTTGGGGGGGGTAGTCGGACCCCAAAAATCGGTTTAGCGCTGGGTGACCCCACGTTGTCACTTGGTGCCCCCTTGCCATCGGCGGGAGGCTTGGTGGAGGCGTCGCGGGGAGCGGGGACGGGGTTGGGGACGCACGTCACCGGCGCTGTGCCCCCGTGGGGCCACCGGCCGCCTGGGGACGATGCCGTGTCAGTGAATTTTCTGTCTTGTTGGAGCTTTTCTCAGCTGTCTTCCAAGTATTATTTTTATTGTAAGGGGAAAAAAAAAAAAAAAGAGGGGAAAAAAAATTTTAAAAATTAAAAATGTGAAATGTAATTTTTACAGCAGCAATATGAAATATATTTTATAAGAAATAAAAAGAAAAGTTGCCTGAGAGCTCGCTGCCTCTGCCTTGTCCTTATAGCCCGCGTCCCAGGGGACCCCCCAGGGACCCCCCGTCTCCCCCGATGCGGAGGTGGGGACACTTTCTGCCGCCGCTCGCGGCTGCTCGGCCCCCACCCCGAGATGTTCCCCCCCAGCTCGGGGAGCCCCTTGGCACAACCATTTCTGGCACCACTAGATAGCAGTGTCCGCCCGGCGCTGGCAGCCGCCATGGCAGTGCCGCTCCCTCCGGCACCAGCGTGCTTTTTTTTCCCCTTGTTTTCCTCCCCCCAAAAAAACCCCAAATCCATCAACTTTTTAACCTGGAAGCTGCAGGGAGGGGTTAATATGTGCTAAACCCGGTGGGTTTTTAATCGGTGTCCTGCTGCGGGGGACCCTGCAAAGTCTGGTGTCCCGGAGCGCTCACTTGCTGCGGGTCGAACGTTGAGCCGAAAAGTTGCCTTTTGATGCAAAAAAAAAACCCCAGCCAAACCCTGGATAATGTCATATGTATTTTTTTTTTTTAGGCGTGTTGAGGTGAAAGAGGAGCTGGAAAAGGGAAAAAAGGGGAAAGGGACGGAGGGGAGCGGTGCCTCCCCTGCATGGGAAAGGGGAGGAGGGGAAAAAAAAATACGCTATTAAAAATTGCATCCGACAGGCACCAAATTAACACAATTCCTCCGATTTCTGCAGGGCAACGGCTGCGCCCGGACCTGAGCCCCCCCGCCCCGCAGGGACGCTCGGGGACCCCCGGGCCCCAAAGCAAACCTGCCAGCCAAAGTCTTTCCCCAATTAATTTTTTAATTGCCAAGGCCCCTTTCTTTCTCGTTAGCCAAAAAAAGCAGCAGCAGCCGTCGCCTCGCTGCCCGGGGCTGGTCTGTCACCCAGCGTTAACCCAGTTTGCATACTGGGACCCAACTGGGGACGCTGGGGCCAGCCGGCGGCATGGCCATCGCGCATCCCTCCGCACCGTTTCTATGGCAATGCTAAAAATAGCGCCCAGGCACTTGGCCGGCCATGCCGCTCCTCTCCCCAAATCCGGGAGCGGGGGTGAGGGAGGTGAACCCCTGAATTTTCCAGTGGAGTCGCAGATGTTGGGGGGCTGTGGGCGCTGGAGCCTTTGTTATCCCTGGGGAAAAGGGTTCTGGGTGCGACAGAGCCGGGCAGAAATTCCCCTTCTCTCTTAAACCCGAAAATCCCTTTTTTCCCCCCAAATAACCCCCCTGGTCCATCCCATTTTTGGCTGCGGGGCGCGCGTGCAGCAGGACCCCCCCCAGCTCTGTGGTGGCCCACGCAAGGTGGGATTTCCACCCTCCCAAAAGCCCCCGCTCTGGAAATAATGCAAATTTACAAAAATCTCCCTTTTTTCCCCTAAACCCAAGCTATTCCCCAGGTGAGCGGGGCAATTCGATCCCCCCCATGGCAGGGGGGGCAGCAGGGACCTGCTCTGCAAGCGTTGACCCAAGTGACGGTCGCCAGTCGCAATAATATCGTAGAAACAGTAAACTAATTTATTAATCCTTTTGCTATGTACAAGTTTAATGGAGAAATCTTTGTATGAAACAATTAAAAAGAACAAGATCTCGGAATTATTTTTTTTTTTTCTATTTTTTTTCCGTAGGGGTTATTATATTATTTTTTTTATTTTTTTTTTTTACAAACAGTGAAGGGCAGCGCTGCGGGTGAGACCCGGGCGAAGAAGTCGCTCCCGGGGTCTGCTTTTTTTGGGTAGCAAATTAGGCAGGAGAATCAACCGGCTCCGATTATCCTCCTGGGAGCGACACGGAAAAAAACCGCATCCCGGCGCGGGGACTGGGACGCGATGCATGCCGGAGGGGCGAGGGTGGGGAGGGACACGGGACACACGCAACGAAAACACGCGCGCGGTTTGTATTGCTGAGCAAAGAAGTCAACCCCGGAGGCTTTCCAAAACTTTAAGGAAAACGCTTCAAAAAAGGGGAAAAAGAAAAAAATTTAAAAAAAAAGGAAAAGAAATTTGAAAAATAAACATTTCCAGGTGGTTTCTGGGCGCTGGGGTGGGAGCTGGTCCCCGGCGCTGTGGCCGTTGGGTCATGCCCGTGGGGACGGGGCCACGATGGGACGTGACCCCCGCGGCATCCCCCATCCGAAAAGCTGGAAGTAAATCCCATGGGAAGCCGAAAGCCCCGGCCGGTGGATGCCAAGCGCTGCCGGGGAAGGCACTGGGAATGCGGGGTGGGGGCTGATTTTCCGCTGGATCCAAGGTGGCTTTTTCACAGCGGCCGACCCAAAAAAAGAAAGAAAAATAACCCCAAATCCAATTTTTTTGGCAAAACTCCCCTTTTTTTTTCCCCTTATTTTAAATTTCCGCCCGCTTCCTCGCGGTCCTCTCCCCCCACTCCCCGTGGCATCTCGCTCCCGTCGCCGGCGGAGGCCGAAATTCGTCGGGTCCTGGTTTAAATCGGGCTTAGTGAGTGAAGAGCAAAGTGATTTCTGAACGCGTGCGAGTCTGAAGCGCTTTGGGGTCCGTCAGAGAGAGGATGGAGGCTGCCGGGGCGGACAGGAGCAGGGTTAATTTTGCCTGTGCCTGGCGGAAGGTGCTGGGATGCGGTGCCGGAACGCTATAAAAAAATAAAAATAAAAAAAAAAATAGAGAAAAGAAAGGAAAAAAAGAAGAAAAAGAAAAGAAAGAGAAAAAAAAAAAACAAAAGAAGAAAATAGAAGAAGAATAAAAAAAAGAAGGAAAAAAAAAGGCAGCTGAGCCGAGAGCGGAGGGAGCGGGGGGCTCTCTCCCGGGGGCTGCGGGGCCGGGGGTGCATCCCCTAATTTAGGGAGATGCCACCCGGGGAAACAAAAAAAGGAAAAAGAATAAAAAAATAAAGGGGAAAAAATTTAAAATGCTCCCAAATTGTAGATTTGGGGGGGGTGTTGGGGTGGGGCTGGGCGGCCTCGGCAGCTGCAGCGTAGAGGGGCTGGGGGCTCCCAGCGTCCCGGGGTGGGGCTGGCGGCGGGCGGGGGGGACGCTGGTCCCCGGGGAGCGGCAGCGCGGGGTTAACCCGCTCCTCAGTTTGGCAATGTGAAGCTGGAGGGTTTGGGGAGGAATTCTTTCAGTTCCAAAAGAAAAAGGTTCTGCTTGATTTTAATTTTAAAATTTATTTTAGTTTATTTTAATTTATTTTATTTATTTTAATTTAATATAAATTTTTATTTAAAATTTAAAAAATTAAAATTTTTAAATTTTAATTTTTTTATTTTAAAATTTTTCTTAATTTATTCTGATTTTTTTTTCCTGCTTTTTGGGGGGGGTCTGGACCATCCTTCAGACCTCTTTGGTGTCGAGGACAAAACCCTTTTGCCCATCCTCCCTGGGCGGGGGGCTGACGGCAAAGGGCCTTTCCCCGAGCAACCTCCAGATGCCGAGATGCCGACGGCCGCCCGCAGCATCCCTCCCCAGTCTCCAATTCGGCATTTTTCAAGCCGTTTCCAATTTTTTTTGCCCCCCTTTTTAATTTGCACCTATGGACATGTGGTGTAGAGGGGTAGAGGGTTGACTTTTTTGGCCATGGCGGACCTAGCCGGGCGGCGCGGGTCTCCGTTAGATCTCGTTGTGCTCGCTGATGCCGCCGGCAATGTCGTACTCACTGGAGCGGGGCGACATGCCCAGGTACTGCTTCAGGAACTCGCTAAACCTCTTCTGGTTGTTCCACTTCCTCGCTGACTTGCGGACCCCGATGAAGCCCCCGTATCGCTTCTGCACCCCCCTGGCCGTTGGCGCCGGCCACGAGCCACGCGTCCCCCGCGGGAAACCGCCGAGTCGTCGGGAAATGTCCTCAGGTGGCTGCGGGAAGGCGCCCGGCGCCGGTTCGACGCCTTCGTCTTCGGCTTCCCGTCGCCGCAGCAGCTCGCTTACCTGCAGCGGGCTCACCGGCACCGCCGGCACCGCCGCCACGTGCCAGGGATCGCCGGCGTCCTGGAGGTCACGGGGCCGTGGGGCAGCTCGGCTGGCGGCGGCACACATCTCCCAGGTGGCCCGCGGCACGGCTTCGCCTTCGCACTCCAGGATGCAGACCTGCGTGGGAGACACAGGGATGGGCATCAGGTGGGTGTTGGTCCCCCTGGGACTGAGGGACACCGGGCAGTGCCAGGCAGTGTACCCCAAATGCCAGGTGCTTGGGCATCCCCCCACTTCCAACTCGTCCAGCGATGCAACGCGTTGGAAGACACCCATGGAAAGGTGCCAGTAGCTCATCAGCCCTTGCCTGGCCTCATTCGGTGAGGTGTCCCCTCCCAAAACCCGTTCCTGGGATCCCAGAGGTGGTGGTGGTGGTGGTGGAGATGCTGGGGAGCCATGGCAGCTGCTCAACATCCCTCTCCCGACCCTCCCTAGCCAGGCTCTGCTCCGCGCTGGACATACTCCACACTTCCCCATTGCTCCCATCCCACCACCCCATGCTCCGCACTGCTGGGTCCTTCAGCCAGGCATGAGCCCAAAAAATCACCGAGTCACGGGACGGCGGAGGTGGGAAGGGGCCTCTGCTGCGTGCCCATGGCATGTCCTGGTGCCTGGGGTTGTTCGTCCCCAGGGGCAGGACTTTGCTCTTGTACTTCATGGGGTTCCTACCAGCCCATGTCTCCAGCCTGGCAAGGTTCCTCTGGATGGCAGCACGACCCTGCGGTCTACCCTCCACTCCTGCATCACCTGCTAATTGCTGAGGGTGCCTCTGCCACATCATCCTGGTCATTAATGAAGATGTCAAGGTCCTCCGGGTTTCAGTCCACCTCACTGCCCATTTATCTGTCCTGTGCTTCAGCAGCTTGTCTACGAGGATGTCATGGGAGACAATGTCAAAGCCTGATGAAAGTCAGGACAAGCTGGTTGTCTCACTGCAGAAACCTATCAGGTTGGTCAAGCACAATTTCCCCTTCATAAATCCATGCTGGCTGCTCCTGATGACCTTCTTGTCCTTCATACGTTTGGAAATGCTTTGCAGGATGATGTGCTCCACCACCTCCCCGAGGGATGGGGTGAGGCTGACCAGCCCATAGCTTCCTTTGACAGGACAAGAGGAAACGGCCTCAAATTGCACCAGGGGAAGTTCAGACTGGATATTAGGAAAAAATTCTTTACTGAGAGAGTGGTGAAGCATTGGAAGAGGCTGCCCAGGGAGGTGGTGGAGTCACCATCACTGGAGGTGTTCAAGGAACGTGTGGACGTGGCACTGCGGGACATGGTTTAGTGGGCATGGTGGTGTTGGGTTGATGGTTGGACTTGATGATCTTACAGGTCTTTTCCAACCATAGTGATTCCATGATTCCCAGATCCTCCTTCACGCCTTCCTTGAAGCCAGGTGTGACGACTGCCTCCTCCCAGCCCCCAGGAACCCGCCCCAGTCGCCATGTCCCTTCAAAGGCCATGAAGAGCAGCCTCATCAAGAGGTGCCATCGGGCTTCCTCAGCACCTATGGGTGCATCCCGCCATGTTTGGGTCTCATCCCTTTCCAGGAGGCTTCGTCCACCAAGGCAGGACACAGACCCAGCACCGCTGTGGGGTGATAGCCCCAAGGAAGCTGGTACCACCAAAACCAGCACCCAGGGGAAATCGTCCAGGAGAATATCGTAGAAGAACCAAACTGAATAAACACCCGAAGAAACCAGGGCTGGAGGGCCCAGAAGGGAAGGGTTGCTGTCCCTCACCTTGGAGTGTCTCCATCCCAACATTATCTTCATGGTGGGCTCTTTTAAACGCTTAACACCAGCCAGGGGACCCCATGTTGAAGCACGTTGGCGTGTCTCATTGCTAAAGGCCATCTGCAAGACCAAAACCCTTGCAAAGACCTTCTCCACCATGGGTTCCTTAACTTCGCCAGGTGAGAGGTGCTACAAGTCCCAACGTGGTGTCTCAGGGCTGCAGCTCAAGCACGTGGCTCTGCAGCAATTGGCTATTTCCATCCCCGAGGGCAGCCAGGCTCTTCAGATAAAAAGACAAAAGAACAATAGTTGTCCCAAAGTGAGGTGGTGATGAGGGTCTTGTCGGCTGGGACACCTACAAGGGTCCCTGTGGAGGCACCGAGGGCATCTAGTGCTGAGCCAAGATCCTGTCCTGGGATCTCCAAGGCTTTGGCAGGGTCTATGGCTGATGGACGGTGTCCTGACAGTGCCCTGCGTTGGTGGATCACGTGCAGGTAACAGCTCTGCTGAGCACCAGCTAATAGCGTCCAAGAGGAATCACCCCCGGCGTCAGGCTGAGGACCGTCAGTGGTCCTATCACTCATCCACAAAACAGCCCCAGGAACATCCCAGGTCCTCGGCCATCGTGCTGTGCTCTTAATTCACATGGAAATGGCTTCTGCTCACAGTGTTTTGGGAGTCCTCGGCAAACGCCAGCCAATGCTCCTCCACGTCCAGTGCCGAAACTACCGGGGGGAGGCTCCTTCCCATCTTTGGTCGGCACTAACGGTGCCACCGTGGGTTTGCACCATCCCTAGATGACTCTGGGGACCAGGATGTAGGTGATTCGTCCACATCTTGAGGACCAGCTCCATCAGCTGGTCCCCGTGCTGCCCTGGCACCTGCGATGTTGGTGCAGGCACGCCTGTAACTTCAGGGGCATCTCCTATTTCTACCTCTGAAGGGCGGATCAGCCACGTCGCTGATGGGACTTCCTTGACCGTTGCTTTGGAAATGGTGGAGGGTTGTATCAAATCCCACCACGACGCTTCTTCTAGCTGAAACTGAGCCTCAAAAGCCCCCGGGTTCCTCTGCTCCTGGTTCAAACCACTCTTGCTTTGAGATACAACCTTGCACGGGACCCACGAGCCACCAACCATCCCACCTCCTCTCCATGTTGCTGGCCAGGGAAGACAGAGCAAAATGCAGCTCCAGAAGCAGGACCGAGCTGAAAGGGGGGGTCCCTGCAGAGACGCTGGTGCCTTCAGACTGCAAAACAGCATTTCGGGGCAAAACCGGGGAGATTGTGCTCCAAAACTTGGTGCCAACGATGTGTGATTGCAGAAGGCTTTACCAGCAAGGGGGTGGCACTGGGGTTGCTCCAGCCTCTCCGCGGAGCCCTGGAAGTCTCTGGTCTCCCCTGGTTTTGGGGCGACATTTCCCAGCCCTGAGGGCTTCCCGAGCTGCTGGTTCCTTTCGGGTGGACGTCTCAACCCGCTGTGATTTATCATCGCTAATAAATAGGCGAGCAGGCGGGGGAGAGGTGATGGATAATCCCCCTGCGGCAGAGGGGGAACGGGAGGGAAAGAAATGCTGCCAGCCAGAGCCCGGCCACGGCTCGGCGGAGGGGAAAAGAAAGGATTAGGGGCTGGAAAAAAACCCCAACAATGCTATTTATTGGCTCTTTCCATCCAGTGTTGGAAGCAAATAAGAGGCTGAGAGGGGCTGTGGGGTGCCTGATGCCTGATCCCCCGAAACACCGTGGCTTGTTGGCCATCTCCAAAGCTGATCCCATCCTGATGGGGCTCAGCGGGGGATTTTGGTGGCTCCTGGGAGATAGGGTGGGGGTCTGGGAGGGGTCCAGGGTTGGCGTAGGTGGGGAAAGTGATGCCACAAGCCATGGGAGCAGGAAAGCTGGTGATGCTCGGGGTCTTGGGACCCTCTTGGGACCCTCCTTGGGCTGTCGCAGCCTTGACCCCATCAGGCTGGCAGCCGATTTGGGGTCTGCATCCTCCCTCGGGACCATCTTGTCCGATGGTGTCCCTGGGGGGTGCCCAAGGAGGAGGGACAGTGACAGCAGGTGGCACCTTCCCCTCGAGGTTTGGGAGCGACCGGCAGCCAAAGCCCCCCCCAGACCCCAAACCCCAACACCGGCACAGGGAGGAGGGTGCCCACCCAGTGCGGGGGGATGCAGCTGGCACAGCACCCATGGGTGCTACCCCCATGGGTGCTGCCCATGGCGGGGGACAAGCCAGCAGGCAGAGGGACTTACGAGGACGTCGAAGCTGTCCCGGTAGAGTTGGCGGTCGCAATGCAGACAGTCCCCCCGGCAGTCGCCCCGCACCCGGGCGAAGAGGCAGAGCAGCAGCAGGTCCCAGAGCACAGCCCTCATGGCGGCACCGGCAGCGGCTGCGGCGTGGGAGAGAGAAAACCCGTCAAGCCGGGATGGCACCGGCACCGCTGAGCCCTCCACCTGCACCGAAATGTGCCTGTTCTCAGCCTGTCCTCCCTCACTCCCCGAGACACGCATGTCCCAGTCTCCCTGCCCAAATTATCCTTTCGGGAAAGGAGCCCAGCTGCATCCTCATCCCCAAAACAGATCCGGCGTGTCCCAGCTTAATTTTTTCCAGGCTATCTCATGGCACATGTCCCAGCCGGGGCTTATTTTAGCAGGTGGACGTGGCGGGGCAGCACGTCCCCGGCTGTCCCCTGAGCAGGACGCTCTTATCCGAGCATCACCGGAGCCAGGAGAGGATGTCCTGCTCCGGTTTCCCCTCCTGGCCGTTTTTGGGGTGCTGCCGTCCCTGTCCCTATCTGAGGAGGGTTCAGCCACTGCTGCCAGCAGGCATTGCTGGGATCTGAGCCCACCTGCTGTGGAGCAGCAAAGCCAATTCCCAAAGAATCCCCTGTGTCCCGTCCGGCTTTGCCGACATCGGTGACAGGCAGCGATTAAGTGACATGACCAAGGCCGTGCACTTCCCTCCTGCTTCCCAGAGATTTGGCCCGAAGCATCCCCCTGGCCATATGCAAACAGGAGTCTTGGTCGTCCTGACCTTGCCTCGCCCTCATCCCACCGGGAAAAGGGATCCAACATCCCCGTGGTCCTTGGGAGCGGGTCCCGGTACTGCACCGCGTCAGGTTTATAAGCCAGTGAGGGAACGAGATGGAGGTGACGGAGAGGAGCAGGATGGGGACTTGAAGGTTGGTGCTACCTTTTGTGGCACGGAGGTCCCTCCGTGCCGGAGCAGCATCTGGAAACCCCTGTACCAGGATGCTCGGAGGTGAGGAAGACCCCGGTGACGGTGGCTTTGCAACCCGTGTGCTGCTCCAGCAGCATTTCAGGCCGCTTTTGGAGGGGTCGAGCACCTGGGGAGGGGGTCCCCACTTATTTCGCACCCCAACAAGGTGGAGGGACAACCCCACTCCTTGCAAAGGAGGCAGAGCATCCGCCGGGGTCCCCGACAGGCGTCACGGTCACCTTTCGTCCCCGTCAGCAGGGTGGTGACACAGAGCCTGGCAGCTCCCGCTTGTCATTCGCTGGAGGGTACGAGGGGAAGCTGATAAGGAGCCGGAATTAAGGCTTAATCTTCATCGAGTCTCATTAAAACTGGCTGGCGGCGTGAGTCAGAGGCTTGGCAGAAAGCTCCCGGGAGGGGCCAAACCCCCCCGAAAAATCACTCAGCCCCAAAATGGGGTTCGGCAGAGCCAGGAAGGGGGCTGCAACCCACCCCCCAGCCCTGTCCCCATGTCCCCAGAAGACATCAGCGACGTCCTGGGAAAAGCAGGTCACATCTGGCTGCGGAGGAGGCTCCGAGATTACGGCTCGGCTTTTCTTCCCGGTTAATTGAAAGATGCTATCGGGCGGGCGGGATGCAGTACCCTGCCAGCATCGCCGGCCGGGGCAGGGCTGGGAAAGAGGGAAACAACCCACGCTTTGCGCATTGGTGCCCCCCCCCCGAATTAAATCAGCCCGGTAAAAGGGAAGGACCGAGCGCGGTGGATTCTTTTCTTGCTGCTGCCCTCGGGTGTTTGGGGCAAGGGGGGTGGCAGGGTTGTGGGGCGGTGACGGCACAAAGCCCCTTTCTGAGTTTCGCAGCACAGACCCATGAGAAAAAGAGTGATGCCTTTTTTTTTCCCCATTTTTCCCATTTTTTCCCATTTTTCCCCTTTTTTCCCTTTTTTCACCATTTTTCCCCCTTTTTTCCCCCTTTTTTTCCATTTTCCCCCATTTTTTCCCATTTTCCCCCATTTTTCCCCATTTTTTTAATGTTTTTATCCTCTGGGAAAACCAAGCCTGGGCCCTATTTCCCGAGGGATGCACGGGCCAGCCCCACTGCTATCGACCCCGGCAAAGGATGCGACGGCCCCGGTGTCACACCACAGCCACCCCTTTGGCTTCTCGGACACCGGGGCTGCTCCTGGGCACAAACCTTCCTCTTCCTCCCCGAAAACGGAACCTATCCATCCCAAGGAGGTGGCAGGATACAGCCACCCCATCCCACAAAACAGCTTTGGGACCCCCCCCCGCTGCCACGGGCTGCCCCAAGGGTGCATCCTCAGGAGTTTGCGATGCAGTTGAATTACCCTCATTAATGTTTGCGGGGGGAAAAAGGAGGTTTTTCGAGAAATCCAGCCTGTGGTTCAGATAACGGCGGGGTCTGATTATCCGTCGGGACAAGAGGCTTTTATTTATTGCGCCGGGTGGGATGGTGTGGGAGATGTAGCTATATAAAAGGGCTGATTTGAGGGGCAGCGGGAAGGATGGAACGGAGCTTGTGGGATGTGAATCACCCGAGGAGAAGAGGTGGAAGGGGAAGCAGGTGCTTGCTGAGATGGGTTTTATTCGCTTGGTTTGATGCGATTTGGGTTGGGAGCTTGCGGGCAACGCTGGGGAGATGCTCCCTGCCTCTCCCCAGGGATGCTCCATCCCCTCTTCCCATGGGAGATGCTAACGGCAGGGATTATCCCGGCAGCGGGATCGTTGTCCTTCCCCAAACGCCTTCGCAAGGGTTTAAACGCAGCGATGCTCTCGCTTTCCCAGGTCGGGATCAGTCCCGCCACGTGGGGAACGCGTTTAGGGGCTCCTCACTTCCCACGCCGGAGCTCAGCTAACCCCAATTCATTTTTTCCCTGCTAATTCTCCCACTGCCCAAAGCCAAGGCCCGATCCAGAGGGCAGAGAGATGTGACCGGGCAGGATCTGGCCCCGCTGCCAGCCAGCATTGAAGGAGTCAAACCTTTTTCCAGCCGAAAAAAGCGCAATATTGTCCAACAGTGTCCCCCACTGGCACCGGCTAAAACATTTCCCCGGCTCCCCCAAACCCTGGCGATGCCGCACGGCTTTGTGCCGGCGGCTTTTGGGGGGAGTTTTAGGGAAAACCGGAGGGATTTGGGGAGGGGGAGATTTGGCCGCAGATGCCCGACGCTCGGCAGAAGAATAAGCGTTTCCTTTTGTCGAACCCCCTCAATCAGGTAATTGGCCATAATTGGCCAAAATTAGACGCCGCGGTGTGACTGTAAACACAGATGTGGGCTTGAGAGAATGAGAAAGGCTGTTTAGAGGTAAAAAAGCTCAGGAATAACATTTCTCTCCGCGCCCCCATATCTCAGCCATTCATTCCTGCTTTTCGGGGGGGCTAAAAAAAATCAAAGCAACAAAAAAGCCCCCATTTTCCTCCTTTTTGTGCTTTTCCAGAGAAAAAAAGGGATCGCTCGCAAGCCAAGCGTCTGCCGGAGCATCCCGCAGTGACCCCGGTGAAGTCCTGGCTCGAAGGAAAAAGGGCAGAAATACTAAATGGGGAAAGTGGTGGCGTGGCGGCTCCCCAAAAAAAGCCCCTAAAAAAAAATCCTACCCATCCCGGAGGAACCCACCATCACCCCGTGGGCTTCCCCCCGGCTTCGGGCAGGCGGCCCGCGCCGACTCCTGTTGCATCCCTCCGGCTCCACTTTGTTTGATTTTGGGGCTGGATGGTGAAGGCGAAACTTTTCCTCTCTTGGGATAGAGGGGATGGATTTCTCCCTCCAGGAAGATATTTCATTTAACCCTTAGCAGGGAGGGGAATATCTATCTGCGAATCGAAGCCGGACGGACCATCCTCTGGCTAAAATAAAAACCCAACCAGCCAAGCCCCCCCAGGATGGAAAATCAAAGCGGATTCCCTACCTGCGGGTGTGCTGTCGGCTGCCGGCTCCTCTGATCTGTGACTCCTCCGGTGCCTGTGCCACGGTGGTATATATAGACGGTGTACACACGCATCCCCACACCTCCCTCCCCGAACACGTGCGTCGCTGAGCCCACCCCCGGGGGCTGCCGGTGGAGGGATGCGCCAGCCGGCAGCTGGGGACCAGGGATGTGCATCCTTCCCCCCTCCCGCATCCCTCATCCCTTCCCTCTCCTCCTCCCCAAATCTGGGGGGCAGCCCCGAAAGAGGGGAAGGATGCCGGCCTCGTGCTTATCCAAAGGTGCGGTGGCCCCCAGAATCCCCGGGAATGGTGGGGTTGGGATGGAGCCCCGGGGGGGTGCAAAGCCGCTGCTCGGTGGTCCCCGTCTGCCCCGGCCCAGACCAGGGGCGTTACAAGGATCCAAAGGCACCAGCGACCGGGTGAGCCCCAAAATCACCCCCACACCCCCGGGGCAGCCCCCAGCCCTTCCCAGGGGGGTTCTTCCCGCCCCCCCTCCCGCTCAGACCCCAGGAGGAGATGAAAGGGGGGTCCCCGACCCCGTTACCAACCCTCTCCATCACGGCTGCGGCAACGCCGCGCGGCTACCGAGCGTGTCGCGCATCGATGGCAAGCGTGCGGGTGGGAATAATTGATTTCGGGCTTGGCGGATGATTGGGGCGGGGGAGCAGAAAATTCCGACTTTACATTTCACGGCTGATGGAAACGCCCGGCGAGCCAGATGCAGCCGCGTGCCGGCACCTCGCGAAGCGGGGAGCCGGATTTGGCCGCTCCGGCATCGGGGATAGATGCTGCCTTTCGTTTGGAAAGGCCAAATCGGTCTCGACCTTCAACAGTTTCTCCTGCAAACCAGCATCACCCCATTTTTTTCCCCATTTAAGTGACCTGCAGCGGTGACGCTCATCCCCGCCGGCACCGGCGTGGAGCCCAGACCCCCCAAGCATCCTCCCTGCCCCACCTCGGCAATTAAATAACAAAATCCGCCGCAGCGCTGTGATCCTATCTTGGTAATTTCTTGTAACGACTCCCTAGGAAGGGCTGGAGATCGGAGCGAAACGCCTCAGCGTGCTTTTCGGTTCGGCTACGGCTGTTAAACGGTTGCGTTTAATGCCCCCAGGCGAGACCTCGGATGCACCAGCGCTTGGTAAAAAAATCTAGAAATTGATCAAAATGCCAAAAAGTGGTGAAACGGCATCGTAGGAGTGGTTGGAGGGGACCTGCCCGGTGCTGGGGGCAAGATGCAAGCCTGGATTTTGGGTGTTTTAGGGGAAAATAGGGCTGGTGAGCAATGACCTGTCGGCAGCCTGGCGTGAAGCGGTTCCCCATCATGCTCCCAAGCAAGTGCTGGAGATAGAGAAGCTGATTTTTTTTAAATATATATATATATTTTGTATTTTAAAAAAAATTTTAGATTTATTTTTAATATATCTATTGCTTCAGTCTTCCCTTAACCACTTGGTTTTTCATTAAAGACATATTCCCCGGCTCTTAGGCAAAGCTGAGCAGCCGCCGAGCCGGAGCGAGAAGGCTTCGTGCTTCCTTTGTCCTCTCCTGGGGTAATTTTACAAGCTCTCGGGGCTGCTGTTCACCCCACAGCCCCCCGAAATATTCATTTCTCAGCGTTTATTGACGCGCCGGAGCCTTTTCTCCCCTAACCTGGCCAAAGAGGGTTGCCTCCACGGACCCTGGGTTGAGCCGGTGATGATGACGCTGTTGAGCTGGCAGGGAGCAGGAGGCAGTAAATGACATCGGGGTGATGGTTTTTACGGTCTTGCTAATTAATGGAAGGCGGGGGGGGGATTGACAGCCGCAATGCCCAAAGCCAGCATGCTAGGCAGGAGAAATACCCATTTTTGCAGCGTTTCCAGGTTTTTCCAGGTCCGTGTGGGTACCAGCAGCTGAACTCCCATCAGCGGTACTGGGAAGGGAATGGGTTTGGGATCTGGGGACGATTCACCCCTTGTAAAATTAGGATAGCAAATAGAGATGCATCTTTTTTTAAGGTTTTTTGGGCATTTCTGTTTCAAAGTTGGGTCCGACCGAGCGCTCTCCTCCGTGGCTCGGGGTGGGGGAAGAGCATCCCTGGCGACGCGGGGCGGGAGGATTCAAAGTGACAGGCAATTAGCAGCCAAAAGCAACGATCCTTTTCAGAAAGAGGACATAAAGCAGATGGGATCTGGCACAAGGGAAACATGGAGAGGATTCGAAAGCTGCCTGGAGGACCCAGGAGCTGGAAAACTTGGGAGCTGGGAAGTTGTGTTGTTCCTTTGGTCTTGTGGATCCCTTAAATGTCGTCGCAGCTGGAGGGGCCAAGGACATACCCAAGCCTGTGTGCTGCATCCCATCCATGTTCGCTTTTGGATGCTGCCTGATTATTTTCCCCATTAACTCCGGGCGTTTATAGGGCAGCCTTCCCCTCCATCAAGAAAAACATCCCCCCGAGCACCACCTCCTCTCCTGGCCCCTGCTACCACCACCCAGGAGGTGATTTTCCGGCGTGTTTTCAAGAACCAGGCGCTCGATGCCAGGGCCACATCCTGCTCGCGGGCAGCCTCGGCGAGACGCTTTAATAGGATGAAGCAGCAGTTTAAAGGGCTTCGTTGCCCCCAATTTGGGGTTGATAAATGCCAATGGTGGGGTACAGACCACGGCTGCTGATTTACTCCCACCGGCAATGATGGGGGGCTTTGAGCTCTGCCCCGGTGCGGTGAGGATGAGCGCGATGAAGGCTCAAGCCCTTTCTGTGCCCCTACAAGCAGCTCGGGGCCAGGCAGCGGAGTGGGGTGGGTAAGACATGTCCTCATGCCGAGCCGGGGCTTGCACGGCCACCGAACACGGCAGCCGGCCGGGACCTGCTGGGCGGCAGGCGAGGACTTGTGGGGCACGAGGGGAACCCGTTTGCATCCTTTGCTGTTGAGAAACCTTAACCGAGGAGCCTGGGGACCCGTGGGGATCGCTGGGAGCCCTGCTGAGGATGATGAGGGTTGCCTGGAGACCTGCCTGCACCGAGCAGGAGGCAGATGCTCTGAGCAGGGGTGCAGGCAGGCAGTGAACCCCAAATTTAAATGCAGGGAGGGGGAAAGCAGCTCTTTGCCAAGCCATGGGGATGAGATGCATGGGGGGGGACCCTCCGGCTCCATCACCGTCGAGGCGATGGGTGCTGCGGGTAATATTGCAACTGGGCTGGAGCTGATTCAATTCACCGGGTGGGAAAACAAACTGCTTTTCACTCAGGTTGGTTTTCCACCACTTGAACGAGTTGGATGAGCTCAGGACGGGGTTTGATGGGCAGCAGGAGGATGTGATGGGGCAGAAACCATCCTCCCGTGCAGATGCATCCCTTCATGGGCAAAGCAGCACATAACCCTCTGCCTGTTCTCCACCATAACGTGGGCAGTAATGGCTTCACCACTGGATGTCCAGCAGGTTCTGGCTGAAATGAGGAGTCTGAGGTCAAGGATGGATGAGTTGAGGGATTTGGGAGAAATGTTAAGACAAAAAACATGAAAGGGAGGGGAGAGCAATCCCTTCCTGCACTTTGCATGAAGCAGGAAAGAAGGAAAGACGATGTCGCTGCAAGGGAAGAGGGACTAGAGCAATTCAGCTGGAGGCAACATCTGAGAAGATCATAATTTCTGCTTGGTGCCCTTCTACCCTGCTGTCGGGAAGGGCCAATTTGGACACGGAAACTCCATTTTGCATTGGGAAAGGGAGATTTTACTCCCAAGGCCCAAGAGACGTGGCTGCTCCTCTCTGCACAACCTCAAGGTTTCATCCTTGGAGATGCTGGAACCATGTCTGGACGGGCGCTGAGCAGCATGACCTGCTTTGAGGTTGACCCTGCTTTGAGCAGGGCTGGGACCAGAGCCCTCCAGAGGTCCCACCCCACCTTCCTGGGGCTTTCTAACGCAAGGGCGGGTGGGAAGTAGCAGGGACCCAAAATGGGAGCAGAAGGACCTTTATTAAAAATAACAAGGGGGCTGTATTTCACGCCCCTGCTTGGAGTGACCCCAGGAGTCACAGGACGTGGCCATCTCCACCCATCTCCATCTCCATCTCCATCTCCATCTCCATCTCCATCTCCATCTCCATCTCCATCTCCATCTCCATCTCCATCCCTGAGCTGGTCCCAGTGGGGATTGGGCAGCTCTCAGAGAGTGGCGGTAGCTGGGGAGCATCACTGGCCCTCAGCAAGGTGATGGAGAGCACCCATTCTGGTGGGTTTTGAATTGATTTGTGGGACCAAACTGCCCTGAATGGATCAGAAACCCTCCGCCGGCACCCGCTTTGCTTGCAGGTGGTCCTGCAGCCCCCACCCTTCCTCCGGTGTTGGTTTTGGGAGTCCTGTCACATCAACCCTATACAAAGATGGGTGATGTCTTCTCTTCAAAGATCTCCAAATTTGCCATTCAAGGCGATTTTTGCCCCAAAAGCTCTTTGTGACAGTATCCCAGACCATCCTCCTGGCTACCCCATGCCAAGACACACCATCCCCAAACATCCCCATGGCTCTGCCCTCCTCAGCTCTGTTGTCCCATGGGACACACGGGTGTTAGCCACCACCACCACAACCACGTACCCACCTTGGTGTGAGCCCACGAAGCAGAGAACGGCCGGACAACGCTCTGCAGTCTTCTCCAAGCAGAACCATGAACAGGTTCCTCAAGAACTAAACCCAACGGGAGATATTGCCGGCAACACAAGAGCTCTGCCACTCAACACTCAGCCTCAGTGAGTGGTGGGGGCTCGGTGGGGCCCCGCCAAGTATTTGTGTCATCTTGTTAGAAATTGCAGTTTTATAGAAAGCCCGATTGCGCTCATTTAGCTGTCGCTCAAACCCTTCTGCAGCTGCTTATTAGCGCTGGAGCGGGGAGCAATAAGACTTTGCTGAAGATCACCCATCCTTTCACAAATTACCTCTCACTGATGAATTAAGGCCGTCGAGATGATGGTGCCTGGAAGCCGGGAGGATATCTGAATTTCCAAAGAAGTGCCTGAAGCCATTACCCCTCCCTATTCATCACCCATGGAGTCGCATCTAGAGCGTTGCATGGGATGCTCAGCTCCCAGGAGCATCCTCCGGGACCGGGAGGCAATGGGGATGGTCGGAGGCTGGAGGATGGGATGTCGGAGGAGCTGTTAAAAAAGGCTGTGGAGCAGTTTTTTGTTCAAATGGAGAGGGGAAATGGTAGATCTGCCCCCAAATATGCTTCAGCATATGGTGTATCATCCCTTGTATGTCCCCTCCACGCTGAGAACGGGTGATCCAGCAGGACACAGGCTTGAGCCCAAGGCGGGGTGGGAAAATCACCTTCTTAGCACCATAGGCTGGTTTTTGGGGGAAAACCCCTTGAGTTTAGGCAAATCCCTAAAAATACTTCAGGGCAGAGAAAGAGTTTCATAGGGGAAAGATTTCAACCCACGGCGTGGGGAGCGTGGACACTTCCATATACGTGTATGTGGATTTGGGGTTCCAAACAGCAGCCAAAAAATTGCCGGCCAAGGCTCTCTGCCCCCCAAAGCATCCGGGAGCGGCGATGCCGTGAGCCCATGGTTGTTATATTTATGTTCAACCCCTGGGGCCAGCACTTGAAAGATGGGAAGGAGGATGTTCAAACCATCTACTCGCTTCTTGCTTTGGGGCCACGGCACCCCCCGTCTCCTCCTTACCATGAAAAAAATCTTCCCTGGGGAAAAAAATCTGCTCGGCTCAGCCCCGTCTGATGGATGGCAGCGGGGACGGGCTGGCGAGAAACCAGATTGAAACCGGTGACTCATTTCCCACTGGCGGCTATTTTGGGGGAGAAAAGCGTCCGTCGTCCCCCCCCCAACATCTATCAGGTGGTCGGAAAGTCCCCGCAGCCACCTCCGACACCCGCCGTGCTGCCGCGGGGTGGACAAATGAGTTTTCACCCTAATTGGATCTTTTTCTCTCTTTTCTTGCATCCCCACCCCGTGCCATCCTCTGCGGGACGAGGATGCAGCTTCGGCCCCGCCGGTACCCGGACCCCCCGTGTGTGTCCCCTGGCCGTTGATGGGTGACATTTGGCTGCGATCGAGCGGCTTTCCCTGCGAGGGGCGATAATTAGCGATCAGCTTTCCTAGGAGATTGCCCTCGCTTATAGACACTGCGATGTCTATAGGTGCTGTGATGGAGCCGATACCAACCCAGAAGCACCAGCCAGCACAGATGCCCTGGAGGGTGGTTTTGGGGCAGGATTTGGATTTTGAGGTGCTGACGATCCCATCCGAGAGCGGAGGATGGCTTTGAGCCCAAAGCACCGGCACGCATCGATCCTTGCACAGCCCCAAACGCTTGCGCTGCCTCCGGCCGGGCTCACGCCGAGGAAAAAGATCTTGAAGTTTAATGAAATGGGTTCAGCAATCAATAATAAAAAAAAATAACGATAAGGGATTTCTTTGCTCAGCAGCGACTAAATCTCTCCCGCCGCTCGTCAGCACTGCCCGGCCTCGCAGCCTCGCACCCTCTGCTCGCCCCATCGCTCCCAGCGCGGGTCCCAGCGTCCTCCCGGCGCGGAGCTTGGGCTGGTACCTGCTAAGCCACATTGCACCAAAAAATAACCCCCAAACACCAGCATTTAGTGCTTTGCGAAAGAAAAACTGCTACATCACTGTCGTCTTTAGCACATAAAACCTCTGAGTCACTGGAGGAATGTGCAGCGCTTTTTAATAGAGTCCAAACTATCCCAGCGGGCCTGATGCTTAACATTCAGGGCTTTGATTTATTTTATCTTTAATTATTTAGATTGCGCCATGAAAATATTCCCCCCCCCCAACACCCCAACACGTGGGATGATGCGTTTGCAGGAGCGAAGAGGAGCTGGTGCCGGATGCTGCGCGGGTGAGGAAGGACAGACTGACTGCACCACCGGTCCTCTTGATGCTTAATAATTTTTTAAACCCAAACGTAAAAATAACAATTATTCCTGAGAGCAGGAGTGGGTTTCTGGATGATGCTGGGCGAGGGGTGGGAAGGGTGGGGTGGTCCCCCGCCGAGGGATGGGGACAGAGGCAGCTCGGGACAGACGTGCTAGAGGTCTCCGAAAGCCTGCCCGGGCAGAAAAGTTAATAAGAAAATGATTTTATTTTTTTTCCGGGATAAAATCCAGAAATGCAGGGAGCAGATGGGCGGCTGGAAGGGGAGAGGAGGAGGGATGAGCCATGAGCTCCTTGCTGCGGGACATGGCGGCGGCTGAAGGATGCTGCCGTGATAATAACGGAATAAAAATCCAGCAGAGGCAATTAAAACCCTCCCTGCCAGCCGGGCATGGCTGGGAAGGCAATGGAGTGGTACCCAACATCCCACCAGCCTCATCCTTCCCACGGCATCACCATGTGGAGGCAGGATTTGGGGCTGACGTGCCCTGGGGGGGTGATACGGCATCCCTGGGTCTGCCTCCTTCTTTTTAAGATGCAAGGAAATATATCAGACCGATGCAGTGGGTTTTATGTTGTATCAGGAGTGTCGGCCGTTATTAAAACCAGTATGGAGGGGGTGTGACGGCCACGCAGAGGTCGGATGTGGGGGAAACCTGCCCAGCCTTGCTGCTTAACGCCGGGGGAACCGGGATGCTCCGGTCCTCGGGGCCGGCACCCAGTTGCAACCCTGGGTCCTCATCTCTGGGACATCCCAGGGTGACATATGGGATCACCGCGGGGTTTTTATTCGATTGCAATTCCTAATGCAAGTGCAACCAGGATGGATGTTCCAAATGTTTTCTCGCCGGAGGACCACAACAGCCCTTATTGCCGGGATGGAGATGGTCCCAGCTGCCTCTTGCTGGTCCTTCTTCCCGGCCCCATCAGTGCGAAGGGTTTATTTAGGCCACAGGTATCTCCAGCAGTTCAACTGCAGGCCCCAAAATCACCTTGTAAAATTGTATTTTAGTTTGGAAACGTGGCCCGGCGGAGTTTAACGGGAGTGGGACCAAAACGTGGGACGGTCTGAAACCCCCTGCCAAGAAATATGCAGCAACCAAATCCAGTCGCTCCCTATAAAATTAAAACACTGAGAAATGGCTCGATTTTCGGGCGACGTCGGGTCATTAAAATTGTTTTGTTTCATGAATTGCCGCAGGTCGGGGGGGAAACCCCCGCGTCCCCTCTGGCCGGCGCACACCCCGTTTTCCCTCCCGGCCGCAACGCGGAGGGAAATCAGAAATGGGATGGAAAAGGTGCGTTTCCACCGCCTGAAGACGCTGCGGACGAAGGGAAACGGGCTGGAACTCAGCCTGCCCGTGGCGGAAGGCTATCATCCTCCTCCTCCTCCTCCTCGGCATGGGCCGAACCCCGAGCCGGGGCTGAGAACGAGGGGGTGACCCACACTTCGGGGTGAACCCCCAAGTGATGCTCTGGGATGGGGGTTGCCGCTCTTTTCCAGGCGTTTGACGCCGCTGTGTCTTGGGGGACGGCACCGGCACCCCGATTCGGGGGGAGCGGGTCCCGGGCGGGCTGGGTGCCCGCTGGGTATCTGCCAAAAGTGCCCCAAATCGGGTATTTACCGAATTTTTATTACCCCGGGGGCCAAATCAGAGGTAGGAGGTGAAGGCAGGGAAGTGGCCGCACTTCCCCGCGTTGCGCAATTGCCTCGCTAACCGCCGCCGGGACACGGGGACAGACAGACGGACGCATGGGGAGGACACAGCCTTTGCTGCCGCGCTCAGCGCCCGTGGGCGCGGCGTTTTGCGGAGGTTTGGCCTTAGCCGGCACCTGTCGTCCGCCGCAGAGCCTGCTGGGATTTGTAGTTCTCCCGCGTTGCCACCACCACGCAGGCGCAGAACTTCCCCGCCCGGACTGCTTGAGCCGGGGAAGGCGAAGCGTTCGCCGATTGGTCCGGCGGCGGCCTCACCTTCCCCCTTCGCTGACTTGTGATTGGTTCGGCCGCGCCTCCTTCCTTGTGGTTGGCCGGCTGCGGCCAGTGGGTGAGGCCGCGTGGCGGTGGCGGGAATTGCGGCGGCGGCGGGGCCGGGCGCGAGCGGGCGCCGGTGGTGAGGAGAGTGGGGGGGGCGGGCGGGCCGGGGAAGGGGCTGAGGTGACTGGAAGCGGGAACGAGCCTGAGGGGCTGGCGGGGAAGGGGGTGGTGGGGCAGGGGTCTTAGGCCGGCTGCTGGGAAGAGCTGGGCCTGAGGGGATGGTGGAGGCGGGGAAGGGGCTGGGGGCGGGGGAAGGGGCTGAGGGGGAGAAGGAACTGGGGGGGTGGGGAAGGGGTCTGAGGTGGGGAGGTGGGCAAGGGTCTGAGGTGGGGAAGGGAAGGGGTCTTAGGCAAGAAGCGGGGAAGAGCTGGGCCTGAGGAGATGGTGGAAGGGGGCAGGGGGTGGGGAAGGGGCTGAGGTGAGGCAGGAGCTGGGGCTGGGGGTGAGGGGGAAGGGGCTGAGGTGGGGCAGGGGCCTGAGGTGGCCGAGGGGTCTTAGGATGCTGGGAAGAGGTGGGCCTGAGGGGATGGCGGGGAAGGGGCCAGGGGCTGGGGAGGAGGGCAGGGGGCCCGAGGCGGGGAAGGGGTCTTAGGCAAGAAGTGGGGAAGAGCTGGGCCTGAGGGGCTGGAGGAGGCGGGGAAGGGGGCAGGAGCTTGGGAGGGGAAGGGAGCGTGGGTGAGATGCTGGGAAGAGCTGGGCCTGAGGGGCTGGTGGAGGCGGGGAAGGCGGCAGGGGCTGGGGGGGAGTGGGGTGGGGAAAGGGGCTGAGGTGGGGGAGTGGGGTGGGGAAAGGGGCTGAGGTGGGGGAGTGGGGTGGGGAAAGGGGCTGAGGTGGGGGAGTGGGGTGGGGAAAGGGGCTGAGGTGGGGGAGTGGGGTGGGGAAAGGGGCTGAGGTGGGGGAGTGGGGTGGGGAAAGGGGCTGAGGTGGGGAAGGGGCTGGGGGGGTGGAGAAGGGGGCGGGCCTGGAGCCGGGGAGCGGGTGTGCTTATGCCATGGGGCAGGGCTGGGCTCTGGTGGGAGTGGGTTTGGGGGGAGGTCTGGTTTTAGGCTGGTGGGGGCTGCTTTGGAGAGGAGGGGGGTGCTGAGGGCTGGAGAGTGGGGAGTAGAGTGGGAGAGGGTTGGCGGGGCTGGGTGAAAAGATGAAAGATTTGGGAAAGGAGCACAGCTCAGGGGGTGGAGAGGGAGGGGGTTGAGAAGGAAGCTGGAGTGGGCTGGGAAGAGGGGGATTAGGTTGGAGGAGCTGGACTGAGGGTTTGGGAAGGGAGGATAATTTGGGGGGAAGTGGGGGCTTTGAAGGCAGCAGCAGGTGGGGTAGGGAGTAGGGGGCAGGTTTGAAGGGGGAAGGGGATTGGGAAATGAATGTGTGGGGCATGAAAGCAGAGAATGATTGATGTGTTATTAGGGAGCAAAACTTGGGATGGTGTTGAAGAGCACTGGCACAGGGAGAAGTGAAATAAGAGACTGAAAAGGGAGAAGGGTTATCGGGGGATAGGGCTGGGGGGACAACTGAATGAGGGACCATGAGAATTGCAGCGGGAACCTGTACTAGACAATGCAGTGAAGAACGACCTGGGGTGGGGTGCCTGAGAGTGGGACAGGGAGCTTGAAGTGGAGGGGAAGTGAAGGCTTGTGAAGGGGTTGGAAGAGGGTGAGCTGGAGAAAGGGGGTGAGTATCAGGGCATGTACTGGTAGAACATTGGTAGTGGAAGTGCAGGGACATGATGTAGCCATTGATGGATAAGTAGGTTTACGAGGGGGGAAAGTGAGGGTGAAAGATTTAGTGCTAAACTGCCACTTCTGGCTAACTATATTTCTTTAAAAGTCAATTCTGGTCACAGTAAGCTCAGCTGTTACCCAGGAGGTCTTGTCTTCCCTTTCCTGCCCTGCTTAGGAAACGTGTCTATATAGTTCTTTTTCTTTCTCACTAAACTTTGTCAGCTGTGGACAAATCAATGTCACTTCCCAGGTGGTTGTATCCCACTGTGCAGTCAGGATTGTACTTGATAATGTCTCAAAGTTACCATGGATATAGGCTTTCTTTTAAAACCTCATCTTAGCTGTCGGTCCTCGTGCAGCTACATCATATACCAATGCATATACTGTTAAAATTGATACCGGTTGGAAGTATTTGCAGTTGATCGTTGGTAAGCCGCGTAGTTTGGGAGAGTTTTACGCTTTTTATCCCCTTCTCTTCCAGGGTTTTACTGCAGGTGACGACTGATTGCCATGAGTTCAAACATTTTCCTCTGAATTGCTGTTCGCTAGGCCAAAGCGAGGGATGGCTACGGAAGCCAAATACAGCATCGTTAGAGAAGTGGGCCGAGGGAGCTATGGCGTGGTTTATGAGGCCATCGTTAATCAAACTAGAAGCAAAGTAGCTGTTAAAAGGATGCACTGTAATGTGCCTGAAAACGTAGAACTGGCTCTGCAAGAGTTCTGGGCCTTGCAGAGCATCCAGAGGCAACATGAAAACGTGATCCAGTTGGAGGAGTGTATCCTGCAGAACGGTCGAGTCTTTCAGCCAATTAGTCATCGTTACAGGAAATCAGACAGCCATTTGCTGCTAATTGAGACCTGCCTGAAAGGGCGGAGGTGCATGGATCCCAAATCGGCCTGCTTTCTGTGGTTTGTGATGGAGTTTTGTGACGGTGGCAACATGAACGAATACCTGCTGTCTCGCAGCCCAGATGCTCAGTTGAATAACAGCTTCATGCGGCAGCTCAGCAGTGCCGTGGCTTTCCTACACAGAAACCAGATAGTGCACAGAGACCTGAAATCTGACAATATTTTGATTTCTCATCGACGTGGAAGTCCTATAGTAAAGGTAAGGGAATAGAACTCTACTGTAACAAGTATGTGATCTACATGCTTACGCATCACATGCTTTGGAATGGGCTTTTGGTAAGTCTTGTGATACTTGTAATAAGCGTATGCAGAACATCTGATATCAGTTGTGGGCTTTTTTTTTTTTTTAGGAATCTTGGAAGGAAGTAGAGATCACGATGGTGTGTTTCTGTTATGTCCTTCCTGCTTATCTTGTTGACAGGAGCAGTTCAGGCTGTCAAACTTCTGCGTGCTAGATAATCAGAGAGATCGCAGTCAGTCAAAAATGAAGCAATATTTTCTGTGCCCTTAAACTTGAACATACTGCCCTGTTACAACAGCTAGCACTTCCAATATTGCTGCCTCAAGCACGTACTGATGTTCAGGGGAGGTGGGGAATGTCTTCATGCTTCATGTTGGTGCCCTGATTGAGCTGAAGACTGGCTAGCTGCATTTCTTGTAGCACCAGACTGCAAGTCTGTTCCAGCTCTCCAAAAAGCTGGGAGCCAGCTCGCTCCTGAACTTTCAGTCCCGGGAGTTCCAGTAGTTAGGACGTAAAATAATAGGTCGGTGCGTTCAGATAATTCATGTCTTGACCATTCAGATCAATAATGGTATTTGTACTTCGACCTGTAGAGCCGTCAAGGGATGCTTAAATCAATGTCATCTTAATGACTATGGATAATAATGGTAATGCAAGAGATTCAGTGCACTCTCCGTGGAACAGTAAGAGCCACCCCTACCGTAGATGTTGTTCAAGGTATGTTTATGCCCGATTAGATGTAATCAGAGTGAACTTCACAGAAAGCTAACGAACAGATAGCTGTTTTGCCCATCTTAGGAAGGGGAACAGACAACTGGAAAGGAGTTGGGGAATGGACAGCTAACGGGAAATAATCAGCTCTTTGTTTCACCAGGGTTGCCACCCGACAAGTGTCAGTGCCGTGCTGTGGTGGATTTCGGAGTGGAATTCACCGAGCCGCTGTTTGTAAATGCGCTTGTAAACTTGATGTTTGTGAAGAAGTTATTTTGCTTTTCTTATGCATTGCAGGTAGCAGATTTTGGCCTCAGCAAGGTGTGTCAGGGGAAAGGGAATGTGAACCAGCATCGCTTCTCCTCTGCGTGTGGGTCAAACTTCTACATGGCTCCAGAAGTGTGGGAAGGCCACTACACTGCAAAGGCTGACATATTTGCCCTTGGGATCATTTTCTGGGCTATGGTCGAGAGGATCACCTTCCGAGACGGGGATACTGAGAAGGAATTGCTCGGTGAGGATCAGATCAGTGCTGTCGTGTAGTCAGTGGACGTTCTGGATCTGTAGGGATCCTCTGAGAGGTGTTTCTCCCAGGCATAGTTACAAATGCTGTGGCATGTATGTGGCTTTTTCCAGGAATCTCCAAGCACTTTGCAACCCAAAGAACCCCAAAGTTGGGGGGTTTTGGGTGTTTTGTTTTTTTGTTTTTCATATAACTGCAAAGAAATCTCTTTTTCTTCAGCATGCCTTGCTCCTAATTTGGTTGCTTCTCATGCAGGGTTTCCAGGTCTTGAAGAGATATCACTAAGGCAAAGGGAATGCTTTTTATATTTACAAATCATTCCGTTTGGAAGACCATTCCTTCTGCCAAAATCCTCTGTGGGATTTAAAGGTTAAGGGAAAGATCGCTTCTGGCTTCTCTGCTGTCAGGCCTCCCTTACCCTAAGGAACACTCTTCGGAAATGGATTTGGCCCTTATTGTCACTAAAGAATTATAAGAGAAAAAACTCGTAGCTGTTGGTGAGGCAGCTGTCTTAACAGCTATGCTCTTCATAGAGGATTTAGTATCTGTATACTTCCATTTGCTCAGAAACGCTTTTAATGCTCTTAAAAACCAAAACCTTTCTGGAATTGGGCTTTTGGGTTCGCTTGTATCCTTGACTTGGCATAACCAAGGGACGGGATCACTCGGAGCACTGAAAGGATGTTCCAAGGAGCCAAATAATAAACTGGGAAAGGATGTTTAGATATGCTTCACTGCCGTCTGGCTGAGTTTCCTCACAGTTCAGAGATGCAAGATCTCACAGGGATGACGCCTCCGATGGCCTGGCTCTCTCCCTGCCTCCTCCTTCCTCCAAATCCTCCACATATATGCACGCTTGAAATACTTTGTACTAAATGATTTCAGAAAAGTATGTTCCAGTGGAAAATCCATCTCAGGAGGAGAGAATGCCAGTCATGCACATTAGCATAATAATTGAAGACATCTACCCAGGCTCTGAGATCATAGTATACCTGTCTGTCTGTCTTTTAAATGTTTAAATTCTTAAAAGGAATTTCTACGGAGGAAATTTGAGAAGCTGTTGTGCTACTCCTTTAATTTTTTTTTTCATCTTCAAGTAGGCTCAGTTCTAATTCTATTATTTATTTCTTCTTAAAATGCCAAACATTGATAAATGTTTTAGTTCCTGCCTACAGAAACAAGCAAATGGCTACAGCTGAGACAAAGCATGAACAGATTTCATTAAAATAGCTACCCGCCAACTTGAGATAAGGAGTTTGCAAGGCCAACCTTTTCTATACACAGACAGGTCACTGCCTTTGAAACATTTATTCTTTGCTTGGTGCAGGGGCAGAACAGCTTGAGTGAGCAAAGCTGTTTTTACTGTCTGTTTTGGAAGCTGGTTAATCATTTTCAACAACCGGTGAAATTATTTAGATTACCAGGAGCAAATTTACATTTCCGTTCCTTAATCTTGCTGAGGAGAAGTTGGCTAACGGTGAATGGCATATGCTGTCATTTTAATTGAAAATTGTTTGACTAACTGAGCAAATAAGTTTTGTGTTTAACTCTTTCACGTCACCTCAGCCAAACACAGTCTCTCTCCCTCCCTCTTCTAGAGCTTCCAAATCTGCTGGTAGGGTGAAACGGCGTAAAATGGGGGAAGTTCATTTCGGCAGCTCATTTTCTCTGCAGATGGTCCACATAACTGCTTGATGACCACGCCGTGCTTAAACTCGCTCCCTCTGTTCCACGCACGATTACGCACACAGCCTTGTGCAACATCTTGATTACTATTTGAAAGTAAAAGCCTCTTCTGATAACAGCCTCTCCCAATATTTGACTTGGCGGTCGTCTCTTAATAAATGATCTTTCCGGCAATCTCTCAGATGTTTTGTTTCCCAGATTGTCTGTCCGTACTGCACATGACAGCATTTTGTGTAGACTTTCCTCTACCTGTATAACCTGACTCCTTCTCATCTGTGTTCAGGAACTTACATCTGCCAAGGCAAGGAGCTTATTCCCCTCGGAGAAGCGTTGCTGGAGAATCCCAACATGAAATTACAAATTCCCCTGAAGAACAAGAAGTCCATGCCAGATGATCTCTGCAAGCTCCTGCATGATATGCTGGCTTTTAACCCAAAGGAAAGATTGGATGCCTTCCAACTAGAAGTCCGAATCAGGCAAATCTCCTACGGCAAAAAGCGTCAACGCTCTGTCTCATAGAGATGAAGGACGTTCAGGTTAGTGTCTCTGCCAGGCTACTCCCTATTTAGGCTGAGCTTACAGGGGATTTTCTGTTACTGACCTCCAGGCTGAAGCCCTCTAAATGAAATGTGACCTTGTAGTAGTTCCGAAAATTGAGCGATAGAAAGATGCAGTCGAACTAGAAGAAGAAAAGGCTTCGATTAAACATTTGGGAAAAGGAATTTGGTTGAAGCAGGTCTAACAAAGAAACTTTTTCCTCCTTAATGGTGTTTGTTCAAGAAACTGGCTGTGCTGTCTGTATTTGGGCCAGCCTGTCCTTTACCCTAAACCTCATCTATTTCCACAAATGAGGGCAGATTTCTGCCGTCACTCCAGCATTTACCTGTGCTTGTTTGTTGCTTTTATAATATATCTGCTAACTAAATAAAAGCTGAAGTGGGTAAAGTTATTGTATATTTGTAGGTGTGCATCTTAAATATGGTATTCAGGTATGATAGTAACTGTCAGATTAAAGACAGATTTTTTTTTTTAATTAAAGTGTATCAGAGCTGGGTGCAGCAGATGATAGAGGAGCTTCTTGTCCTGAACTGTTTAACACGTAAAGGTCTTGAAGAATGTCTTGGAAAAGGCTGAACTGGAAGCCTGGTGGTCTTGCCGAGTCCTGCAGTGAGACTGTTGTTTTTGTGTCCAGTTTGGGGGGGGGGCGGAAAAGTGTTCCTAATCCTTATGAGTTCTTGATGGCCTCTTTAGTATCTGCCTTGAAGGAAGTTTGAACGTTCAACATAAAATTCAAGACGGTCTGTCAGATTCCGTGTCTCTCAGCACGGAAAATACAAAAGGGAGCAATGAAAGTACAGAAGGGAGTTTCCAGGATTTTCACGTCCTGTCTTCTGCTATCATGGGCTTCATATCCTAGAATTTATTTGATAAATGCATCATAGAAATAAAGGTTTTTGTGTCTGGTACTTTCACTGAGACTGAGCATCTGGCTGTCCTTACAGCTAAGGATGTTGTCCTTTGCAACACAAATGCATTTCTGATCGGTTTATTAGTCTTGATCTTGTGACAGACTTGTCCTTTAGCTTAGAACGTTGTTCTCCTTCCCGGGTGTTTGCCCATTCTGAACTATTTTAGAGAGAACAACTGTAACCTTAGCAACATTCTTCCTGTCCCAGGTTGGTTGGTTGGTTCCATTGAGGTTGGTTCCTCCATCTCCTCCATATACAAATAATTTCTGCACTTACTCTAGACGAGTCCCTTCAGGTCCTTTTAAAGCACTAGCATTTACTATCTAGTCTAGAAATATTCCTCCTGATGTATTCCAGGATCGCATCTCTCTCTTTTCATACCTATATAGCTTAATCCTCTCATAATTACTTTGTATCCTAAAGCCCTTTTTGACTTGAGTTGCTTGGAATCAATAACATTCTGGGTTACAGCAGTTACTTTTGTTCACAGATGCATGACCTTATGTTTTCTATTACCGAGTTTCATCCCCTGTCAGTTAGAAGAAATGGTGAATGACCCTGAATATTTCCTCATCCTTTTTTATAACCATAATACCTCCAGCTTTGTGTCATCGGCACACTTCTAATTGTGCCAAGGCTGTTAGGGAAAACGTTAATTAAACAAGTCTGTTGCTGGTGCCAATCTTGATAAAACTCTACTCTAGCCTCTTCATTTCCAAATTATCCGTTTCAGTTTTCCCTTGGGACAGGTTAACTGCCTTACATCTTCCTTTTTACTAATCCCAGTCTTCTCCTGTCTGATACTTTCTTGTGTGGTACTACATCAGATGCTTTACCGAAAGCTCAGTGGGCAAGACCAATGCTTCTTTTTATCTAGAAAAATCAGTTTTATTGCTGAAAATTACTCTATTAGTCTGGTAGGATCTGGCAGTTCTGGGGACTCCCACCTGGAACAGGAGGCCTGGCATACGGTAATAGCAACAGTACCACTAGTTGGCAGGCCAGCCCTGAAGTGGTTAGCCTGCTATAGAGGAATTTGCAAGGATAAAGAGGAAAAAAAGGCTCTAGGAGCACAGTGGCAGGCTTCCTACTCTTGACTTTCCTTTTTCATTATGAAACCATAATGGTAAATAGGTTTGCAGACTAGGTTCAGAAGAAAAACACCAGCACAGCCAGGACATATCCCTGAAAACCCTGTTTGTTTCAATCCTCTTCATTTATTTTATTTTCCTGTTCGGTAGGAAGCTAGCTGAATACCTACTATACTTGCTCTTGGCACGTAATCGGGAGTCGATGCAGCAATGACTTGGGGCACAGCGCTCCACGCCACGAGGCGCTAGTCTCGCGCTGTTGAAAATGCTGTCAGCTGCTGCGTTAGTGTGGACCGAAATGAAAACCAACTCGCCTTTCTAAAATGGGGCTGTCTTAAACACCAACTCATGGATGCTTCAGCCCAGAAAAGCGACTGGTTTCACATCCGACTTTCCTAATCTAAAATCAGGAGTAGCACAGAAGCCGAAAAGGGTTTCTCGCAATGCTAAATCTAGGTGCTTCAGAAGTTGTTCTCCGATAGCAAGTTGGAATCAAACAGGAGACTCTTTTTCTTTTTTTTCATAATGCTTTGTTATTGTAGGGCAATGAACTCCACATTGTAGAACAGCCAAACACTAAATCTCCGCAGAACAGTGTGAAGAACATCTAAATGACTTTTCTTTCATGAATTTAAAGACAAGGATATGGATAGAACCTGTGATTCAGGAAGGCCTTAAGTTAAACATTCCTCAGAACTGGGATTTTTACTGAGGAAAGCCTGCTTGTGTACCTGCCCTGTGGGCTTCCCTACGCATATGTGTGCTACTGATGTCCCCGAGGCAGAACACTGGGCCAGGGGACCTTCCTTATGGGCCAGTGCTCGCGCCAAGAAGTATTTTATTTTGTAACTTTGGCACGTTTCCTTTGCAGGTATCGTGTCCCATTGTGATCTGGAGGCCTCGGAGATGGTGAAAAACTCTGCCTTCCTTTGGAATGAGTGGGTCGATCAGAAGACCATTGCTGGCTTCCAGTTTTCCCCCAACGGTTATATTTAAATGGACAATAACTTTATTTATTTGTACAGTAATTTTAAGAGGAGAACTACAAAAAAAAAATCTATTTTTATGAAAACCTTTGGTGGTTTTATATTTGCGTTCTTTTGCGCAGCAAGTAGCGTAGGTGAAAACTTGGCTGAGGTGACCTTGACTGTCTGGCGATACTCGGCACAGTCGTAGAGGAGTTCTGAACCTGCTCTTTTTAAAACAACCCTTGTGCATCCTTTTCTTGCCGTCCCGTGACTGCCCTTTTGAAGGATGGCAAAGAAACATGCAGAAACCATCTGGAGACGGGCTTCTCTGCCCCATTGCGTGTTGACTGCCTTTCCAGCCCCATTTTCTCACTGATAACACCTTGTCACTTGTCCTTGGCACGGAAGTTGTCTTTAAGAGGCTTAATTGGAAGGGTTTTTTGTGTAATTCTTCGCTCCGTGTTGCCTGGCCGCGTAACTGAGTGATGTCTGCTGAATGAGCTGGCAAAGTGTTCAGTGTCTATTCTGAAAAGTTTGAGCAGAAACAAAAATGTATTTTCTTCACAGTAGCTTTTGAATATTCTTGCTTAGATTAACTAAAATGCTTTCTTAAAATAAATACAAAGACTGTTAAAGATGCCAACTCTTGATTAGAACGTATGCGTCACTAACACTTAAAGTAGTTTAAGGAATCATGCTTCCTGCTGTGTTAGCTGCTTGTGCCAGCTGTTCTTACAAGGGAAATAAAAAGGACTGAACTGGAATCTTGGCAGGTAAATGGGGAGTCTAATTTGCACCCTGTTTGAAAAAATATTGTAATGTATCTGTAAACTACTGCTGATCTTCGCTTTTCTTAAGGAGCTGAGAGCTCCTGGAAAAGGTTCCTCCTATGCTCTTCTGTTGTGCGGAAGCGAAATAGGGGACAGCTTCAGGGACAGCTTCCTTTTGTAGGAAAGGAATAAACTGCCAAAAGAAAGACAACATGTACACAGGACAGAAATACATCTATTTCTGTTAGAAATAGATATTTCTTCCCCCGTCCTACTCTACTAAGACTGTGGCTGCAATATAGAAGGCTCTATTATAAGCAGTGTGTCATAAGCTAAATTCATGGAGAGGATCTTTCTCCCTGCCATGACTTTATCCAGAGGCTCCACCGGCCTTCCATGGGGAAGCGTTACATTTTCTCACCTGCTCTTCCAGGTTGTAAAATATGTTTATCCTGCACAAACAAGTGTTAATTGACCTCTGTCCCCGTAAAGGATAACAAATGGGCTACCCAACAGGAGTGGTTCCTGAAAAGAGCTGTTGTGAGAACATGCAAAAAGTAAGTTCATTCAAATCGTTAAATTAAACTTGACTTTTGAATTTAGAGAATCCCTAGTCCAAAAGTGCTAGTGCGTATGACGTGTGTGCAGCAATGATGGACACGGTTGCTTTGAAGCTCATTCAGCTCTTGACACCTCCGTGCAGATGGACCGCATGGTGACTGGAAACATGCCAAAAATGGGGGTCTGGATCTTTAGTTATTAAGAGCCATGGTCGCCCTGTTCTGGAGAGCACTTCTGTCCTCTGGTAGGAGCCAGGTCTGGCTTTGATTGCAGCTCTACACCTGCAGTACAGCCCGGTTTTACCTAATCCTAGTCGTTGCCTTGATTTCTAACTCGTCTTGGAGTTCTGGGGACTCAGGACTGTATGCTGGGTTTCCCTTTCTGCAGCCTTTCAGTTATAAACACTCTTCTGCTTTGCAGAGCTGCTATTCTGAAGTAAGGTTTCTTCATCCTTCTCTTCCTAATCCTGTAGCCGCTGCTACTCTATTGTCTGCCTTCTGCCACCTCTCCTCAGGGCACACTGGTGGTCTTCCAGGGCTGTTTTTACTTGAGACCAAGTCCATTTTTCTGGAATACAGATAGGTTTGCGCATGCTCGCAACACGTGAGAAAATTGCGGGGCACGAGAATGGCTGTTTGCTTATTTTCTTCCTTGTTTTGCCGTGCTAGGCGAGTATCCTCACAGCCGCTAGATATTTTTAGCTCGTCTGTACGTATGCTTTAATCGCTGGAAACTCTGTATTTTATAAGTTAATAAAATGCTGTGGTTTTTTACTAATGCATGAAAAAGTGTGGTAATACTGAGCAGCTCCTTAGAATCACGTGACTTTTATTTTTCTCTTTAGGTACCACAATTTAGTAAGTCTTACTGTAATACCTAGTGAATTGGTAAATGAGCGTATGCAATGACAGCCTCTAATTTAAGTGACTGCTTCTTAGGGAAAGGGGCGGCGGGAGAAACCTGGAGCTGCTGCCTGTAGCGCTCTGAAAAAACAAGCTCAGTATTCAACAGTGATCTAAAGGGTAAATGTAATGTCTGCAGCCGGGAAAGGAACGGGATAAAATGGAAGAGTGCGTGAATCCACGGTATTCTCCTGTTTCAAAAGCTGTATGCGGCTCATTCATCATAATATAGCTGAGCAAAAAAAGAAAAATATGAAGTTTGTCAAAGAGCTACACTTCGGGAACGGGAAGTTTGTTAAATTATGTATGTTACTGAGAAAATGAACTCCTCTTTATTGAAGGGACGCTCGCCCCTTGTGCTGGGAGAACTGCGGGGGTGCCCGGGGGACGCGCAGGTTTCACACAGCACGTAGCTGAATTGCGAAACCCCCTGCTGATAGCAGAGGTGTCAGAGGGCTTAAATCGTACCTGCTTGTGGAAGGTAAATCCATCAGCAGTTACTGAGCAGTGGTTTAGAGCAACCTTTGGTTCGGGGAGTTCCGAAACCCTTGTTCAGCTGCTGATGGAGCTGATCTCTCTGTGGTGCCTTGGGACAGTTTTTCTTCCAGCTCCTGGAAGAGATGGCGATGCTGCTGTCCTTTCTCACCGTAAAGCCCCGAACCCCAAATATTGCTGCTCATTGCTCCTGCCATGGTAAAGTAGCTGGGTCTTGGTGAAAACCGCCGCTTTGGTGACTGGAGGAAGGTATTTGCCAGTGATAGCTGCTGATGTGGCTTCCCATTTAGGAAAACAGTGCTGGCAACGGCGACAGGGCTGCAAGCGGGTGCCTCGGCTCAGCGCCCGGCTCGCGGGGCTTTGACACTGTTGATTTTTCCCTAGGTCAGAGCACAGGCAGCGGTCATTAAAGATGTACCACTCCATTATTTTTTTTATCTACGGTCATAATCTCTCTTGAAGAAAAGAGAAAAGAACGGAGAGGAACGTGGCTCTGCGATTCAGCTTTGTATTTCAAGCAAACAGACGGTGAAGGTGAAGCTTTGCTCTGCTTTGGTGGGGAAAAAGGTGCAAGTTCTCCGTTTTTATTCTCTCCCCTGCAATGAGCGTCAAGTGCATTGGAGCGGTTTGTTAGAGTAGCCTCTCTAAATGCTGGAGTTGTCTAGCGAGGCTGGCAGTTAAACTGATTGCTTTGGATTAAGGGTGCTTCAGACTAGTTAATTTTTTTTTCAGTGGGACAAATAACGTAACTCGCAGAGATGCAAGATAGCTAGGGGCTGAATTTATTTGGGGAAGAATTAAATACGCGCTACAGTCCCCAGTCAGGATCAAGTCAGTCAATACTAGACTATTTTTCTCTAAAATTAAGCATCGCCTCCAAATCATTCATTAGCAGAATCCTCCATTAGTCAGAAATCCCAGTACATCTCACCAGACAGCAGAAGCAGAAGGTCTTTTTTTCCTGTGTCTGTTAAATACATCACTGTAGCTGGTAGTCTTACAGCTGCTGAGAAGCGTGGGTTTGTGGTTTTTTTTTTTTTTGAACTAAATAAATTCACAGGTCTGTTAATCACAAAGACTAACGAAGGCGCTCCGGACGCCTGTCACTGAGCCGTTATCTGCAGGCAACCAACGTGCAGCTGGGGTGGCTGGAGGTGTCGATCATTCCAAGGGGGGACACAGGAGCCGGCTGGATTAAATGTCTCATCTCAGCAGGGGCTCAGGACGAGATAAGGAAAGCAGATTCGCCGACCTGTTCTGGAGGCTCGGGAAGGAGGAGGGACGGGAGGTGCGGCGGTTGGCTTTGGTGAAAGCCGCAGGCCGCAGCGTCGGTGCTCCTGTGATCCTGATTCATCAGCTAGAAACCTTCCCTTTGTGAAGGGTTCGGAGGAAGAATTTAATTTCTTCATGGCTGGAAAGGTAAGAACGAAGTTATTGACTTGTGTGGGTGCAGAAGCGAACTGGCGTCACTCGTGGACTGACAGAATCTACAGAAACACCTTTGCAAAACAAGGAAAACAGGGAAACCTGCAGTTTAATCCATTGGAGATTGATACGGACTAGTTCCTAATTAAAACCTTTAGCACTGGAGCACTCAGTTCACGTCCGTTGTTCCTCCTCTCTCATCCTAAACTTTGAACACCTTGCTCCTTTGTTCCATTGAATAGCTGCTGCCTTCCCCCGTCAAAGGAGCCTGTTTCTGTAGCGCATAAAACACTAACAACGCTGTATTTGCATTCTGTTTGCAAAGCATGATCCAGGTACTCTCGCAGGCGAAATGTAAAGACACCTACGTGCCACGGCTGTGCCACGGCTGACGTTGCGCAGGAACATCATAGAGAGAGAGGGTTTGAAAAGGTAATGAGCTCGTGCGGTTCAATCTGTCAGTCCCTGTTGTTCTTTCAAGATTCTTGGTACACTCTTAATTGATTTTGCTGAGGCTTTTTGAAGTCGGAAACAGCAGTTTGCTCTTTTTTTTTAAGCTTACTTAGCTTTCCTTTATTCTCAAAGAGCTGCAGGATCAGAGAATTTAGATTAAATTGTTTTTAAATGGAAACAATGTGCCGTCTACTGGCATTATTCACACCTCCTCGCAGTGCTCCTGCTCGGCACAGCCTTCTGCTTGCTCCCTATTCAACCGGCTGTTTGCAGAATAGCCCGGAGTGCAAAGCCGCCGGGTTTCCCAGGAAGCCGGGCAAGAGGGAAGGTCGAAGCCACTGTCCCACCATGTCCTGATATAAACGCAGGGACGTAAAACCCAAAAGCCATCACCACCTGCCCTCTCGCAGCTGTCCCAGAAAGTCTGGGGTTTAAATTTTTAAGAGGTTTTTCAAGTGGGTTCAGGGATGTCTTGCAAGCTGTGCTAAGCCGTGATGTGGGTTCCAGCCCCAAAGCGAGTGACACAGACACCCCTGTGCTCTGTGCCGGGATCAAGACCCTGATTTCATTGCCCTGCTACCTCCAGCTCCCCTAATCCCAGCAGACCTGGGAGAGTTGGCTCCCAAGCAAAATAAATAGAGGCATCAAGGCTTACTTAAAGAAAGAAACCATACTAATGGGAAATACTTTCTAGAACCGCCCTGATACCTGCAAAGATGCAGGAGTTTGAAATCCCAGCGGCAGCGGAGAGAGAGGGGTCTCCTAAGGATGCTCCTGCATGAGGACCTGTGTCCCAGGAGCAGTGTACTGAGCCTGTGTTTCACCACTGGCTTCCTGGGAAGTGGTCCGATAGGTTTGTGGGATGTTTCAGGTCCTTCCAGGGATGAAAATACCTGTATGTAAGGTTTATATGGTGTATGTTTAAAGCTTGGACCTAGATCTAGTGCCCAAGAATCATCAGTGGCTACTTATGACAGCTGCTAGTAGACGTGGCCAGAAAAAAAGCTTGTATTTAATTTTTCTCATGATATCAGCTGGATTTGGACAAAAACTAGATCTGTACAGATTCTGGGAGGAAGCATCAATGAAAACAGGCCTCTACAGAAGAATTTTTACACATTGACTTAAGAATTTTATTTTTTTTTTAACCTTTTCCCTTAAACCAGCACCAACTTCTGCTGAAGACGTGTGATGAATGAATTTAGCTGTCAGTTTGTGACTGAGTAGTCTCAGCCTTTTGCCTATGTGAAAGATTGAGGCTAAACCCGCCACATTTGGCTTTTTCCCACAATTATAAACAAACTGAAAGAGGGGGGGAAATAAAAATATAAAGCCAAGTGTATTGCTGCAAGAGTTTAAAACCACCAAAGCAGCTTTGTGAGTCAGCGCAGGGGCTGGTGGCCTTTGGAAGGGGACTTTGGGCATGAAATCCCACGGAGCCATCTGTGCCCCTGCGCTGGCCGGCTGAGACGGGGAAGGGACAAAAGGGGAAGCAGGCAGCGATGTTGATAAATCGATGGCAAACCACTTCTTTCCCATTTGGAAAAGGACTCGAGATGAGGCCAAAGATTTCATGCTGCTGTTTACCAAGGTCTGAGCGGTGCCGTTTTACCTCGACTTTGTTTTTCCAAATCACCGACTCCTTATTCTTATTAAACAAAGCTGATGAGCACAGCCGGATCGTGACTGCTGTATTTTTTTGAAATCAGGCTCCTTTCTGGCTCCTGCTTCTCTTGATTTAATTTTCTCCTTTTCTTACAGATTCGCTGCAGATTCCCTGAGCCCCTGGCGTGACTGCTTATTGCACCGAAGGCAGGAGGCAGCCCCTGCTGCTGCCGCACGAAGGATGCGAGCGAAGAAGAAAAACAAAATCCGAGCTGGCAGAAGGGGATCGATCCTTGAGAGCGGGTCAGCTCCTCGCCACCCTGCGCCGCTGGTAGTACCTGGCCTCACCAGAGAGGCTGCCCCGTGTTGTTGGGTATTTCTGGGTTACTTGCCTTTTTCTTTTTTTTTCTATATATCTCTATGTTTTTTTCCCCAGTTCCCTTTTTTTATAATGAACAGAGCTGCTGGGGTCTCGGCCAGCAACGGAGCTAACCACGGCTTAGAGTTTGCAGCTGGACACAGGATGAGCTAAACTAGGATCTGTAAACAGATATTCTTTTATTTTTCCCAAACTGAGCAACATCTATTCTGCTAAATTCATCCCTTTCAGACGTAGAAGGGCCTACTGGATGTCAACATTGCCCTTAACGTTAATGCCAGCAGAGCAACTGAGCCGCTCACGCTCCACCTTACCGTGTTTATCTTGGCGTTGGTGTCCTCTCGTTTTATGGCTCAGTTCCTGTAATGGTGATGCTTCGCCTTGGCCATCTTAAGCTTGAACACCTCAAGTTTTTGAGATATCTCCCAGTTTCCTGCTGCTGTAAGTCTGCGGTCAGACATCCTTCTCCTGGAGCCAGCTCTGCTACCTTGCCGGAGTTACTGTCCGGAGTCGTGCAGCACTGCGCCCTGCCAAAAGCCATCAGCACGTCGGATGCTGTGGCTCCCAGCAACAGCTTTTTTTGGTTCTTTTTTCCTGAAGAGGTTGTTGAATCCCTGCGTTCAGCCAGCGCATCTTGCCCGATCCGGGTTGTGCATTCACTCATGTAGCTCCAAGGGGCAGGAACCACTTCTGCCTGCAAAGTTACAGGCAGCGGGGACAGGTATTGCACCCGGATGACCAACAGGCAGCTGTGGCTGGCGATGTGCCTGAAAAATGCAGGCATGGAATCGTTTAGGTTGGAAAAGACCTTTAAGATCATCAAGTCCAACCGTTAACCCAACACTGCCAAGTCCACCACTAAACCATGTCCCCAAGCGCCTCATCCACACGTCTTGTAAATCCCTCCAGGGATGGTGACTCCACCACCTCCCTGGGCAGCCTGTGCCAATGCTTGACAACCCTTTCGGTGAAGAAGTTTTTCCTCATATCCAGTCTAAACCTCCCCTGGCGCAACTTGAGGCTGTTTCCTTGTGTCTCTGCCTCCAGGCCACTAATTTAGAGATTGCTTGCAGCCAGGGCAAAAGCTGCTGGAAACAGCAAAGGGCTCAGGGTGTTCTTCACCTGGGTTTTGCTTTCTTCACAGGTGGAACCTGGGCTGGGTGGACCCACCCGGATGCGTGCATGACCCAGGGCAGCAGCTCTGGTCCCTCCAGTCCCCTACCAACCACGGGTCTGATGCTGCATGCTGCTGGAAAGCAGGAGGGGACATCTCCCCAGGGTCCCAGAGGCAGCAGATCGAGGTAGTCCCACATCCTCAGCAGGGTTATTCTGCCAGCAGCTCTCCTGGGCAAAGATGGGCTTCTTCCCGTGGCCGTGGGGAAGCAAAAACCTGCTCTGCAGCCCTCGTGCTTACAGCGAGAGAGGTGCGCTTAGCAGGCGCTTCACTAATCGCTCCAGCACTACCAAGGCAGGGGCAGGAGATCATTTTAAAGCAATGCGGAAAAGGCATATAAATAGAGGCAAGAGAAATATTGAAGCTGGCAGAGCTCCTTTTCACAGCAGGAAGCAGAAGACTACAGCAATGAAATCATGGCGTGAGCCCTGGCGCTCCTGCCCTGAGCAGGTTATTACTGCTCGAGCTGCACCTGAGCTCCCTGGCACCCATGTGCCGCATCTGGGCCACGTCCGAGCGCAGGCAGGCAGAGAGCATTAGCATCCTAAAAAGTCCGAGCAGGAGAAACGCAACAGGCTAAAATTAATGCAGAAATGAGCATGACTCACCTTCTGCTGCTTCTTCAAAGTATTTTAAGCTGGTCACCACTGCTTGCCCATGAAAGGAGAGAGCAGGTTCCATTAATGACTTGTTTTCTTCATGCTGCCTGGCTTTTTTTTCCTCATCGGCTGGAAAGGAGCTGGGCACAGGCAGGGGAGCACAACCCCTCCGCAGCGGTGACTCAAATCCTCCCTTAGCACCAGGTCAACCCGGAGCAAGTATATTTGGGGCCTTCCCAGCCCCAGGTTTCATTTCCACAGGCGTGGGATTGGCCATAGCCCCTGGTCTGTTGGGTTTTACAGGTAAATTGTGTTTTCTTGACTTTGTTCATCTTTTGAACACCCCCCCACCCACCCCGAATCACTAAGGTTGGAAAAGACCTGTAAGATCATCAAGTCCAACCATCAACCAACAAACCCCACCATGTCCACTAAACCATGTCCTGCAATGCCATGTCCACAGGTTCCTTGAACACCTCCAGGGATGGTTACTCCACCACCTCCTTGGGCAGCCTGTGCCAATGCTTCAGTTGCATTAAGCTCTTGTCTACTTACTTAATCAACCTCATCCCCATCATGGAGAAGGAGGAGCTGCAGCTTGTCAGTACAAATCACCTCCGTGTGGTTTTTTTTGGGGGGTGGTTTTTTTTTTGTTTTGTTTTCCATCCAGGAGGGTTCAAGACACTCTTCCATTGAGTCCCGTGTAAAAGATGCCGGGCTTGGCCCCTGAAGGCAACACTGTCTGCATTTAGCCCACCTCAGACTGCTGGAGGATTCACTGCTGCACGAGACAGACATTTCACGGGCTGCAGTGAAGCACAACTGCTCCTGGACTTCGAAGCAACTCTCCTTTTCACAATTAATTACAGGATGCTATTAGCTGATTTCCTACACGGTACCTCTGTAAGGATGATATGCCTGTACTGAAATGGATGCTGTTCTCATGGAGAGGAAAAATCCCAACCCCAACTCTAACATACTAACCCAAACTTTCCGCATACTGCAAAAACAAGGTCATAGCCAACAGGAAAATTCCTTGGCGTGGCCGAGTGGCTACCAGGACCCTGCGAATGAGCAGCCTGGCCAGGAAAAAGCCAAGACACCTCAGCCAAACTAATCCGTAGCTGACAAATTTCTGTTACAATAAAGCCCCGCAAAGGACCGTGTCCCTCGTGTACAATCCTCTTTGCGAAGGGCTGCTGTCTGTATACCCCCCCCGTAGGCAGGGCTACCGGTGGGAAACTTGCTGTGGGTCTCCAGCCACATCAGGATCCCTCTGGGCTCCCCAATTTGTTATTTGGATACCTTGTCCCACGCTGTCACCCCACATTAATGACGTCTAGCTCAAGAGGCGGCCACAAAGCTTCAAGCATCACCACGGGAAGGAGCCGCACAGCCCCTTTTCTCCCACCAGGGTCTCACGCTGCCTTTGTGCTGCCCCTTTTTTGCTAAAGATGTCTGAAATCTTACCAGACTTTGTGGCTTTGTTACTGTTCGTGCCCGATGTACTTCAAACACAAGAAAGCCTGAAACCCTTCCGAGCAGCTTTAGAGGGAAGCGTGGTTTTGCTTTTCCCTCCCAGCAGCCACGCCACAGGCAGCAGAACGCACCGCAGGAAACGATCTTGCCCGAACTTATGTCCAGGCAACCGCAGGCACACTAAAACCTGTGGAAAATTCACACGCACCTGCTAACACGTCTCTTCCCCAGCTCTCCGTCGGCGACTGACACATACCAATATATTTTTAAACTCGGGCAGACGCACAAGAGGGTGAGACGCCGCAGCTCAGGCTGCCGTCCTGGGACGTTCCTCAAAGCAGGGTGTCTCTCGGACCGTCCCCGGCCGTCCCTGCGAGGCTTGCTTGTGCCCTGGCAGGGGACCCGGCTGCAGAGCCACCGCCTGAGCCCCTCTGACCCCCACCCAAACCCCAGCGGTGCAGCAGACAGGACATACGCCAGGAACATGCGTTGGAGGAACTCCCTGTCCCCGGCGGAAGCAATGGCTCGGAGAGAAGTACAAACCAGCTATTCATTTAGCTGCCTTTATATCAAATGGACAAATCAATACATGACACTTCCAAAACAAACCCGAGCCTGTGCAGACAAGCCTGGAGTTTTGCAGAAGCTGAGCCAGCGCACCATGAAATCACCCCAGAAAGAACACACAAATGGGAAGCTAAAAATAAGACGCACCCCCCCCACACACACACAGCCCCCGTCCCCAAATTGCTTTATTTCTTGATAAAGCCGCTAGTAAACTCAAAAACGCATTGGCCTAAAAAAAAACCCACCCAACAAATCCAAACAAAAACATATCTGTTATTTCCTAGCTTTGCCGGAGGGCCCCGCTTTCAGATGCATGGAAGCGGTGAGCTTTTCTGGCCGCTACCTGAAAAAAAAAACGGGGCTGTCAGAGCTGAACGCGTCAGAGTGATTCATAATTATGTCAGTGGTACCAGAACACCAAATTTTGCGGAAAATTTTAAGGATTCTGCACAGTAATTACAGTCCCCTCTCAATGCATCCCTTTCCATCTCATCTCCTCTGCTTTTACGGTGTCAGAAGCTTAACATGCCCCATGCACCAGTGTCTTGGAGGATGAAAAAAAACCCCCAAACCACCCCAGTTCAACAAATCAAGAAGCAACAGCCTCCACCTCACTTCTTTAAATCAAACCCTCCCTCCAGGGCAGGAGGCTCAAACACGCTCAGCGTTTAGGTACCAACGAGCTGGTCTGTGGTTTTCACTCCCCAGCCCTTAAAACACACCGGCGTTTACCTTCAGTAATAAAAACTTTATTGCCAGGTATTTCGGGTCTCTCCGGCAAGGACGCGCTTTTTCCGCACCGCCCGGGCAGCCGCTGCCTTTGCCGCTTGTGCGTCAGCGGACGTCAGCGCGCTGACCCCGCCAGTCGCCGTTCGGGAGCAGCAATAGATCACGGTGGCAGAATCGCATTTACTGCGCGGCGCGGCACCGCTGCCGCGAGAGCTTTCCTCCCGGAGTCGCTCCTCTTCCGAGTTAATCACGTGTGTCCGAGCGCTCGTTATTGACGAAGTTTCCAGAAGGCTCCTGACAGAGTCATTTATTAGAGTAACACCCGAAATGTCAACTTCTCTACAAGCCGCTACTCTGGCTTTCAACCCTATTTTTGATTGAAATACTATAAAAAAGAAGCGGAGGAGGTCAGAGCTCCGGCCACTCCCTTGTGATTTTGTTAAGTCAAGCGGGCAGCACCGGGCACACTGCTTTGGAAAACCCTCAATCACTGATGTCAAAGGACACCCACCTGCCCTGCGTGTCCTGGGCCGTCCCCACCCCACCGAAGGGCTGGGGAGAGGCGAGGAAGGTGCTGAGCTCTTCACCCAGGGTCACAGCGCGCTCTCACGTCCCATCTCACTCTCTTTGCAAAAAGAAGCTTTAATTCTATCATTCCTGATAGAATTCCCGATGCCTGGAAAAGGCAACCATCACACCCATTCTCCAAGGAGGACCAGGAGGAGGACCTGAGGAGCTACAGGGCAGTCAGCCCCACCTCCGTGCTGGGAGAGACTGGGACCAAACCCTCCCCAAAGCCCCTTCCAGCTGAGGGAAGGAGATGGGAAGAGAGTCGGGAACAGCTGGGAGTGATCCCCCATGGGCAGATCATGCCCGAGCAACCCAACTGCCCGCCGTGATGAACGACGGCAGTGCGGATAAGGGAGGGCCGGGGATGTTGAACACCGTGACCTTGCCAAGGTCACTGGCGCTGCTGCCACACGGCGCCCTCGTGCCTAAATCAATGGGTTACGGGGCCAGAGAAGTGGCAGAGCGGGTGCTGGAAATACAGACTAACAAAACCGGAGCAGAGGCCAGCAGGATGGTTACAGCGTTGGAGTACGTGATGTGCAAAGAGAAGCTCGGAGACCAGAAGCAGACTTTTCCCAGAGCTGCCCAGCAACAGGCCAAGAGGCAACGGGCATAAGCTGGAACACCGTAAACTCTTATTAGACGTTAAGAAAAACTCTTTCAACATTTGGAACAGGGCCCTAGACGCTGTGGACTCTCCATCCACATCCACTGAATATCTCCACCCTTGGAGATATTCAAGCGTTGCCATCCTGATCTGATTGGACCTGCTTTGCGTGGGGTTGGACTAGAGACCTCAGAGGTCCCTTCTAACCTCAGTTACTTCATGGCTGTGTGTCCCTGTAGAGGTTCAGTTCTTTTAATCTCAATTCCTACCGCTAGCAAGGTAATGTCTTCCAATCCTCACGGCATCCTACTGTAAAAGGACCAAACGGCATCGCTTGGGATGGACAGAAAGCAGCCAAGGTCAGCATAAATAAATACGCACAGAGAAGGAATTCATTCATGTTGCAGAATAACCCACACAGTTTAAAGGCTGAAACATTAAAAGCGTGCTGATAGCATCATAAAATAAATGGATGTTTTTAGTTCACCTACGCTTCAGTCCTCCATTACAAAGCATCAGCGCCGGCCCTGGAGATCCGCAGGCTTATGTGGGCAACGACACATGTGAAACGTCCACGACCTCTCCTGGGGCAACGGGCAGATCTAAGAACTGCTCCCCCAGAGGAGACGCCTCATTTGCGGCCGTGGGCTCTGGCATAAGCAAGTCCTTCGCAGTTGGCAGGCTTTGGTTTTTAGCTTACATCTGTCACCTTCAGCTTTCTTTTCAGGATGAGTCCTGTCTCCTCTCCCCTCCTCCCAGGAGCCGGTTGGGGTGAGGACCTCCTGGGGCCTCAGTCCAGCCTTTTCACCATGTAAGGCCCTTCCAGCTCGTAGCCGATCTTCCTGTAGTAGTTCCTTGTGCCAACACCTGTAAGAAGAACAACAAAAAGGTTTAATTCAGTGCGACGACAAGCGAGTTGGAGAAGCCAGGGCCGGGCAGGAAAGTCACTTCCATGGAGGGATGGTGCCGAAAGGAGCTCGGCCTCTCCGAACAGTCGGCGCTGGGCCTCCCTGGCTGCCGTGCTGGAGCGGGTGTGTTTACTCGTTAGCATCTGGACTGATTACGGTGTTTGTAAGGGGGGGAAACGCAGGAACATAGCTGTTCTATCTGCCCTGAATCATGCACCATGTCCTTTGTCCTGAGAAAGGCTGTGAGCTGCGAGGGAGAGAGGAAGCGATGGGAACAACGGTGAAATGTGAGTCAGGAGTTCAGAGTACCCCAGGTATAACAAAACCCAAAGACAGGCTCTTGAGAGGAGGCGGCCCAGCTGCACGCATCATTACCAGGAACTGAAGGGCTCTAAAACCCGACAAACTCTGTCCAACAGCTCCTAGAAATGAGCTCAGCTCCACTTCAGATAGACAAGTGGACTCCGCAGCCGCAATCCAATTTCCTCGTTGAAAAGGACGGCTCCGAAAGCCTCAGTACTCAAACAGCCTCTTCCCTCTCCTTCCTCTCTTAATGAGACGCCGCAGCGTCCGCGCGCGGGGCGAGCCCAGCCCCACCGACCAAGGCTGCTGCCTTTCAGGAAGCATCCTGCAGCAGGACAGGTCCAGCACAGCAGCCTTCCCTCTCACCTTATCTAATTACTCACAGATGCAGACATTAGTCATCAGGGGAGGGAGGAGGAATTCAGCGTCCTAGCATCATTGTCAGCGCAGCTGGTGGGTAGGGACAGAAGGACAGATAGGACACGGCTCTCCATCAAGAAAAGGAGCCCCTTTCCTCTAATCTCATCCCTCCAGCCAGTTCCTGGAAACTCTGGTGCTTGCAAATGGCTCTTCAGGAATAGGGCTGCATCTCCTATGCAGGGAGTGAGCCGGTGCAGCCGGTAACCCCTTCCTGCCCACACATCCCTGCGGCAATTTTACCCATTGCTGCTTTGACAGATTTGTTTAAATAAAATGACGCTAATGTAACTCCTCAACGCACATTACAATAGTTACTGAATGGCTTAAGCACCACGGCACCAGACAAACGCGCAGCCAACATCCTAGAGAAGCATTATACCAACTTAAGGTACGGAAAAGACACCTGAAACCCAGATCTGAGATGTCCTCATGTCCCTCATTCCAGCTGAAGCTGGGAAGGGCTTGAAAAACCACAAAGAACCCCAAATTGGGGAACACCTGAGCAAATTTGCTTCTAAGCAGTGGCAAAGTCCCTGTGACATCGCAGCAGAGCACCATCCTCAACTAAAAACACCATGAAGGGACCCAAATTCACTCAGCTTCCGTGTGAACCTGAAGCCAAGGAAAAACCCAAGTCCACTGCACAGACATCCACTCTCCTCTTCCTGAGCTCTGCCCAGGAGGGTTGCGAACTCTGGCCTGGAGTAAACTATGACCTTTATCAATATCTTGCCTAAAAAACCATCCTTAGCAGAGGTGCTGGAGTACGACATACAGATTTTGGTAGTAAAACAGCAGAACCACCCCACCCGTGGCCCAGAACAACTTGGTTAAAAGGGTTAGCGAAATGTAAAGCTGAAGGACAACCCTCGTGAAGCTAAAGGACAACTGAGTAATTCAGCTGATGGTTTTAAAAACACCTTGATCAGAGTTATTTAACACTTCCCCTTTTTTTTCTAAAGCCCTTGGGAGATGTGTGGATTTTAAAAGGAGGCAGTTTAGGCTGCGTCGGAGCATCGCGTGCTGCTTCCATTAATCTCAGAGCTATTAAGTGGCGCTAGTTAAGCGCCAGCTCTTCCTCGTTTGAGGGCAATGAGTTCAAGCCATTAACAAGAGTGATGATGCAGTTGGCCGGCCCTGTGCCCCAGGGGTCCCACGCTGGGCCGCTTTGTGAAGCATCTCAGTCGTCATCTCAGCCCTGCTCGTAGCAGAAACTTCTTGCACAAAACTACTGTCTTTCAACAGGAAAGCCTTCTGTGATGAGGAGGCAGGAGATGCTTCAAGCTGAGGGCTGCTCGTGAAGATACGGCGTGGTTTCCCCGCTGCCCAGCTCTAACTTGGGATGTCTCACTAGCTCCAGCGCTGCAGGAATGTTTTGAGGGGAAAAGCTCTCACCAAGACATCTGTATTGGGTTTGCGTGGCAAGGTTTTGGTAGCAGGGGGGGCTACAGGGGTGGCTTCTGCGAGAAGCTGCTAGAAGCTTCCCCCATGTCCGACAGAGCCAATGCCAGCCGGCTCCAAGATGGACCCACCGCTGGCCAAGGCCAAGACCATCAGCAAGAGTGGTAGTGCCTCTGCGATAACAGATTTAAGAAGGGGAAAAAAAACTTGCAGTGGCAGCCGGAGAAGAGAGGAGTGAGAATATGTGAGAGCAACAACCCTGCAGACACCAAGGTCGGTGAAGAAGGAGGGGAGGAGGAGCTCCAGGCGCTGGAGCAGAGGTTCCCCGGCAGCCCCTGGTGCAGACCATGGTGAGGCAGGCTGTGCCCTGCACCCATGGAGGTCCACGGTGGAGCAGATACCCACCTGCAGCCCGTGGAGGACCCCACGCCGGAGCTGGTGGATGCCCGAAGGAGGCTGTGACCTGTGGGAAGCCCACGCTGGAGCAGGGTCCTGGCAGGAGCTGTGGCCCCATGGAGAGAGGAGCCCACGCTGGAGCAGGTTTGCTGGCAGGACTTGTGACCCCGCGGGGGACCCACGCTGGAGCAGTCTGTTCCTGAAGGACTGCACCCGTGGAAAGGACCCACGCTGGAGCAGTTCGTGAAGAACTGCAGCCCGTGGGAAGGACCCACGTTGGAGAAGTTCGTGGAGGACTGTCTCCCACGGGAGGGACCCCACGCTGGAGCAGGGGAAGAGTGTGAGGAGGAAGGAGCGGCAGAGACAACCTGTGATGAACTGACCGCAACCCCCATTCCCCGTCTGCCTGCACCGCTGGAGGGGGAGGAAGTAGAAAATCTGGGAGTAAAGTTAAGCCCAGGAAGAAGGGAGGGGTGGGGGGAAGATGTTTTAAGATTTAGTTTTTATTTCTTATTATCCTACTCTGATTTGATTGGTAATAAATTAAATCAATTTCTCCAAGTCAAGTCTGTTTTGCCTGTGATGGTAATTGCTGAGTGATCTCCCTGCCCTCATCTCCACCCACAAGCTTTTTGTCGTATTTTCTCTCCCCTGTCCAGCTGAGGAGGGGTAGTGATCGAGCAGCTTTGGTGGGCACCTGGTGTCCAGCCAGGGCCAACCCACCGCAGCACCCCAGAAAGCAGCCGTTGGGTTTGTGTCCAGAAGCGCGGAAGACAAGCGTCCAGGATTATGTCCCCTGGACCATCAGGCCGTGACATCGTGTGGCAGTGCAGTGGGACGGTGGCAGGCTGCCCAGGCACAGGGGCAGTGGCTACATTTGGCAGCGGGGCAAAGCAGGCAGCTGTGGAGGTACAAGCCAACGGGACAAGGACTTCTTACAGTCTCATACAGCGTAACAGGAGTGGAGCAGTAGATGGAAGCACTTGGGGCTCAAGCCCACACCTCTACACTCTGTGACTGGAGGGGGTGACTTCAGACTGGATTTTGTCCACGTCCCCACCACACACCTGCTTTGAAGTTGGCCAAAAAGCCATTCATTCAGAGCCCTCTGCCTCCTGCAGAGGGTGGACTGCATTTGATCTGCACCTGGAGCAAAGCTCGTGGTTTAGATTCCTCTGAAATGAACTGTGCTGAAAGGCACAAAAATCTCCCCATGAGCCAAACTGATGCACAGCAAGAGAGGATGAGGATGGGATTCACTTCAGCTGCTCTGAACCCAAAGGCTAACAAACCCAGCCTATAATACTCACTAGGATGCCATTAATCCAAAGGTTACCTCCTTGTAGCCAAAGTGTATCAGGGAAATCACAACCAGCACGGAGGATGGGTGTTTTGAGATCAGCATGGCACAACTGGAAGAGAAACGGGGTGTTGAAGCATGGAATTAAAAGCAGGCTGACATCCAGAAACCATCCCCAGCCTTCCTCATCCATGAGAGAAGCGCAACACAGTAGGCACTGCTAAATGCAATAAAAGATCTGTGGGGCACTAATAACTGCCTATAAGTCATGCAGAAGGAATCCATCTTCACAGACCTCTCCCTTGTGAAATTATCGCAACTTTGCATGAATGCGAAGTCCAAAAAACCAAAGTCGCAGAATTATGTTGCGGCTTCTGATCACAAGGAGAGTATCAACGAGCAGTCCTAAGAAAATCAGAGCTACAGCTATTAAAACAACGCGCCATTTCGTCTGCTCACGTCATTCTAGGAGTAAGTGCTGGAGAACCAACTCGTAATGCGCAGCATGCACTCAACACTTGTCCGTCAAGCATACCTGAAAGGAAGGTCTCGATGGCACAAGTTCTCTTCCCAAATCTTTGCTGCTCTAACTTACAGCAAACATACCACAGAGCTGGTGGGACCTGTTCAGGCAGCACTCTTCCCCCTGCTTCAAGTCGCACCCACACCTTCCAGGGAAAAGAAACATCGCCCAAGAAATATCACAAAAGATACCACGCAGGAGTGGAAGAGTAAGGCCAAAAGCTGGCCCAAGGAGCTTTTTGACTTTCCAAGCCAGAATTGGCTGCATTTCTCATTCCGGATCTTTAAAACAGGGCTTTAAATTTTAAATATTCCATATCAAACTGTGCAGGAGAGCTTAGTTTGAACTCAGCAGAGCAGATTTCAACCAACCACTCCCAGGTTCACCGCCAGTGATTTGGTTGAAGGGCAGGGGCTCCGATCACGCCGGCCTGGATGGAAACCTGTGGCCAGCGGCCAGCTGAGGATTTTTGGAAGCGTCCCTCACCACCGCAATCTTCAAATGACACATCCTCTGGCAACGGCTGCTGGTGAATTTAATCTCCTTTTGTTCTCTCCTTTTGGAAGCATCTGAATAATTGTGAAGCCTACTGATAAAACCCCAAATCTGGCTTTTCATCGTAACATTTAAACCTCGAAATTAATGAAATAAATAACAAAAGTCTGCCTGTAGCAGGGGACAGAGAAAAGTGACCAGAGTGTCAGGGTTAAACACTCTTCTGGTCCAGAAGGACGAGCAGTCGGCATGGGACTGCTACCCAGAGGACGGCAGAAATCGGATTTCATCGCCCCTGTGCAGCAACCCCTGCCCATGACCTTTTCTGTGCAGAGCCCATAAATACACCCTTCTGACTCAGCCCTGCCACACAGAATTATTGCGATGCAGCAGCCAAGGCTGACTATCCTCAAAGATTCCTTCACCACGGCTCACTAGTCACAGAACTAAGCGAAAATGAGATTGTTTTCAGGATCATTAAAGAGCTCCTAATAGTTCATAAAATTTCCATAGCAGAGACTTACTGAGGCACACGAGAGACTTATCTCTACACAGGCCTCCGCATCTTTCGGCATCTACTAAAACCTTTTCCGAAGATGCACAGTCAAAGCATATCGAGTCTCGCAGCTTCCTTCCCCCTCAAAATATTTCTTAGAAGCAGTTAGCGGAGCCCTGTGTGCAAGGCAGCGAACCTGAGTCAGCTGAACTTTCCAAATTGCCTCAATCCATTAACGTGCCAGGTTTTTTGGGGAGTAACTCCCTGGCTCGGCGCTTTGCCTAAGGAAGGGAGAGCCCCGGGCTCACTGTGCGGACACACGCATCGTCTGTAGGATCTCTGGCAAGTAGGGTTGTCCTTCAAGGGTGCTGAGAAAAGGATTCGTGGTTAGTGCAGGCAACAGGGCAGGAAAGGGCAATGCGACGTTCATCGACGCGCTATGGATTTCATCCAGACTGAGCAGCGAGTCTCAAGCCAGCCACGGGGATTTGGGATGGCCACGGCTGCTTCTCTTGGTATCTGAAAGGACATTCCCCCCGTGACTGCCAGTGTTGCTGCTGGCACAGCGATGCTCTACGAGAGGAATGCTCCGCCACAGTTGGATTATTCTGTGGTTTTGAAAAGGCACAGAGAAGAAAGCAACAAATGCTTCCGTAGTCACCTACAGTACTTCCACAGACATCGGTAAAACACAGCGACGGCACAGAGCCGGGCAGGAGGCTTGGAATCTGCTGCTGCCGTGGGACAGACCATAAACATCTGCATTTTCAACACAGCTAGAAAAGCGAAAAAAGAAAACAAGAGCTCTGAGAGAATCTCCTTGGCCTCCAAGCGTGTCTCCCATGATCAGACCGAGGCTGCCAAAGCATGGGGAGGATTCAAAGGCCATCATTCAGAGATCACAAAGCTCACATTTTACAGTCTCTCAAGACTTGGGGTCGGGTGACTTAGAGCCTGACGTCAGTGGCGAGTGAGCAAAAACAACCCTCTTTTTACCATGGGTCTTGGTGGAGACTCAGGCTAATAGAAAAGTTTTAGGGTTTTTTTTATACTCTTTGCTTTGACCTCCAAGTCCAAGAAGACACTTTGCTAGCTGTCAAACAAATGCCTTGTGAAATCCACTGCCATCCAAAGCCTACACTCCGCGTAGGACTTCAAAGCAAAGCCGACACTGGCACTTGGCAGCCCCTCGGGCAAGCGTCCAGAGCTTGCTTCGGAGCGAGCCCTTGCTCTTCAAGTCGGCAGGACCTGCTTATATGAGGAAAGGTCAAAACTAGGGTTTCAAATCCATAAGAGTGGTAGGAAAATAAGATGAACATTTTCTTGTCTATTGTGTACTGGACGCTGACTGAAAAACCACACACCACATTTCCGAACTGATGCATGAGTTAAGAATGCACAGCAGATCCATCCACGACCTCCGACGAGTTTGCTTTGGCATTTACACTTTTCACAACGCTGGATTTTATCTTCAGGGAAAACACGAGGCTGTTTCATGTGAATCACTACCAGCCAACCGCAGAGAACGGTAACAATGGGGAAAAGGCAAAGGATTTGAGATAACCAAAATGCCTTATCAGCAGCGAGGAAAGAGAAAAAACCAACATTCTTAACACTGCTGAGAAAACCTGGGCACGTCAGAGCAATCAGAAAAAAGTTATTAATTTAAGAAGTCAAGGAACAATCCTTACATCAATCCCTGCGCAAAGATTTTTTCTTTTTTTTTTTTTTTTTAAAGATTAGATAATGAGCAACTCATTCCCCAGAAGTTCCTAAAGATACTGGGAGACAAAAATCTTATGAAAATTAGAAGTAGGGGCTTTTGGAAATGTTACCCACTATCTTGCAAATAGAATACTCTCAATTTTCAAGTCAGCATAGAGAGGAAACACAAACATGCTCACTTTTCTTTTAAAACAACGGATTCTGTTGAGAATTACTGAGAACTACTAATACTTTGGCAGTCATCAGAAAACATAATACAGGCAATGCGAACGGAAAATAGGAATACTTTTTTTTTTTAAAAAAAAAGATAATTGAAAATATTTTTATTTCAATAAATCTGCTTTAAAAACGGAGCACTGGAAACTCTTTTTGATATTTTTTAGCGTCCATGAGCACATCGCAGCGCTGGGGTCTGAAGCATTCTCCCCGCAGAGCGACTCTCCCCATGTATTTCAACAATCTCCGGAGGGACTAAATGGGAGAGCTCAGTATTTCATGACCTCCTCCTGCTGCAGCCACCACAAAGAGCTAATTAGCGTCGCAGTTAGAGTTGTGATTTAGGTATATTTTTATGTACTTACATGACTGTTAATATCACCGCGTGTTTCGTAATCCTTTCTCTGGTAAGGGCTAAATGATTAGCAGAATCAAACCCACTCACAGCAACTGTGCCTGTGTACTTAGTCTGTGTGTTGCTGTTTGTTGGACCTGGAAGAGAGATCCGCACCTGAAAGCCTCTGTTTTTTTCTGTCAAACGCAAGTTGTGCTTTCTTCCTGCCTGGATTGCTTCCCAGAGATTTTAAATTACTATTTTCACAACACCTCTGTCTAGCAGGGCGGGACTGTCATCGCCACGTCCCAGAAGAAGAGCCGAGATCCCAGGCAGCTGGGTAATTTGACTGAAATCACAAAGCAAGTCTGCGATAAAAAAAAGGAGTTTTGAAGCCTGGGTCTCCCTTCATCAGCTCAACGACTCACTTCACTACTGCAAAACACTGATGGCCTTTCAGATTCGAGATTGGGTTACTTTCGAAGCCGTGACCCACAAGCAGAAAGCCCTGACTATCCCAGCATGCCTCCCCAGCCTCCCACACAAATCCAATCCCTGCTCCATTTAAACCCGCTCTGGATTTAATGCAAACATAAAGAGATGCAGTCCCTTTCTGACAGAGCTGATCCTTCCTCCAACTCGTGGTCAGCTCTTAGGTTTGATATATAAAAATGAAGGAAGAAACCACACAACTTAAACAGCACAGGAGACCTTTACTATCCCCTTTGCAACTTACTCTTTATACACTGCAGATTTAATTTAATGTAACCCAATTTAAATGTAGAATGGCTCGGCATGGTCTAGGACCTGGCCAATTTGAAAAACTCTTTTCTTCCTCTCTTGCATCTCCCACATGAAAGGCAGCATCCCCTCATTGACCTTCCGTCCTTTCAAACAGAGATCTCTCATCTAGCTAACGAGGTCCCCATATGCGTGTCCTCCCTCTGTCCCCGGCCGCAGAGGGAGCCTCAGCAATTACTTTAGAGGAACCACCTCAACTTTAACATGAGCTGCGACGAATCACACAGAATCACAAAGGTTGGAAAAGACCTTTAAGATCATCAAGTCCAACCACCAACCCAACCCCACCATGCCCACTGAACCATGTCCCGCAGTGCCATGTCCACACGTTCCTTGAACACCTCCAGTGATGGTGACTCCACCACCTCCCTGGGCAGCCTCTTCCAGTGCTTCACCACTCTCTCAGGAAAGACATTTTTCCTAATATCCAGTCTGAACCTCCCCTGGCGCAACTTGAGGCCATTTCCTCATCCTTCTGTAACAGAGCAGCGACACTGACTCACCGGCAATTTCAAGGTGAAAAAGGGATGTTTGGGGACACCAGCTTCTCCTAATTTGCCGGCATAGGTTTGCCAAACACCAAAGCACCAAATACATTTTAACGGGGCAAGTTTCTGGAGCGACACTACAGGGTGGGAGCCCGGCGTGCCCAAGTGCTTTGCGGGGTACAGACACACCAGCCCCGCTCTGGAAAGTTATTTTGGTGTAAGGATTATAGTACCTTGATAGAATAATTTAGTGAGCTGCTTATGAAGTTTTATTGAAACAAAGCAGATATACCGTATTTCCTCCTATCCTGTTACGCGGCAGAATTTGTGCGTTGGTGAAGGTGCAGAGCTAACAAGGAAAACCAGAGCAAGAGCTTTATCATATTAACAAATGGATCGCTCGGGGATTTTCTGGTTTGTTCTTAAGGCCAAATCTCAAAACCAAGACTGTCACTGATAACTTTTTTTTTTAAAATAAAAACAACTAAATGAATGGTAGAATTAAAGAACTGATTTTACAGCATTCAACTTTTGGGGTGCCTCTTAGTACACAGGAGATGCCCTGGCTAGAACTGATTTTTAAAGGACAAGTCTGCAGGTAAGACCCATCCTAGAGCTTCCAGATGGTGAGATTACATCTCATTGATCTCTTTATTATAGAAGCAATATTTCATTAATGACTCCATGGGCCTGCCCAAACCCAGCTGCACTGTCAGGAAAGAGAAAGCCACCACGCCAACACCGCCTTTAACAGCAACAGACGAAGTCGGAGCTGACAGATCTTCTGACTCTAAACCAAGCAAAATTAAATATTTAAGAGCTAATACCATAACTTCTCGTACACTTTAATGCCACCGGGCATTGAGAGAGACAGGGACAGTGAAATGTGTCTGCTACTCAACTGCACATTTGTCAAGTTTGATGTTTGTGAGATTTTAGATCTACAGGCTACATAATGTCTTGAGGCTTCTTCCAGAGATGGTTGCTGAAATATTCAACCCAGCTGGTAAGGTATTACTGAGAGATTGGCGATTTAGGATGACTCACCAAGCATGTGAGGCATTCACGATCGATTTTCTTTCCTATGGGCTATGAGATTTTAAATGCTGATGAAGAAACACTCAGCAATCTTGAGAGAGAGCCTACTGGTCATTAAACAAGCAGCATCCCCATACATCTACTTCATCAGAGAAACACTGAATGGTTTGGGTGGGAAGGGACCTTCAAAGGTCATCTAGTCCTACCCCCCTGCAGTGAGCAGGGACATCTCCAACCAGATCAGGTTGCTCAAAGCATCTTAAGCCCATCTCAGACCTTGAATGTTTCCAGGGATGGGGCATCTACCGCCTCTCTGGGCAACCTCTGCCAGGGTTTCACCACCCTCAGCATAAAAACACAGCGCATGGCTTCAGGAATTTGTTTCGGTACCTGTCCAGTGCAGGAAGGTAGGGGTCAGAAACCAGCCTTTTCTTCTGAACTTCCCCTCTTACTCATCAGAACAAGAAAGACATCATTAGTGTTACAAATACGATGTCTCTGTACTGAAGAACAACTAAAAAGGTTCCTGTAGATCTACAGTTTAATAGCGCAGATTGCTACATCAGACATTAATGACTTCTGGTGAGTAAAAGTAGTGTGAGAAAAGAGCAGGAAGACCCCAAATGCCTATCAGGAATCCCTGCGATGCGTTCCTGTAAGCAACAGGCACACTCAGCAGTTTAGGTGGCTCCGCCTGAAGGTTATTACCATACATATTTTTAATAAAAAGCGTCAAAACACTAAAAAACCATAATGCTACTGATTTAAGATGTGAGAATGAGTGGGCAGGGAAAAATCCTTTACGATCTCTTCTTGCTTTTGCAGGTGTTTGATGTATAGCCCCTCTTGCAAGTTGCTGATAGGGCTCCTACAAGTTCGTGTGTTCGTCTGGACCCAGCAGCAATGCAAGAGGAGAGGGTCACTTGAACATCAATTACGTTTGCATCTCTGCAGTGCAAGGAAGCCCTGAAAAGGCTCCGGTGTGGCAAATAATGAATTAATACAGTTAATATAAGTTAATACTAGCTAGCCTCTCGCTTCCAAATTTTGCGGACAACGCCCCTTACCTGCTCTGCAGAAATAGTGTTCAGCTTAGTTCTAAACAAAGCACACCGAGATGGGTGGTTCATGCACGCCACAGGCGATTTTTCTCCGGCTCTTCCCCAGCTACTCAACTTCTCTGATGATTCGGCTAATGAAGCGGGCCGGCAACGCTTGACATCACCTGATCCTCCACGCCTACCATTCAGAAATCCATCCTGCCTTCCCATCGCCACCTTCAGCCTCAGCGCACTCAGGCGTGAAACATCCCTGGCCTGTGTCCATGTTAATTTTCTACTTGACAGAACACAAATAGAAACCTGGTCTGGGGGAAAACTGATCATCTTGCCGCATAGTAATTAGCTTATAGCAGGGAACGGCAGCGGTGCCAGACCTCCACATCGCCGTGATGAGGCTGCTACGTCACCGGGATGGAGCGAGGCTACAGTGAAATCTCGCTGCAGGGAGACATTAAACTACCGCTTCAGAAGATGAGGCGTGCTGGTGCGGATTTGGCTGCGGTTCCAGACACCTCTCCAGTCTCCGGAGTAAATTACCAGTGAGGCTCCTTTAAAGGCTACTGGAGACGGTGTAGGCACAGGTGACAAAATGCCTGCATGTTAAAGGAGAAAGGAAAGGGTGCTTATTAATGGACCTCGGTGCCTTCAGTTTGAACAGGGCAAGCACCTGCGATAGGGGAATTCAATCTCATCCCCCACCCCCCCGAACAAGCGTCTTCTCTCCAGAGATAAGGAGACAATCCTGTTGGTACAAGCCAAGCTAGTCTGCTTTCCTGATGCCCGCATAAACAGATAATGCTGACAGACGTCACAGCAGATACTGCAGCCGAAAAAGCTCTTCCGTGCAAAAGCACTGTATTTATAGAGCTAGTGTTCGAAAAGTAATTTGCAGTCTTACAGCACATAAATATTCGGTCTGTGAAATTCCTGGTCCTTGCCCTTGGAGTAGCCAGCAGCCTCACCTGCAGCATTTCAGCGTTCAGATTCACTAAACCAAGGAGGCAGCTCACCTGCTGCCACCAGCACTCTCCTCAAGGACAATCAGTAAGACACCAACCCTTTAAGGACGACATGGCAGTATGAAGGTGCTGTCCCTCTCCTTTTGGCAGCTGATTTAGGCTAGGTAGACAGGGATAGAGACAGCTACTCAATAGCTGGATACCTTCAATTCCTCTGCTGTGAATAAAGGGAATACTCAGTGGTAGCCTCATCTTAACTTCACACAAGAAACTCAGGTTACAGAGGTAACATAAATAAGCCACGTACTGTCACTGTTAAATGCCACTGGTACTGAAACCACCAACCTCTGCTGTGTCCATAGAAAGGGCAGCTGGAGGCAGCTACCTGTGCTCTGCACGTGCCAGCGGTGTAAAGTTTAGAGGAAAGTGGCTTTCACGCACTGAAGACATGTGAAGGGCACACAGAGGCAGTGGCGGACAGTACAAGTAGGGTTTGAAGACGACAGCATTGAAAACCCACACGTAAAGCCAGCAGCAATCCCTGAGACAGGAGACATATCGTTTAAAAAAACCCAACAAACCCAACAAGAACAGTAATGTTACACGCAGAGTCAAAGCACGATACGTTGGTGCCAGGACAGGATGTCAGTTTGGCACAACCCCAACACTTCGCACAAAGAGGAGCAGGAGATAAAGGACTTGGCAAGGAGCTAGCAAAGCGTAACAGCTCAGAGCGTACTGGGAGCCAGGAGGAGCGTGGCGTGAGGCCAGGCTGCCTCGGCGCAGGCAAGCTCTGACGCATGGATGTCTCGTGCTCGGTTACTGCCAAGCCCTGTGTCGGCATGGGCTGGTCGAAGCCACTCAGGCATCGGCCGGTTGTGCTCCAAGTCTTCAAGGTAGAGGCATGAGGGCCACGAAGCCCAGCCAGGAACGACAGCAGCACTTGAGTAGATCCCTTCCCTGGCTCAGCTCTGGGCTGTGTCACTTTCTCCCTCCCTGGATGAGCGCCCGGGCTTTGGCCGGTGGTGCCGGGCACTTCCAGGGACACCAAGTCCCCGTGAGCAACCCTGAACGTGCGGCTACATTCACTCACTCGCACCCTTCTGTCTCTCTAGACCTGCTGATGACAGCCTCTCTCCAGATTTCCTAGACTGCTGTAATAGATGACGCATGCAGTAAAAAACCAGAAATATCCGAGATGGGAACTTTCCCAAAACTGCATCTGCATACGCATTATTTAAGTTCACAAAGACTATTTTAAAAGGAGGTAGGGAAACATTTCTGCCACATGTTTTTCAGTATCATGTGTAACTACGGTACTTCAAAAGAGAAAGGTATCAGTCTTGTAATTTGATTGCTCAGGTGCTTCAAGTAATTGTAAAGCACTGACTCGAACCTCTCTGGTCATCGTTATTGCCAAAGGTAACCACCAAAATCAGAGGATGACATCAGAACAATGAAGTTGCTGCTTAGAGGAAACACAAAGGACCCACAATGTATGAATTTGTTTAAGCACATCCAGTCAGGAGCTTTATGCTTCTGTCATTTAGGAGGGGGTGGACCCAGGACATACAGTATTTCAGAATTTGTTGTATATTACATTTCACATACTCATCACTGGTGCTGTTTTAAAGAAACAGTTCGAAGTACTTGCTACAGGATTAGGGTCAGAAGGGGCTAATTATAGGATGTCAAGCAGCAAAGTCAAAACAATGGCAGTAGGAACCCTCAAGGAGACAACAGGAAAGGTTTTAGCAGAGGACTGTCCTTTATCAACCTTCACCTAGACGAAACGATTACTCCTCCCAAGCTCAAGGTGCAACAGCGAGGGTTACCGACCCTAAAAAGCTCATGAAAAGGGATGGGGAGAGAAGTTTATCAATTGTTGCAGGCAGACTAGCAAGGCAGAAAAATCCCTCGAGGGCTATCAGATACAAAGGAACCCTCTCTGACTCTGGAAGTCCTTGGGCAACAAATGGCTGGAGGCTGAGAAGATGTCTGCGTGCTTACTCGATATTTACTCCCTTCCCCAGACACCCAGCATTGGCAGCATCGGAAATGACATATTGATCCCACCCGTTGCAGCCTACTCGTATTCTTCGGGCAGAGGCAGAGTCTGAAGCAAATACGCCGCAAGTTGGACTAAGAGACAACAGGTACGAGGGCTGCGTCGTACTTATGCCAACGGGAGGAACGCGAGGAATAAGCGTGTGTTTGTCCTAAATCACCCTCTGGATGCTGTGCAGTTTCTGACAAAAAAAACCTGAAGTGCTTGAGTCACTGCACGCGACTGCTCGCCACTGACTCCCTGGCAAGCGCCGACACCTACGGACCGCAAAATGGGAGACACAGCCTCCAAATAGAGCTCACAGACATCCCAGCCCAAACAGAAAGAGATACAGGTCCGTAAATGTGAAAGAGGACAGGAAGGGAAAGCTTCGTTAGGGATTGCAGTAGCATCATCCTACCGAAAGGAGAGAAAACCCTGAATACGGAATTCAAACATCGGCTATTGCCAAAAAGAAAGAAGTGATTATAAATTCAGCAAGCTTACAAGCCCATCCACTAGCCTCAAACACCAAGATTTCTTACATTTTCAGTTCCTTAAAGACTTGTGGACCTCAGAGGATTAACATGTTTAAAATTGTTTTAGTATAATTTAGGTTTGGGGGGACTTTTTTAAAGGGAAAAAAGATGCAAATTCAAAGCAGGTACAACTAAAAGCAAAAAAAAAAAAAACCCACCAACCAAAAAAACCCACCCAACCCAAAAACCACCACAAAACCAACAAAAGGCAAAGAAAACACACATGCAATTACAAATGCTGGAAAATGGAAAAACAGACATTTCAGATCAGACCTCCCCAGAGCTCTGAATAATGGAGTGATGCCTCCAGGGTCTACCATTCAGCTACCCAAGCCTGCATACTAATATACTACTCACATCAGAAGAGTAGAAAGGCACCACTCATGCAGAAAATTACCTTAAATGAGCAATGACTTCATGATAAACAAGCCACTCAGCTTTTTTACTTTGCTTTTTGATTTAGGTGGTGGGGGGCACCTCCTCCCTACTGCTAAAGAGCAGACACAGCACGCTTCTGGCTCTGCACAGAAACCTTGCAAGCAGGCCACAAAACCACCTCGTTACGGTGAATATTTAATTCTGGTTGGTTTTGGTCAAATGTCCAGATATGAGATTGCATCTTTGGGGGGAAGGATGTAACTTGCAGGCTTAGCATCCAGGGTCCAAAGCATCCAGGATCACTAGCATCCAAGGCTTTAAATAGAGCAGAGAATCCGCACAGTGGCGATACCAGTGGCAAACTACAGCGTCACGCAGAATAAGAAACCGGACTATGTATGGCTGATATCGTTTCCCATCCTATCGGTACCCTATTTTCCCCATGTGCTGCCAGAATCCAAAACACCCTTCCTAACCCAGCTTGCAAATGCTCATCTTCCCTTACAAATGCACTCCTAATGCATTTGTCATTGACTCCATAGTCGATTAAATGCAGTTCTCCCACCGGTCCCTTTCAAATGAAGTGATATTTAACTAGACGCACCAGGAGGCAGCTGCTGTACAGCCTAGCTTGCTTTGTGCATCATTCCCCGGTTCATTGCCTGCGACGACTCCTGGGTGCCTGATGCAGGGGACCTCAGATTTTCCTTTGTTTGAAAGTAACCTTGCATGGGTTTAGGTACTGTCGTTATAAGCAACGGCAATCCTGTGAAAACCTGCCGCATCTTTTTCCTTTTCTGTCCATAAATGAAACAGCTCTAAGAGCAAAGAGACTTACGATGAGAAGACAGGTTCAGCTGAACCTGTTTACTCCAAGAACAGCAGGGAGAACAAAATGCTTTGGAAAGAGTCCGCTGGGAAACTCTGAATTTATTTTTTTTCTCCTAGGAGTGCAAACTAACGCGCTCTGAAGAAGCGCAGGAACTGATGGCATTCATTTGCGCAGTCCTGGTTTGGATGTGCTTTTAAAGGAAAATCTGCTCACTGTCTTATCAATACCTTCGTTCCTGACGTAGGGAGAGGTCCTCACCCTGCTCTGGGTAGGGCGATCGCAGCTGATGAGGTGCAGAATGCTACCCAGCGAGCAGGGTGAGACTGGGAAACCAGGGAGGAGCGTTAGGCTTTCTGTAACAGCCTTTAGAGATGAACAAAGCACATCGGAGATAAGCCTGCCTTAAGCCAGAAGTAATTCTCGGCTAAAGCAGCAGTCGAAAAGCTGGACTGCAAGCGTGCGTCAAATTTGGGTTATAAACACGACAAAGATGAAACCCACAACTCAGCGAACTCTATACTCAAAGCTTTGACTAAGAACAAGCTTTAAGCCCTTAACCCCTGGTGCAGCCTTGAAAAGGAGGATTACCACTTGCGGGCAGCGTAAGAACAGTGCCAGTCAGAGAGGAAGATTCCCATGAAAGAAAACAATATTTATTTTTAAATCCCTGAAAACTGCTATGGCTCACAGTTCTGATTCAACACTATTTATACCGCTATGTATTACAAGTCACTAGGATGGAAATCACCTTCATTTTGTCATTAACCTGATTTCTAAATATTTCCTACCCAATCTAATTCCAGAATTTGTGGGTTTTTTAGTTGTTTGGGTTTTATGAACTTGGGGATAGTTTGGGTTGAGATTGGGGAAAGGGTTGTGGAAAAAGGAAGAAGCACAAAAGATGTCTCCCCATACATCCAACTCCCGCTCACTAGATTTTGTGTAGGGTTTGTCTTACCAGATCTTCCTCTGCCCATTCTAAGGAAAGCTCCTGCAGCTGGAGACCACACAAAAGCCTTAACAAATCAAGATAGGTTCCCACTTTCCGAAACATGCTCAGCTGGGACAGATGCAAGATAGGTGGAAGTCCCTGGTCTGTATTATGCAGCAGTTAGGCCACATTATAAATCTTTGTTCGTAAGATATATTATGGTATATATATAAAAAAGCTTCCTACCAGAACACCCTTGCAGAATGCCGGCTTTTGCAGAAGTGTCCTTGCTTAAGGGCAGCGATACTCCTATTCACGCCTGCACCGAAATCCCAGTTAATATCGTATCAAGCCTGTTTTCAAAGCTGTTACATTACTAAACCTTTAAAATTGAAGTTCATTACGAACTAGAGGATTGTACGCAGAAGCTATTCCACAGCACCAATCCCCTAGTATGGATTTATCCTTGGCTTCTTCCAAATCCCCCTAATTAATTTTTTTTTAAAGGCCATCAATCTGAAGCAGAAAAACATCAGAGAGTCAATTCATTAACATTCCCATATTTCCACTTATCCCGGGCCACTTCTTTTATTAATAGCTAGTAAGATTGGCATTTCTAAAAATAACCAACCAGCGCTGGAAGCAAAACTCCAGGGAGCCCTCCCAAACCCCATCAATACTTGGGAGTCTCGTCCTAAGGTCTCCCGAGTACATCCTGGCAGTCAGCAATCTCCGAGGCAGCCCATGAATCAACATCCAATATGAACTACGAGATGCTGATTATTCAAGTAATTTATTACTTCTACGGTGACCAAAAGGCTGTTTACACGAGGAAATTAGGATACTTTAGAGTACTGTTGAATGTGCCCTGGAAGTTTACCTCTAATTTATATGCCAGCTTGGTTTCTCTCCCCTTAATGTTCTTCAACGCAGGTGAATTTAACGCTGCTATGGTGCATCGGATTTACTTTTAGAAAGTTCTGAACCTCCGTTTTCTCTCTAACTGCAAAAGGCAAAGGCAAGAGTAGCACCGTTTCCTTAAACACAGGAGACAGCGTGCTCAAGCAGCACCAACAGACTGGGAGATGAGTCACTGACTATAATGAACGATTTTATCTCTCGTGGAGACTAGAGAAAACAGGTGGTATTAGTTTAATTTCTATTCACAGCCTTGCGATTGTGGATTCCTGGCTGCTGCAGTATGCTTAGGAGAAAGATGTTGGGATCAGTCACCCCAAACTGATTATTATGGTCCTACTGATCTTAATCAGGAGGCAATAATGAATTACTCGTTTCCCATTTACATGTTTGTATCAAGTGATTTTACAGTACTGCCTGACAGAGAATACAAAAATGCAAACACTTCACACTGAAATATGGCACTGACTCACCGCGGAGGGGGAAGGCATTTTAGCCCTCCTTGAAGCGAGAAACGGGCAAGTACAAGACGTGACACCTGACCTAACGAAGGGGACATCTGCATTTGCAAGGCAGTGAAATAACGTTTAATTAAGAGTATTGACTAGGTTATACGTGGGAAGGAAGCAAGCAGAGGCAGAGGGGAAAAGATTATGCCTGAAGTCCTCCAGGGAGTCTGGACAAAAGGAAAATTGGCTCTGGCAGCTAACATGCTCTGCCATGGAGGAAAGAGGTTTCTAATGAATGAGGCTCTAATGGACACAGCCTGAGATGTCAGGAAATGTTGAATACTACCTTGATCAGGATGGGCAGCAAATCAGCTGGACGGGAGAGAGGCATTTCTAATGTAACCTCACTAAAAGCAGATTAGTCATACGGTGGTTTTTTTCTTTCTTTCCTGTTTTTCATAACCACTTGCAACTGTATTGCCTGTTTTGGATGTTGTACATACATACTTTCATCTGAATTTACCCGAATTTGTCTTGAGTTAAATGCATTTCCAAACGAACTTCAAGCCACGCTTCGATCCAAGGCTGTGGCAAATAATCAGGCAGAGACTCCCGGACCCCTCCAGCCTTACCTAGCTCCCCAAATTCATTCCATAAAGGGTGAGCGGCCCCCCCACCAGCTGCATAAGCTAGAGACGGGCGTCTGGCCTCACATTCTTTCTGAAGACAGAAGTGTCTTCAAGCAATCCATAGTGCAAAGCAAGGCTCTGGCACACAGCAGGATACTGGGGGGCACCCAGCCGTTTGGGGTCCCTAGGAAATGAGCTGTCCTAAAACAATCGTTACGAGATGCCCCTACTCAAAGCCAGGGTAGGGAACAGTCACAGATGATCACAGAATAATTGAACGGTTTGGGTCGGAAGAGACCTTTAAAGATCATCTAGTCCAACCCCCTGCCACGACGACTGCTGCTAATTTCTAACAAGAGCTGCTAATTTCTATCCAGAGCTGAACTTGAACTGATCTTAGAGATAAGCCCTAACCTTTAGCCAATAACGAAAACCCTTCATGTTGTCCTATCTTAAAAATACATGTCTTTCTTTTTGAAGAAATCAAAGAGAGCGTTTGCTATTTAGACATAACTTCCCTAAAAATTCAGAGTACAGGAATTCAACCATCCACTCCGTTACTTTGCTAGCAGGAGCCCCGAGAAGGTTTCAGCCCCGCTGGACTAGCACTGCCCCACGCAGTTCTCTGGCAGAGCGAATGCATCAACATGGCCCAGGGACCGTTCCCTGAAGAGGCAGTTTGCATGTTCTGGCACTACTGAGTTGACTAGTACTGATGTAGCCATTAAGTGCAAGACTGGAAAATACTGTTGAAGAAAGGACACCGTTAAACAAAACACTGCAACAAAGCATTAATAAAAACATGCAGTACTAATGAGATAGAGTCCTGGGAGAGACATCTTCAAAGCAGATCTCCCTTACACGCTTCTCTCTAGAAAGTAGTCAAAATTTTCCAGTATGTTGGAGACCTAACCTTGCAGCGGGTTCCCAGATTAAAGATCTATTTTGAAACCAAAATTAGCAAAACGAAGTTCATCCTCCAATAGAGAACGAACTTCCGGCTGCATTTTTATTTCAAATAAAACCTACTGGAGAACTGAAATTCAAGTGGTAACATCTCCAAGGAAACAGCTGGAAAACTTGTAGTCTTTGCAGATGCTGTAGTATTCTGTATTCAAAGACAAATTGTACCATATTGTACTTTGCACTCCGGGGGAAGAAAAAAAAAATAAAAATCACAGACAAGGTCTTAGTAGGATGCCACAAACTGTGCATACAGCAAAACAGACTTCTTGCACTGGATCGCAATACAAAGGATATATTCTTCACATCAGTTTGCTAAAATACAGCTAAAATTAGCAACATGAATGCTTTCACAAACCATTTTTTAGTAACTGCTCTACGTTTTCTGTTCTTGTCAAAAGGTGCGTTCTTTAGCACAAAGGCATCACGATTTCCTCTCTCCGCGCACCCCAAGCCAAGATGCTACTAGCAAAACCAAAAGAAACCATTTTCCCTTTCGCCTCTCTTCTTACTGAGGAGCAACGTGGTATGGACATTTCTTAGCCATATGAAATTCCCAGTTCAAAATGACACCCACACAGCAGCAATAGAGAAAGAGGACTGGCATATGTCTTAAGTAAACAAGAAATCGGGAATCCGGAGAATATAGAATTATCTTTAAGCCTCTAGCTACTGCCTGCACGCTGTCCTCACTCACACTCTGGCCCTTGTCACAAGTACTTGTCGAGGCGGCTCACTTTGCCTTTTCAACATCCAGGGACAGTACGCAGCTGGAAACACACAGAGAAGCTCTTCACTTCACCACTCAGCAGCTTGGATCAAAGTGGTGGTTTTCTGCTTTTCGGGGGGTTTTGGTGGGCGGCAGAAGACGAATACTTTTTTAAAAGGTCTGTATTCCGGCATACACTAATCTTACGCCAACAAGAGTTTCTCTTCCCATACAATTCGCCAGCTTCTCCAGTTATATAACCTATATGCCTGTAAAAGCTTTCTACAGCTACCATAACTGCTAATATAAGATAAATTAAGGCACAAAGGTAGTCCCGACCTTGACTTCACACACATACGATGAACTGATACCACTCTTTTTAGTCACAATTCCTTGAAAATGAAATAGGAGAAAGGGATACAGCTCTTTCTCATACAGCTCCCTTCATGATAATGCTTAATGTGTCTTAAAAGCACATCCATCCACCCTAGCGACGGTACTTGCAGAAAGACTCTAAAATGGAGGCCGGCAATTTTCTATCCTCATAAGCTCTGGAAAGCAGCCCTCGACAATAACAACCTGCAACGGGGCCGAACCAGCGAGGTCGGAAATAGCAGTGTTTGGAGGAGGAAGACACCCACGGTCACGCAGTCTGTCTCCTTCGGCGCTAAGAGCACAGGATGGTTCCCCGCAGCGTGACCTCTGCTATGCTGCTTACAATAAATAGTATTGTCTGGTCAAAGCTACGAAGGAATTTGACTCCATTACAAAGAAGCATCTGCTGATGCTCATTTTCTACCTAATACGATGAATGTTCACAGCAGTGGCGTTGGCTGCAGTGGGTTTATTTTCAGATTAAGATATAGATATATAGATATATATATAAAAAAAAGGGATAAAGCAAAGGTACCTGAAATTACAGCAATTTTCCATGACCCATGCTCCTCCTTGGCTATTCTTTCTGCCTCTTCCATTAGCAACATGCCAAATCCCTATAATGGGAGAAATAACAGGAAGAAAAGGTAAGTTCTGTAAAAATAGAAAGCATAAGCAAGGTCATTACTACAGTTCCAAAAGATTCATATTTTTGGCACAGGAATGATCAAAACCTTATCGCAGGAGAGGGCTTGAGAAGAGTACCGCGGGAGAGGTGTACCAACACAAAGCTTTACGGTGGAGCTTTCTTAGGGTTTTTTTTCCTGCTCGTGAAATTATTCATAGGCAGTTCTAGTGTCTGACTGCTTCTCAATGGCAGGAACAGAAGAAAGTTAAATCCATTGATGATAAATCAACTTGGTAGGCATCCCGTAATTCCTGGCGCTGAACGAGTCTATCCTGCTGAGATAACCAATCCTAAACAACAATCACCCATTTTAACGGCTACCTTACTAGACCTGGGTTTGTGCTAGTGAATTAAAGAAAGCCAGAGCACAAACGCCAGACGCAATTGCCTACGCTGTTGAATCGCAGAAGCATCCCAGTGCCATTCTGAGTGGGGACATCAGTTGAAAGAGATGTGGCCAGACACTACAGATCCAGAGACCCCTGCCGCTGTTCACTTTTCTGATAGACATCTTGCCTTAGCCCCTCGCAATCTTTTTTTCCACAACCCCTCCAGGAGTCAGGAGCTGTGGCTGTGCTCGTTGCAGGATGAAGAACTGAGGCACGCAGCGACCACAGGGCTTGTCGGGGCTACCCACAAGGGCTGCCATCGAACCGCTGCGTGACGCTCGCAGACCTAGGCTAGGCTCAAGCTCTGCGCCGCTCTCCTAGGCTCGGCTTGTGACACAAGAGATGCCAAATCAAAAAGAATTGCAGAAGAGCACGTTAATATTCTGGAGCAGATTCATGCCTCTATTTACGTTTGGAAATCTTGCACAGCAGGAGGGCTACTGGAATCGCAATAAAGCTTCAAAATAAGGGAATAGCCTTTCCACTCTACTTAACAACTTCGTTGTCCTATATATCTGGGAATAATTGATTGGATTAATTCACTCCTAACATTAGGATGCAGGACTTACACCCGGCTCTTTGTTCATTTGTTTTCCTGACAAGATGTACAGAACTGGGCTGTGGCAACACTGAAGCAGATGCGATTTAATTCTAAAAAACGTTTAATACTTACAGGCATTTTTAAATAACACACAGAAATCTTCACTCTAAAACGTCCTTCTAATCAGAAATTGCCCCCACAACTGTGAAGAACACTTTCTGATTAACCTCTTGAACACTGACTATTCCGAATGAACATGACTGCATCATATGCCATGAAATTTCAATTTGCAGCCTATTTTAATGTTTGTAGTTGGCTACTTTCAACTGATTTTCTCTCCTTTTTTTTTTCTTTTTTTCAAATACTGAGGATGACCACTTTTTCCTTCCTAAATTTTTAAGTGTTAACTATTTTATAGCAGAAACATCCACTTCTCTTTTCTTTTTTTTTTCTCCCCGCCCCCGCCACTGCCTTATGGTCACACATCATCAGCGTCTAGCAAAACTGCGTCTTAATGCATATACTCAGGGAAAGATTAATAAATACAAGGAAGTTAATTGAAAACATCAGCCCTGAGCACTTCTGGCAAAGAGGACAAACTGATTGCTTTTTTAAAAGCTCAGTCTAAAGGTTCAAAACCTACCGGGGCAAAATTTAATTCACATTTTTGCTCATTGCAAGCCACAGCATGTTACATGCGGCAGAAGGATAATGTGCCACTTTCATGCGAGTCACTGCAAGGAATTAGAAACACAGCTTTGCACTCCATTCTTCACATGCTTTAAGATACATATGAAATGGTCTCACAAGTGCATCTGAAGCAAAAAACTGTCAGATCCGACTAAGAGTCTTTACTCGGGAGTCTCACCAAATCACTTAAACTGACGCACATCTCAGAACCAAAGTTGGATTTCTCGTTTTGGTAGGAAGAATGTATTCGATAAATTTTCCTTTGAAAGAAGACTGGATAGTACCAAATAAAATCTCACCTTCCCACATGTAATTATTTCAGATTTCAGAAGTGAAATTCATCGATCGAACAAGATCAATTTCAGCAGGAAATAAAAAGACACAATGGATGCATCTCCTTTGTTTTGCCTTTACTCAGTGAAGTCTGATGTACCGTACAAGATATTAAAGAAAAGATTCTTCAAGACCAAAGTTGCTTAGTACTCAAAAGCCGAATCAGCACCAGCATACATGAGCTCATACTGTACGGGCACGAAGCAACGCTGATAGCATTCAGGCATGCTTTTTTATCTCAGAGCAGTTGCAATTGCCTAAACATGATCACAGTAGCAAAAACTCAGAAGCAGCATGATTTCAGCAGGTGGAATGCAAGAAGGGGCTCAAATTCAATTCTGTTTCTATTGCAGTGGACTATAATTCAAAACAACTGAATGAATCTCAGACATTAAATAAAATTCTTCTCCAATTATACTGGGGGTGGGGAGGAGGCTGCAAGAAAGAGGCACAGATTAAAAACTAACACGGCTTGGAGTACCTGGTGCTGAAATTTTGAAGGATCCCGACTGCTCACGGGGACCACACTCCCATACACGTGCAGTTCCCGGACAATGGAAACGCCTCCTTTCAGCTCAGGTCTGAATGACTCCTGCGAACACTTCCGCAGTCGTAGAAGGCCAACGAGAATATCCTGCTCTGGATCTTCATAGGACAGGAAGGTCTCCCAGCCACCATTAGCCACATAATCTCTTCTGACTAATTCAATCTAGTCAAAGAGAAGAAGTGATGGTGAATACAAAGAGGAAAAGAAAAAAGGAAAACTTCTTTAAAAATATTTAAGGAACATGTTGACGTTGAACAGACCAAAACCAATTTCATGGATCCATAAACTATTATGATACAGAGAAAACATGCAGTGCTTTCTTAAAGACCAATTTAATTCTAGATGGATTTTAGCAGTATTGGATAAGAACTGCTGTTACTGCAGTCATATTAAAGATAAAACATGTAACTACTTTAATAGAAATGTATTTGCCAATGGGACAGAACTAGTCTTCTATCCCTATTTGCAAGCTTGCAAGAAGGGCACGTGGTTACCTGTTCGTAAGTCAGAAACCTAAACCCTATGTTTCTTGAGTTACTCGAGTTTCTTTGCAAAAGAAAAGGCTTGAGATGTCTACAGAATATGGGTTTTCTAAGCAGCAGTCAACTGCTTTATTAATTACCAGTTAGTTCTTTCCAGCAACACACAGGATCTACCTACATGAGCAAACTGTGTAGTGCAACAGGAGTGGAGCTGGAAGAGTTGGTGTTGAGTGAGTACTGCATTACATGTGCTTTACAGAATCAGCAGGAAGTGTTTTCTTACTCATTCAGATAGTACTGAAAACCATCCAGACAAGTACCCTGAGAACTGACCAGTAATGACGTATTAACTTGCCTCAAATCCAATTTTTGGTAACAATCTAGACAAAGGCAGCTCTGAAGATCACAAGTGGAAGGGGAAAAGTGAAGTGAGAGTTGGCTGACTGTGGGGAATACAATAAAGACCATGCTTGGGTAGAAGTTGTTACTTCCGCAGAGCACCTAGAAGGTATAAAGAGTAACTGGTGGATAAAAGAGCAGAAAGAAGAAAAAACGTCTTTTTCCGACAGTCCTGACCTACCACCATCACGGAGCAGCCCCAGGACCCAAGGTGAGACTCCCTTCTGGCAACATAAGATCTGATCAGATCTCACGTAACGGTAGCTGTGTTTATCTGTAGCAGAGGTAGCACTGAGTTTATTTGATGTAACCTGCAGCCAATGATGATAATGTCACACCTTTGGTGACATAGTGAGCCATTCTATTTGCATTTTGAACCGATATGGGTATAGCTGAGAGAGCTGCCCATCCTTGCTGGAAGGAGTCCCTTGCCCAGCTGTAACAACCAGCTGCTAAGCAGACCAAAATTATTTCCCAAATTTTCTGGCTCAACAGAGGAGTGGCAGCAATAGTTTGTAATATCGAGGGCTTGATGATGACACAATGTATGTTGAGAGGTTTTCAGTACAGACTAGTCCTGGTCTCATCCCATAAACTAGGCACCCGTTACCAGCGGGCGTACCTTAGGGGCATTCCTGGAAGGTGCTTTCTAAATTAATCAGAATGAAACCAGGTTTCTCTGCTTCCTGATGCTTTCAAAGTGGGGAATGATCGGAGGATTTGCTTCACATGCACACCCCTGCTCTGAACTAAAACCATCAGGCAGATACACCTGCCATCATTTTGAGAGACTCCTTTAACTTTAGAAATTCAAACGTGAATGGCAAGTGTCAGTGGACGCCCTGTGCACTGGTGTTTCTAACATTTACCTCCTGACAGTAGAGTATAGGATTGATCCCTATGCCATGCTCTTCCCAGTACTACTATAAAGACTAAAGCAAAGGACTTCACTGTTTTTTTCTGCAAATCCTCTGATACCCAGAAATCCATGAATTAAAGATTTGTTTACAGAAAAGCTATACGGAATTCTGTCACCTGCCTGCTCTACTCCATGACGAAGCCTGGGTGAACACAGCTCACAATTAAATCCCTTACTGACTACAGAAGCAAGGCTCATTTCAACGCTGACATACAGCTCACGGGGTAAGCGCCCAAGCAGATGTCTGCCGACGTGCCAAGTTCTCCAAGAGCACAACTCCACTCCAGCTTGTATGTCAGGATGGCCGACACACACTGATCCAGATCTACCGTTAGGTACATAACGCTACTAATAAAATGGAAACGTAGAGGAAAATAAAAGAGCATGAGATTTTTAAAATACCCAGATTCTGCAGTTAGTTTCGTATGTGGAAAAGCAGTTGGGTTAAAGCTTACTGCTAATTTATTAAAAAAAGCAGAAAATATTATTAAACACTGCTATACTCAGAGTTCGAAATGGTAAGACTGGAGAACTCCTGGTTTCTCCCGAGGACGAAACAAACCAAGTAGAAAACATGGCTCCATGGCTTGTCCTCCAGCAGGGACTAGATGCCCTGCTATGCCCACATCCAGTCCGAAAGCCACTTGTAGACGGAGATGAAGCAATACTACAGGAACCTTCACCAGGAGGCTTTATATTGCGTGCATTTTTGTAGCATCATAAGCATGTACCCGATAAGCTGATCGGCTCAGAAAAGTCCCTAATGGATCGAGTCTTTTGTTCTCCCCACTTCCTTGGGCACAGAGGGTCCTAGAATACGTAAATCCCCTCCAAGGGTTTTCAGGGACTCATGAGACGTAGAAAGCCTTTGCCTTCTGGGATACTGGTATAAACGTGGCCAAAGCCAGCCCGAATCACCTCCTGGTCGGTTGGTGCACAGCGATGTGTGGCAGCATGCTGCAGTTCCCAGTGCCAGTCCCTTGTCCGTAAACCATCCTGCGCGCTGGGTAAGAACAACCCTCAGCAGGGTGGATCACCATTTCGGTGTGCCTTCCTATTAAATGTCTGTCACAACCCGTTCTAAACTTCCTTTTACAAACAAAGGGAAAAGCCAGTTGCAGATTACATTCTTGACCTAAAGCAGCTACTCCCAGCTTAAAAATCTACCTCATTCCTACTACAGCTCTATATTGAGATCATTATCTCGATACAAACCCCCCTGCTTTGCAGGAACAGCAGTTCCTACGTCTTAACGCTTTCTGCTTTAACGCTAATGTAGGTTCATATCTGTAACAGAGCTGTCATTGCCCCTTGCCTTTCAGAAACTGTCAATCCAACGTCTCTTACAGCAACAATTCACAAGAGCATTTTTAAGGCTATTACGTAGCACTCTGCAGCCTTAACCATTCTGAGAGCAAGCAAATACCTTCCGCTGCTATGGAGAAACGCCACTAATTGAAAAGGCAGCTTAGAGACAGCTCTGTAAATAACCAGCTATGGGCAAGTAATCGACTTCAAATTGATTTTTTTTTTAAAAAACCCAAACTTTTAAAAGCAGACACACCATCACCATTATAAAAATACATACAGCCTACTGATCCTTAACAGAAAGCAGTTGCATAAAGCATAACTAATTACAGCAAGCGATTAATTTATTTTAGATCTGACATGATAGCCTCTCTTATCAAAAGGATGCGTTGTTTACTTATGAAGCCAAGAAAAACATCGTACCTTGTCATTAGTCTAAAGCGCATGAAAAATTCTACTATCTTCAGAATATTTCTCTTGCTTGCTGTCATGATAAATTTTGCTAAGACTACATAATGACATCCTCCTGCCACTCAGACAGATGAGTTTAACAAAGGGAATTTTCAACATAACGTTGCTTTGAAAACCCTGTGATAAGCTATTTGCTAACTACTCAGGAAATTTACAATTTAAATGAGATTAGCACTGCTGACAACAGACGGCTTTGGGAGGTATTTCGTGAAATGACCACAGATTAGATAATGGGAGCAGAGCACAAAGGCTGCATGGCCTATGTACAAAGAGTCCCTGCCGCCTCAGTTCTTGCTGAAATCTGGTAAGAACAAGATAATTTATTTGGGGTCGTTATACATTGCCATACCGGATTTCTGTTATGCAAGATGGGAAGCATTGCACTCCATCTGAATTCACATAATGGCAGGAGAAAACCAGAATATGGCTTCCAGTAATCTCTGATTTGCAAAATGAGAACATCTTTCAGATGCTCAACTTGGAGAATATTCATGCTGTTTAACTTCTGGCACCAAACTCTCTGAAGCCTAAATAACCAGCGGAGCTTCTAAAGCACAACTGAGAGGACCTCTGTTAGGAATCTCTTTCTGTGCTGACACATAGAAAGCCAAGCCCAGTTTAGTGGCTCACATTTAGAAAGTGGGTACGTGCCCATTGCACAGAAGAAGAGGAGGGAGGTACATGTCATTCTGATTCAGCTTTCCACCTGGGGGTGGCAGGTGCTTGGCACAAAGAAATCATGTTTGAAAGTAAAGGAGATATATGATGGACAAACTCTACAATGTCTTCAAGTCCTTCCTTAATGTCCACAAAGGAAGAGGAAGAGAATACTTCCAGGGTATGATTTATTAGCCATAGCATACATGTATGCTAAGATGGATCCAACCCTGTGTGATCTTAGAAAGCTTCATCTCCTTGGGTGCCATACATGGCCACGGACCTCCTGCCAATTTTCTGGAAGGATTGATCCCTTCTTGGAACCACAGTGAACTGGAGGATTGGTGTCCTAAATTGGATGCTTGCAGTTCAGCAGGGAACATTTTCCTTTCTATAAAATAAGCATAGCAATCTTTTTGTGGACTATTTTAGGGAGGTAAAAAACAACGTATGTGTCATATGCTGACTGGATCTACTCACATATAAATATATACATACATGTGCAGAAGTGGATTTACACATATACTGTTTGCCTATATAAACATGCATAGTGACAAAAAAGGCTGTAAATTCATTCATTCATTTCTGTTTAGCATGCACATGCTGTGTTTTTGGTATTTTCTAAATCCAAATTTGTAATGAGGAGGGAGAAAAGGGGAAGGCTGAGCAGCAGTAAGAAAGAGCAGCTTATTTTGTTATAGCAGTGCAAATACCAAAATAACTGCTGGCTGTAGTCAGTTTATTGAACATGGCGGTCCATATATTTCAACATGTGACTCTGCTCAAACAAGAGACATCCAAAGCTGCTGCGAAAATAAATGGGAAATTGGACCCAGCCACAAAGGCAAACTGCAGGATTGGACGTGCAACAAATGGGTCCCAACGCCTCCACACCAAACACATGTAACAAATTGTGTCTGAAATAAGCTCCCAGAAAAAAGACAAATTTTACCTGATATGGTCTCACTTTATGGTGAATTTCTTGAATTCCAACCTCTCTTGTCCTTACATCACGACACTAGGAAAAGAAAGGGAGGCGAAAAAAAATTACATGGGAGAAAAACATCAAGCTCTGAAACAGACGGATCTCCAGCCACCTATTGGGTTCAAAACTAAGCTGAAATAGCATGAAGTTGCAAGGATGAATTTCAAATGGGTAGACTTCAAAATAAAAATGCTCACTGATCCATCCCTAATATACCTTGGAAAGAGGTCTTAGTGCTAAATGGAAAGACATGCTGGCAAAAATCAATTCACTAAGCAACCATTATGGCTCATGAGGAAACGTACCCTTTGATTCACTAACAGCAGGGTCTGCAGAGGCAAAGTCAACACACATGAAAGAATAACAGAGAAAAAAAGACGTTGGCATAGTCCATTTTTACCTTACATTGGGAAGGTCTAACACTGGCAAAATCTACCGTAAGGCACCAGAGAGTCCTTCCATAGCCAGTTTTTGAATCTCAGCAACCTTTTTCTTGCTTTTAAATGAGAACGGTTGCAGAAGTCCTACCCAAGTATCAGAAAGTAAAGCTAACACTGATCTGGCATCCACAGAGCATCACTGAGGCTTGGGACCAGTGACAGAGAAAACAAAGACAGCCAAAAGAAATCTTTCCTCCCTTAGAAGTCAGACAGAGGAGCAGACGAGGCTCCAAGCTCAGTGCTTGAGAGATAGGCTATAGCTTGCATCAACTTTTGTGCTCCTCAGCAAAGCCAATGAAAGTTGAGTAATTTGGCACCCACTCACATAAGCAAACGGTTGTGATAGTACAAGCACTCCTACTGCGGGCGACTGTGCATTCATGTCTTAGCGGGTTTATTGGAAAGTCCAATGCTAAACTTAACCCAACTTTTGTCAGCAAAGTACAGCCACAATAGCTTTACCCAAAGCAGCTGAGTTACAAATGCTCATTTTGTTGCACTAGCGCTGCTGTCTTGGAGGGAAAGAAGATAACCTCCACCAATGGGCTAAAATTGCTCTAACAGCACCAACACCTACCCGCCTGTGTATTTCCAAAAGCCAGACTTTTAGACAGGGAAAGAATGCATGAAAATCCGATTCACACAGAAACTCAAGAGTAGCCAGAATGAGCACAGCTCTATCTCATGCCCTGTCCTCCTCTGAATGCTTTTAAATTCCATTATCAATATAAAGCAACAATCTCCCTAACAGCAGAAAAAAGTGATTTTTTGTTTGTTTGTTTCATAGCAGGCTATGATAACACTGGGATTCACTGTAGTTTTAGAGTAGACAAACTCTTCCCTGCTTTACAATTTCCCAGCTACTCAAACAGCACAGCAAAAGGCAGAGGAACAGCCATTCTTCATTAAGAACCCCAGAGCTGAGGAAGGACAATGTCTTCTGAGACGCTGCTTTAAAGTTCCATGTCCCAGCTGCGTATCTCCACTTGCACTCAGCGGCTGGCAATCACGAAGGCCAGCATCTGGTCCCTCCAACAAGGCTCCTCAAGAATAATTTCCTTCCAACAACCACAGACGTAAGTTGCAGTGTTGCAATGACTGATCAAACTCACTCTTCACCAAGCCATTCCCCAAAGACAGATGCCAGAACTGCCAGAGCTGGCTGATCTTTACTATTGAGCCTGCAAATACTTAAGATTCCTGCAAGTTCCTTTCTTGCCTTGGCCTTTTCCTCTCCTTTTCCAAGCTAAAAGACAAGAGGACAAAGCATATTTATGGTTTTCTTCTATGACACAAGAAAAACACAACAGTACCTTACATTTCAAGCTATATTGCAGCAGACTGGTTCCTCATGCCACCAGCTGCAGCATTTCTGCCTCACTAAATTAAAATCTATAATCATCTGCACAGCAGAGATATTTACAGATTTCCTTCTTCTAAAAGCGATGACTGCCAGCCTGACGAGCCCTTTAATGCTTCAGCTCAGCCCTGACTGCCATGGATCAGCTATCCCTGCTTCTCCAGCTGGTCTTGACCAGGTTCAGATCAAATGATGTGGTTTTAGTATCAAACCCAGGGAAGAGTTCAGTAGTAGCCCTAAAGAGCTCAACTGAAAAGGCTTAGCTGCGCCACGGAGGTTGTCTCCCCTGCCTGCTTTTGAAGTGAAAAGTCAACAGGAGGGATGGAAGCTTCTGTGGCTGGCAAAGCTGCCTGCCAAATCCTGGCCTGCTAATGGAAAGAGACCGGGAGGAATGATTTAAGGAGAAAGTCCAGGGCATCAGCTTAGGAGAGATTAAGTGGTACGGAAAGCCCAGCTGGAAGACAGTCCGGTGTTTATTTTCTGATCTTTTGCACTGCAACCGCAAGATCCAGGTGAGATGGCAAAGGCAGTAAGGAGCCTAGAGAACCATCCATGTTCAATACCAACAATATAGGTCAGCAGCACAAGTTGATGTGGGGCTACAGGCACGCACACAGTAGCCAAAGACTTTACTATTGCAGTAGTGCCTTAAAACCTCTTTAAGAAATGGTGAGCTAGAAAGAGGGAGTGCTACATCACAGTATAGATGCACGGAACAGTTGTGGTGAGGATCTGCCCCTGCCTGAACACCAGGACAGCAAAGCAATTAAAGCCCTTTGGAATAGTCTCAAGGAGCACGGGGTTTGTGTGATGTTTTGTCTAGGAAGCTGGACATCCCGAGAAAGGCAGAACTTGGGCATAACTTTACTGGAGGATCTACAAACTGTGGCTGATAACCAGGTTTCGGAGGGAGGTTCAACCAACGAGCAGTGGCAGAGCAGACTGTGGGGAGCACTGTGAATGCCGACTGCCGCAGCAACCTTCTGAGAAAAATCAAGACTGGCTATACACACCTCCTTCTGACTTCAAATATAAACACAATTCCTCCCTCCCTCTCCTTCTCTCCACCCCCACTCATATTTTTATTTGACCTTAGAAATATCAAGAATATCAAGTCTCATTTGTTTGTGCTGAAATCTCTCTTGCAAGATTTCTCTGGCCTCAGACTAAGAGCTTTTCTTCCAATTGTTCAGTCAAGTAAGTGCATGCGTGGGAAAAAGAAAGGAAGGAGAATTTATAATAGCATAAATTAAAAAGAAACCTTCCTGCCTTCTCTCCGATTTAAGGGTTCCATTCTGTTAAAAAATGGAGTATCACAAACTAGTTGTCAAGTACCTTCAGGAAGGAGGCGAAAGTGCTAAACTAAACATCAAACAAACAAAAACAGCTTTTCAGAAGTATCATCACGGTGCTTTTGAGTCATTAACATTTTTTTGAAAGACCTTTGCAGATCGTTTCAGTTCAGCAGTGAACCTGGCACCTATCGTGTCTTCTGGTCATTACTTTCCTCTCTGCTACTTTGTGTAGAGTCATCAAGCAGCTCTCCCTCGATACCAATTGACAAGTATTTTACCTGTGTCCCAAGATCTTTCATCCTGGCCAAGGCAAGCTCTCTCAGGTTCCCGTGCTCCACTCCAGAGCTGACTAGTGGCATTGGGATATCTCTGCATATAAGAGGGAAAAAAAAAACAAACCAAACCCTCAAACAACTGCATTAGCAGACAACACACCATAAAGTGCCATTACGGTCACCTAAGCCAAGATCCCAAATAGCAGACCACAGAACTTATCTGAATTACCTTTGTTTCAAGTCTTTGGTTGAACAAGAAATAACACAAGCAAAACACAACTAAAAGCAGGAGAAAAATGAAGGGAAAAAGCTACAGACTTTATTTTAGTAAAAAGACTGAAGACAAAAGTAGGCTTTTACAATCCTGAGAAATAGGTTATAATTTTACTCTCAGTTCTTCACTTGGAAGTCTGGAAAATAAAGGAACACCCAGCCGAGCCTGTGCCTCGCCTAGGACCCCAGGTCAGACGTTCTCCATGATATCTGTTGCTGGAGACCAGCAACTGGGAACCAGACCATGTCTTTCTGCAGTCTCCGAGCTGAATTTCCATCAGGGAAAATCCATCGGAATGACAATATTTTTATACTGGGACGTTAGCTGCTTAAAAGTGAAAAAGTTCTGTTTAGCAAATGATTTGCAGCAAAGCCCAGCCAGAAAGTCTAGAGCCTTCCTATGGGAATGTAAATCATGAGTCTGCAAATGGTAGAACTTCTTCCTTCAGTTCTCCATGGGAGGTACTAAAAGGAAATTTGAAAGCCAACACCAGGTTTGGCCCCTCCATTGCCTTCCAGGACAGTTTTTCCCACTAGAGATTAGGAAAGCAGGATACCATCCCTTAGGGAAAGGTGGATTTATGCATCCAGATCAAGCTGAAAAAGAAACGTGTGGATTATTGGCACATCCCACTCCACGCTCACCTTCTCTCTAATGCTGTACTATACAGTGATTCCAAATGCTTCTCCTTCTCCCTGCTCAAACTCCACCCTGGCACCTCTGGTAACACACCACCCAGGTGCACCCCTGGGTAATCCAGACCCCCCTCAGATCTTCTACAGGGAAATAAGGACTACACAAACACGAAAGATACTCGGAACATTGTACAGCAGGTCGGTCTCAAAACAGGGCTCAAACATTCCTTGGTGAGTATTCCTCCTTTTTCTTTATCTATGCAAGCATTCACCAGAGTAAAGAACATAATATCACAAAAAACCATACAGAGAATGGGATGGTTCAGGGAATCGCTAATGTAATTAGCTTAATCCATCTTGGTTCAGTAGTGATTGAAAGTCATCACCATCTAGCAGCTGTCTGATGACCTCCGTAAAATGTATTAATTGATCTATTCAGTTCCGTAAGGACCTGCATTCACATCATGGCCCCCATTAACAGTTACTATTTTTGGCAGTAGCTGTATAAAAAAAAAAAAGATAAAGGTCTTCAAGGGTCCTAAAGACCTGATCCTTGTGCTGCTTCAGCCTTGTAGAGTCCAAGACACCAGCAAGGGGGGCAAGAAAAGAAGTTTTCCTCTACTGTTCTTAAGAATGTAAACAAGGGCTTCAGACTCCAGGATCCTCCTCCCATTTCAGCATCGCACTCCAATTTCGGCACAACTTTCTCCAGCATAATGGGGACTCTACGTTTTACTTTCCTCCCCTGTCTTCCCTGCTTTCTTCTATAAAACCAAAGGCTCTATGAAAAATTCCTCGCCTCTTACACTTGCATGCCAAGAAGTTGAGGCAAAATACAATTAGCTAACCAGGTCATTTATTCCGTGGATTTCTTTGAGTAAATAAGACATTGCAGAGCCAACACAACATACTTCAAAGAGCTTCAATTAGAGGAAATGAGCACTTCACATTGTGACTAAAGGACACACTAGAGGAGAACGACATTTTCATCGGGGTATGTTAGATCTACAGTGATAATCTAACTAAACGCCTTTCTTCTAATTGTGGAACAACTCCAAAAAGTCAGGCTGTATGTATTTTCCCTACAGGGACACACATAAAACATCCTGACATCTTCCAGTACCAGGTCTTTAGCTAAATCCAGAGTCAGCTATGAAATAGTAAATAAAGTACGGTAATAAAAGATTACAACATAAGTAACTTCAGCCTCTCTCATCTGCCTACTAAGGAGCAATATAAATTAAAATATGAATGTGAAAAATAAGCTTTTTAAGAAAAAGAAAGCAAGAAATAGGTTTTCTATTCCCACTTCAGATTTGGGCAGAGTATTTAAAGAAGTACCCTGTGTGCATCATGAGTGTACACACTAACTGCCTATTTTGAATAGTCACAAGACAGCATTGTACCAGTGATTTTAGGACTTGTTAAAATGCTACACAAATTCAGGGATACGGGGGATTAAATCCTGACCTTATTAAAGTTAATGTGCAATTTGCCAGAAGCTTCAACAAAGCCTATTTGATGTTCTATTTTTCAAACATTTTGCATTACTTAGGACACTTGTGAAGCAGTTGATTGAAGCACCCAGTGAAAGTCTAAAGACCTTGAGTCTGCTCTCAGCTCTGACTTATTATAGGATCTCGGTTGAGTAAGGGACTTTATTTCTTCATACCTACATCTCACCATCATCAGTCTGGAGAAGAGGAGGCTGAGGGGAGACCTCATCGCTCTCTACAATTACCTGAAAGGGGGTTGTGGTGAGGTGGGTGTTGGTCTCTACTCCCAAGTGACTAGCGACAGGACAAGAGGAAACGGCCTCAAGTTGTGCCAGGGGCGGTTCAGACTGGATATTAGGAAAAATTTCTTCACTGAGAGAGTGGTGAAGCACTGGAAGAGGCTGCCCAGGGAGGTGGTGGAGTCACCATCACTGGAGGTGTTCAAGGAACGTGTGGACGTGGCACTGTGGGACACGGTTTAGTGGGCATGGTGGGGTTGGGTTGATGGTTGGACTTGATGATCTTACAGGTCTTTTCCAACCTTAGTGATTCTGTGATTGGTACAGTGAAAATAACAATCATATAAAACACACAGATCCACAAAAGGAAAAGTCTCAAGGTGTGTGGCACTACTTCCTTCATTTCACAGAATCACAGAATGACAGGGGTTGGAAGGGACCTCTGGAGATCATCTGGTCCAACCCCCCCCCACCAGAGCAGGTTGACCTAGAGCAGGTTGCACAGGAATGTGTCCAAGCAAGTTTTGAATATCTCCAGAGAAGGAGACTCCACAACCTCTCTGGGCAGCCTGTTCCAGTGCTCTGCCACCCTCAAAGCAAAGAAGTTCCTCCTCATGTTTAGGTGGAACTTCCTATGACCAAGTTTGTACCCGTTACCTCTCGTCCTGTCACTGGGCACCACTGAAAAAGGACTGGTCCCATCCTCCTGGCACCCACCCCTGCAGTATTTATGAGCATTGGTAAGATCCCCCCTCAGTCTTCTCTTCTCCAGACTCAAAATACCCAAGTCCCTCAGCCCTTCCTCATAAGAAAGATGTTCCAGTCCCCTAATCATCTTCGTAGCCCTTTGCTGTATCCTCTCCAGCAGCTCCCTCTCCTTCTCCTGCCCAGAACCGGACACAGCACTCCAGATGCACCTTCTCACACACCAAAGCACTTCAGTGATAATGAGGTTCACAAACATTCAGGATAAATACAGTATTAAGCATCTCTGACAGTTACAAAACACCCTGGAAGATATATTCTCCTCCAACCAGCCATTAGCAACAGCATCTCTTTTTTTAAAAAAACATATTTAACCTGGTTTCCTGAAGCAGAAAGACTTCTACAGTGTTTTGTCAGTGATACCTCGCCCATACTCACCCAACTCCTTCAACTGATTATTTTGAGCATGTGAGGGACTACAAAAACATCGAGTCCCTTATGTTTCCTCAAAACCTGGTACTAAGGAAGAGAGATCCCAAATGGTGGTCCTAATAAGGAAGGGCATAAAAAAAAAAAAAGCTCAGGCTTTTTCTGGCGGCGTTCGCTAGAAAACCCGAACGCATACGTCAAACGGCCAGTCAGTACGCGGAGAGCTCGGGACAGCTTGCTGTCTGGGGCACAAGCTGAATCTGAAAGGATTGTGGAAAAGGTTTGTGGAAATAGAGGCTGAAACTAAGGGGTGAAGGATGGAGGACGTGTGGCAGCAGGCTGGAGGGAGACGGAAAGGGCCTGGGGCAGCAACGGAGAGCGCGGGAAAACTTGCTCTCCTCAGTGAAGCAGAGCTGGGAACAGGCCACAAACGTTTTTGGAAATCTGGCTTTGTTCATTATTCCGTTACAGAGTCACACAACGGCCCTGAAAGCAATTTAGATCAAAGTAATAGCTTTTGGACTTTGCACTGGAGGTGTAAAAATCTGTAATCACCACAAACAAGTTTCAGATAACATGAGCCGTCAGTAAGAAAACAGCTATTCCACTGGAACATAATAACTGACAACCGGATGACAGCTCGATGGAGGCTGCTGCTGTCGACAGAAGAAATCGTAGCCAAGCTCAGGCAAATCAGCACACCAAGCAGAGACTTTTCCAGGCCTGTGCTCCCTAGGAGAAGACCTGCTAGGCTGCAAACTCATGCCGTCCTCTAAGAATAAACCTGTTCGTTTTAGATACGACGCTACGGTGATAGCATCAGGAACAAGCGGGCCATTGCGTCTATAATAGTGGAATCGATGAGGAAGAAGGAGATGAGCAGGGAGAAAAGACAGGACTTTTGCTTTAATAATGCTCCTACAAGTGATGTGAAAAGCCTGGGGGAATATCAAGTAGATATTTCCTGTAAGCCATGTTTTGCCTTCTTCATCAGTATCACATCCTTCTTCTCAGAGTTCAGCTACAGCCAGCAGTTTCTCACAGTAACAAAGATCTGAAGAAAGGGTCTGGTTTGTGGCGGCTGAATCTGTGTCTCACTCCCTACAGACTGCTGGATCACGATCACATTCATAAGCCTAATCAAGTTTCACCATATTCATGTTTAGTTTCTCTTCTTTGGTAGTTTTGGAAAGGTACTCCAGAATCTCACGCCTGACCAAAAATTCCCAGCTTCCTGCCTCATTTTATGGAAGGCTATATATTTTCTTGTTCTCTGCCAAATCCATGTTCCTATTTCTTAAAAGGTTATTTTCCTTCTCTCATAGATCTGCAGAGGTCATTTATGGCCACATCTATCCTTCAAAAAAAAAGACTGATGCTCCTCTGCACATATTTCCACAGTTTATTTTCTTGAAGATGGGGATTATTCCAGAAAAGGTCTTTCCAAAGCCTTGTCTGGCTGCTGCATAAATACTTTCACCTATAAGAAGAGTTATGCTGAAAAAAAATGCTTTTCACAGCTGCATTCACCACTGGCTTACTCACATTACAGACCAAGACATCAAGAACTTTTCCTCCTCTGCTATTTTCACACGGTGGTCTCATGGTTTGCAGCAAAACCCCCTCTGAGTTTGACCTCAAACTTCCTTGAACTGCATCTCATTCCATCTCTTACCACTCCAGCTTTACCACCACCAGATCCCGCTTGTGCATCCTCTCTCTTTCAATGATCCTTCCCAACCCTACAAGGTTTCCTCAATGCCCTATTGCTTTTTGTGTCATTGTAAATAAATACAATTTTGAGGAAGATTAGTTTTTAAATGGGTGTTTGGGAAACTTCACTAATAAACCTGAGTCCATACTTTCTTTGTCAAAGCTACCCAGCGTTTCTTGCCTTCAGCCACCTTCTTCTCTACCATGTTTCTCTGCTTATCCCCGTTCTGTCATATTTCTGATGGGGCACAAAATCAAACACCTTAGAGAAGTCCAGGCAGGTGAGGTCTAACGCACAAGGCTTTCTCATTCTGCATGCTCTTGGACAGCCAGGCACCAGCACGGTTTCCAGCTCACGCAGCTGGAAGGCAACTGAGTATTGTCTGCACATGCAAAAATAGGCAAGTATGCTATAGCCTCCCTTCCTCGTATCAGACAGATGTAGGAGATAACAGAAGAAAAATAATCCAAGGAAGACCCCACACTGAAAATACAGTGCTAAATAGAAGTATTATCTATCGTCCTGGGAGGTGAGTGCTGGAAATAACAGCACTACCACACTACATTTATGAAAACCCTGCAACGCCCACGGGGAAAGAAAAGAAGTCTCTATAGCCAAAAAAAAAATGACACACCTCGCAGCTCCTGCAATAAATACAGGAAACTTCACCCACAGTGAAGAGGCAATTATCCATCAATATCATTAAAGTACTATGTGTGCCACATCCTATGCTCTTGTCTGACTGGCAACGAAAGCGGGGCCTCCAGAAATCTTGAAGTTTCTGGGTGCATTAGAGAGGCAGTTCAACTTAAATAGCTTCTTATTCTACTTGGCCTTTCCCATTCTGAATAGATAGGAAGCAGTTTTAAAAATCTTTAGTGCATTAATGATTAATCCTGAAAAATAACAAAAGGCTGAGGCAGATCTTGCTGTAATTAGTCAGAATCCCTCCAAGTGCAATAAATCAAGATACAAGGCCCACCACAGAAAATTACCTCTGAACACGATACACACGTGTCCACGGTGGGACAAGGGCCAGGATTCTGGCCACCAGATCCACCAGAGTGCTGGGGGGGTAGCTCTTGTATCTTCCAGTCTTCCAGAGCTCGTACAGACCCGTGCCACGGATCACTAGCGTCGGATAGAGCTTCATGCCGTCTGGGCGAAAAGCAGGATTCTCAAAAAACTCCTGCAAAAGTGGAACAAAAAAATGCAAGTCAGGGCAAAGCAAACTACATTTCCTGGGGCTTTAGTGCCCCAACAAAAGTAATTTCAAGACAGATTTTGCAAAAAAAAATTGTAAATGCAGTTTAAGAACTACTGGTTTACAGTGAGTTTCCAGTATCTATCAGTTTATGACGTTTTGAGAAATAAAAGAGCATATTCTAGATTGAAAGAGAAGGCCACTAAAGAAAAAAAATCCACACGACAATGCTACAAGTCAAATCTGTACATTACTTCTACCTTTCAGCATGAATTCAATAGATATTGCACCATTTATTGTAACAGACTCTGCTCAGAACAATAGAAATGAGTGTACTTATCTTCAATCTCAGCAGACCACATTTAGAGATTAATCAATGTGTCTGGGACACATCATTTGAATAGCAATGAAGAAAAACAGATTTATTCTACAATGATATTCTGAACAGTCCCGGAGAACGGGAGGACAAACTGTATCTCCTGCTAACTTCTATGACTAAATCCCAGTACAGAATTGCAAATTGAATGGCACTAACTCGCAGTACATGACAATCACACTGGTTTTTTGCAGATTAAATTTCAGTAATGACAATTAAAATCACTTACAAGAGAAATCAAAAACCAGGCAAGGCACCCTGAACCAAGCAACCATTAAATTGACTTAAGCGATGACATGGCCCTCACTGTAATAGCATCTAAGGGCCAGATCTAATACTGGATTACACTGTTGCACACTCAAAATCCACTGCTTGATCTCCGGCACGGTATTCTCATAGTAATAAAAAAATAATACAAGCTTGTTAAGCTGAGTTAACGGCAGGCTATTGTGGTCCCACCAGTTGCTGCACCAGCTTTGGTACTCACCCACTTCGCTGAAGTGCTTCAGCACATTCACGTGGCCCAGACCCACTCAGACATTTTGCTACGTTGCCTACTGCTGCTGTGTGTTAAACCAGCTCCTGGGGCGCTCCAGCAAGCCCCGACGTTGGAATAAAGTGCCATTAGCAGCCTGCTGGGAGGAGGACCTCCCCATCTGGGCAGCACTAAGCGGCTCTGTTGGCTCCCTGTGCTTCACAAAACCATCCTCCAACGTGATAAAAAGCAGCAAATGGTTTGCTGCTAGCTTAAGCACACTAAAATGGATCTGCGCAGACTTGAATGCGTGCTAGATCCAGCACAAGGACGGGAGGAGGCGAGCAAGGTCAGAGGATCGGCAGGACCACGTCAGCCCAGGCTGTTTCTGGCAGACTCCCTGCCTACGCCTGGGGCCAGCTCCTGCGCCTCTGTCCTGCCCGCCCGCCTGTGCCACCCGGCCTGCTGTGCAGCTACAGAGACAAACAGACCACAGAGCTAATCCAGCTGAAAAAAGAAACCGCTTAAAAAATATCTTTTCCGGGCAGACCAGCCTCCCGAACCATTCATACACATCCTCACAGAGAGACAGGGACAACCGAGTCACTTGAAGAGACAAAAGAAGATCTGGACCGTGGATGAAGTCCCTGCTGCTGCTGCAGAATTAACTGTCAAATCCTGCCTTCATGGTCTGATGAAGCTTCAGCCATCACCATCCCAGCAGCACTTCTGGCTTAAAGAGCAGTAAGTCCCGGATGGCCCCAGAAAGAAAAAAAAACCACAAGGGGGGAGGTACCGGTCTTAAATTTTGCAGGGTTGTTTTAACTCGGACCAACTCGCTGACTTGAGTTACCCGCAGCTTTGCAAAACGGTTGTGCCAAATGGTTGTGCCAAAAGCTGCTGCTGCTGAGAGAACCCCATCCAGGCACGGCCTCGTTGTGCTCACCTCGTTACAGAATTGCTAAACAATTTGGTTCATGCAGAAAGCGAGACCCGCGTTCTCCACCCTCATTCTCCAGGAGGGATATCTAACTCATTTCTCCTCAAAGAGCATCCAAGACACAAGACCAACCATCCCAGACAGGTAACACACCTTGTATCCCATTAAGCTGCGCTATCTGTAAAGTAAATGGTTTACAAGGAAGTTGGCCAAAGGCAGATAAAGAGAGATGACTCTGAACCCCAGTGTCAAGGTGCTCACTCTAGAGCGTGTGTAGATATATAAGGTTGGTCTCCTCCTTTCCTCAGGTCTGTTTATGCACTCTACAAACACTTCTGTTCGTCACGAATCTCACATCGCCACCGTGAGATGAAAAAACATACTTATCTTGCCAGCTCCGTGAAATAACAAAATCATCACCACCTCTGAGGATAGGACATAAACGACTTATTCTGGGCTGGTTTGTGCTGCAGCTCCACAGGCAGCAGATGTGATGGCTCCCTGCCCTGCCCATGCTTCCAGCCACGCTGTCCTGCTCCCAACCTCGTGCCAGCTCCAATTCCCGACGGACCCTTGACCAGGATGACTCACCTCGCTGATGCAGGAGAACCCAACATGCATTTTGAGGAGAGTGCTTTTCTTTTGTTTTGGTGTTGGGCTGGGTTACAGAGCGGTCTATTGAGCACCACTGATGAATCACAGAATATCTCAAGCTGGAAGGGACCCATAAGGATCATCGAGTCCAACTCCCAGTAAGCAAGTAAGGTCAGAAACAGGATCTGCCCCCATGTGAGAGCAGGGAACCATTATGTCTGCTCAATGCATCTCTTGGAAGCCTGTGTCCTCCCCTCTGCCCCAAGGGTTCAGCTTGACTTTACAGGTCAATACTGTCGCTGGAGGCTGTTAGAGAAGGCAGACATGCTCTGCCCTTGGGTGACCACTCTTACCACTTCTTCGGTGCTGGCCCTAGTGTGCATCTGATGCTCTAGATGCAAAGAGAGGGGGAAAAAAAAAATCACTGGACTCATTTTCAAAGCAGCCAGCTGAAGCAGGCATGTAATCCTAAATCATACAGCATATGAGGTAGCGTAGGGTCAGAAAAACAATTCAGAATCCTGTTGTCCTGGAACAACCCAAAGGACAGACTTCCATCTTTTGTGGGTGGTTAGAGGTGCTCTGATGTAAAACAAAGCAACTGTGAAAGAAGGAATAAGAAAATCGTGTAAGAGGTGATTGTTCTAACGAGAGGAGCTCTATGGCCAAGTGGCACTGAAGAAGAGAAAAGACATTAAGGTAAGAAAGCAGTAATGCTTCCACAATGACATACAGGAAGGTAAAGAAACCACTCCAGCAAGGAAAAAAGGCTTCCACTAAGGTTATGTATTAATATTCGCAACGATACTAAACTGAATGCAAAAGCGTGTATGATTCACCAGTCAGAATATTTAAACATTCACTAATTTACATTGCAGATTAAAGGCAAAGGCACCAACACAGCACTAAGGTTAAAGCCATCCAGCAGTCAAAGGTAAGGTCAAAAGGTAAGGTTTCTAATCACATCGTGGATTTTGCCACTTCGTGCATCCTGCATATTTTACGTCAATACATTAAGCTAGCTGATAATACTACTTTGTGTTTCAGTAATGCTGGCGTTAAAAAAGCAACAGATTTTCATATTTATTTCTTAACACATTTCTCAAAATATTCCTCAAGTTTATTTCAAAAGTAATTAGTTTCAAACAATACAACAAAGCATTGTCTCCCTTTTTTCCCGAACCCCTTTTTCCAGTGGAAAACTTGAAACAGTTTCTGTAAATCCCAATATTTAAAGGCTTAACCTTTTCCCGTTTACAAACAGTTTTGATTAAGCCTCTCATGAAACAAAGGAACTATAAAATGCCAACACATGCCAAGCTTTAGTAGGAATTGTAGCCTTTTCTTTTTTTAATTAGACACCTTAAAAGCTGTCTTCCACTGATAAAAACATTCAGAACAGTTTACTGCCAAAACAAATTCAATCCCTAAAGCAGTATTTGTTCCAGAGACCACCATCCATAGCATCACTGGAGTCACCAGGAGGCTTTCCATCAGCTCTAGCAAGCACTCAATCAGGGCTTAAATCCACGTCCGCTAATGCACTGTGAAGGTAGAGGTTAACGATGACCTAGGCAGAAAGGATCCTTACGTATTTCCAGTCTTTTTGAATCACTCGAGGATGCGGCATAGTACTCTCGCATGCATGAATATTCCAAACGGAAGCACGTACAACTTCAAAGCTACTAAACCAATTTTCTTTGAAGATTTCTCCCCTCTAGCTAAAGACTGTAAGTCAACTAGTATTTAACACATCTTGTATAATAAAGATGGATGCTAGAGTAACATTTAAAATTTGTGCATGTGGAAGGTGGACAGGACATGAGAAATTATCATAGTGGTTTAATTCTAATAATAAAAAAAAGGTTAATTCAAATCAGCTGAAACTTAAATGATCTGGAGGGTCATAAACATGGACCTTTTCATACCCTAAAATAATGTTTCTCATAACCTTGCCCAATTTATACGGTATTGGAGAAAAGTTAAGTACCAGCAATGAAGCTGGTGAGGGGTCTGGAGCACAAGTCTGATGAGGAGCGGCTGAGGGAGCTGGGGTTGTTCAGTCTGGAGAAGAGGAGGCTGAGGGGAGACCTCATCGCTCTCTACAACTCCCTGAAAGGGGGTTGTGGTGAGGCGGGTGCTGGTCTCTTCTCCCATGTAACTAGCGATAGAACGAGAGGAAATGGCCTCAAGTTGCGCCAGGGGAGGTTTAGATTGGATATTAGGGAAAACTTCTTCCCTGAAAGGGTTGTCAGGCATTGGCACAGGCTGCCCAGGGAGGTGGTGGAGTCACCATCCCTAGAGGGATTTACAAGACGTGTGGATGTGGTGCTTAGGGACATGGTTTGGTGGTGGACTTGGCAGGGTTAGGTTAACGGTTGGACTTGATGATCTTAAAGGTCTTTCCAACCTAAACGATTCTATGATTCTACTTTTTCATGGCAAATAATATAATGACTAACCAGAGAATCCTGGAATTCACAATTTTTTTTTGCATCACCTGAGCTCCATTAAACATACTTTACTTGTAGGAACAGCTGCTTTGTGAATTACAAACAATGAATCTTAATAGCGTCCCATCAACGCACGTTCAGTCTACAAGGTTATACAAGTTAGCTGCTAACATGTTTTTTATGAGAACAGTAATTGATTTTACTAGCATATGCCTTTGTTGTAGAAGTTCCCTGTTATTAAAGCTAATGGCATCTATAGGATCCATTCATCCACCACCTCATATACTCACTGCCGCTATGAATAATCAGGGTCCAGTGGGTGTAAAATCAGTCATTTAGATGCCAAGAAGCCACTGATTTTTCCATCAAGGCAGACGTATCAAAGTGCACGATGGAATCCTTTTGTCCAACTCTCATCAATTGCTTTTGAGTCTTAAAAATTGCATGACATTGTAATTACTGTCCAAGAAAACAGACATTAGTTGAAAACCAAAAGTCAACATAACACTATGTGAATCAAAAAAAGATCAGAACATAAGAGGAGATGGAATCAGGAGATGGAAGTCCTGAACTCAAATATTTCACTTTCATGTGCGTTTACAATAACCTTTTTAAATAGAAAACCTGTGTCATCCATGTATCTGTTCAGAGTTGCAACAGAAAGGTCAAATGATTTGGGATCATAATGAGACCAGACAGCGGTTTGGTCCCATTTTCAAGTTCGGTAATAGCACAGCTCAGCCAGTATTAAAAGATTACACCTTGCAGTTCTAATCTGATTTTACTGACCACTTTAAGTACAGAACAAATTAGAAACATGTTTGGAAGACACCCAAAAGCTGCAGTTCTCCCCCTCACTCCAAAAAGAAAAAATATATTTTATGGGATTCCACTTCATCTTTTTACAGACCAAAGATTCAGTCACCATCTTTAATCTTCTCGCTCTCAAGATGTTCAACTGTTTGAGGAGATATCAGTTATAGGATAAGCCCAGCAATTTTTTAAAGCTATTTGCTAAAATGTCAGGATTTGTTCAAAATAAAGCTCACCAAAATCTATTTTTTAATGACTGTCCACTCGCAATCAGGTGCCACTCAACCTGATTCTTGAATTGGTTCCTTTACTATAGTCCCTGCATTAAACAGATGATTAAATTCACGTCTGACTGCATTAAGATGAACATTATCCTACCTCTCCATATTACAGCATTCCTTATCTCCATCAGCTGTATTATTTATAACAATGAATACTAGTAGCACTTGAAAGCTACTGCGTTGAATGACACTTCCAACTCTACAGGGAATGAACAATCACTTAGTAGTCTAATTATATGCATTAATAGAAGCTTGTGGCTCAAAAATGTGGCTCCGTTTTAACTTGAAATTTGCATTTTCCCCTCTTTCTTGTAAATGCTAGTCTAATTAAAATGTAACGATAGGATCTGCATTCACTGATACCGACAATGGCCTACTGACCGAGAAGTATAGACTAAATTGTGCCTTTTTACCTGCCTTTTGGAGCAGCCTGGGAACGCACACGCCGTCAAGCACCAGTCGTCACCTGGGAAGCAGGGAAATGCGGTGCCAACAGCAAGCTGAGAGGTGGTCATTTTAAAGTCACTTAACAGCAGTATCTTTCAATTATGTGACCTTAGACTTCCTGTTAAGCCACCAGAACATAGCAAGATACTACGTGTTAGCTGCTCTGAACGCCATCTGTTTGCAGACCTGACTCGTGATAAATGAGATGGTTTTAGATCAAGTTTACCACTCGGGGAGAGAATGGTGAAAAATAGTATTTACTGTGATGCGTGTTATGAGCGCATATACATTACATAGTACGTTACATAGTACACTGTGTGCAAAACCAGCAGAGCACACGTGAACATGAATGCAATGCAGACCATCCAGTGATAATAAGGCAGGTCAGCCCTCTAGGAAAGGGAAGCAAACTCTCCAGCATTTCACCTGCGGCAAGCTGGAGCTTGTTCTGCTGACTGCGTGCACACCCACTCCTCAAGGCGTCATCACCTGACACTTATTTTAAATACATAGATTGAAAATACAATTGAAACATTTTTCTAATATAACCTGGGAAATTCCCAAAGTTGCCTTGGGTTTATATAAAGACGGTATGTTGATATTGTGCCAAATATACCACTGTTTCTGAGGTCCATCAGATGTTATCTATCCTCGAAGAGCAACACTTTCTGTCCATTCAAATGTTCTTTGGAGGAGTGACTTTACACTGCAATTAGAAAATCCTGTTGCTGAATCAGTGATGTCTGATGCAAACAGAGTACAACACGGCAACATTTTTCACTAGGCTCCTCTGAAATGCACGTTACTTCATATGTGGTGTCATGAACCTCTATAAAATTGATTCAAAGGTGAACGTAAAGCAGAGATAAATCCAGTCACCTCTGCTTAATGTCTGCACTCATGACAAAATCTCCTATAGATGAGACCATGGGGCAAAAAGTTTCTAAAGCAGACGATCCAAATTTCCAGCTCTCCTGAGAGCACCTGTAAAGCATTCTGCAATCAAGGGAGGAAAGACCATTTTCCAGTTAATTGTTATAACTTCCCTTACTATTGACAGCTACGTAATGAAATCCTTTCAGTTCCTGACACATTCAAGCTGTCAAATTTCACCACGTAATACGATTATGGGAACTACTAAGCCAAGAAAACAGCGACATAAAAGCCAACATTTCTGCAATGAGAGGGTCAGTTCTGTGACAATGACCAGCATCTATTTTTAGCCCGTCCACCAGCAAATTTCTTCAACACTATATTAGCATATAGAAAAACAGCACGTCTGAGACTATAGCACGGTAATGCATGGCAGGTGAAACAGAAAAGTTTGTTTCATATTAATTTTGCATATTAATTTTGCTAGTCTTTACATTCCTAACGGAAGAGGCTCAAAATACTAGAGAATTTTATCAGTAGCACATCACTGAAGACCTTGATATGTCTTATTGAACCACCACAACAGCGCACATTAACAAAAACATATGGTTTTGGTTGCTACTTAACAGAATAATGTATATGCTTACTTTAGGATGTTCTATAATGCCTCGTATGTAGACTTTGAATGTCAAATAAGAAAAGTGGATTTGCCTGCTAAATCCGGAATGAAGAGTGTAAAGGACCTTGTAACTCCCCCTTCAAGGTGCAGGAAGCTGTTATGCCTCTTCCCTTCCCCGACAGCCTCAAAACCCCCAAACCCACATGCCAAAAGGAACTTTTCCAGAAGCGCCTGTCACAAGTGAATCCTCACAGTCTTCAGCTTCGGTAAGAACACATTATCACGTTAAACCCAGGAACAAACTGCTCTCAGGGTACAAAGCAACGATTATGGTGGAGACAAACTAATTTACAGGAGCATTTAGTCCACAGTTGTGAAACTGTCTTCGGCAAGTTATTTACCAAGACTCTGCACCTCAGTGTCATAAATACCCTAATTCTCTACGTGGTATAGGAAACTGCTGCTGCCAGACGAGGAGGGAACATGCTGCCTCCCAGCCCATCCCTCCCACGGCCTCTTTTTACCCCTGGACTGTCCGGATCTACAGGTTGCCTCCTGTTGAACACTGTTGGAGAGTTGCTCTCTCCAAGTTCGCACAGAACTCACCGCAAGGAGATCCTAGTCTGCGACAGTCCCCGGCACTGTTATAATACAACTCAATAAGAAGAAGAGACATTTAACATTTGGAAGAGGCCTTGGGCATCAGCAGCATGACCTTGGAGCATGGTTTTTGACTCCTGAACACAGGATCTATCATCTGAACACCAAGACAAATCTCTCCAGATTGTGCTCACTGCACCGAGCAGTCCCATCTGCTTAGTCTTGCAGGTGCTCCAAGTGAGTCCCCATTTATTACGCAGTTTTGGAGAAACCCATGAGAATACCTCAATCAATTTGCTGTGAAGTTTCACCTTGACTTTTACCAAGCACAGAACTCCGGTCTTCACGTTTCTGGGAGGGTCAGCTTTCTCCTAGGGCTAAGGACAGGAAATACAGCATTTTTCATTGTCTTAAGTACACAAGTTTTGCAACACAGATCCCCGCAAAGCATGTTTTCTACCCTAAAAAACATTGAGACCAGCAACTCTATCATGTTTTTGATAATCTAATCCTCCTTCATCAGACCTCTCCTTTCTGTAAGGAGCATCAATGCAACCATGTGCTCTCTCCCACCCCACTCAGCCCTGCAAAAGCTCCTCTCACTTAGGTTCCCAGCTTATTATGCTTTTCCAGTATGCTCTTTTAATTAAAAAATCAAATACAAACCCCACACAAAGCCAACAACAAAGTCCTCAAAAATTTAGTTTGGACATCATGGTTTACCCACTCTGATTGCAAACGTTCAGTTGCTGCTGATTTGTGCTAAAATAAGTATTTTACCAAATGATGCTCTCTTTGCCTAAATGCCTGGCAAATTTGCACTCTCTATCCAAGACACATCCCTTTATTCCTCCGCTCCTTTCCATTTGGCTGTACGTTCCCAGCCATATGCTTGTTATCGACTTCAGCAGCAAGGGGCCTTAGTGAAAGAGCCCCAGAAAACAACTTCTGAATGCTGGCTTGAAAAACCACCACTTGACTAGAGAGAGTGACTGCATGAGCCTATGCAACCCACAGCTGTCTGGGGACCGTTAGCCGCAGAAATGATCTTTTAGTTCAGGTAGAAAAAGGGTCTCAACTGTACCTTTATATTTAGCAGAAGCTTCTTCTGAATGGGACGCTATTTTAAAGGTAGTGATTGTTATTATCATAACTTTTACGGCTGGCATGCTGGAGGAAAACGTATGTGCAGACAAAATACTAATTCAGAAAGACAAAGGAAGCAATCCAAGACCCGTAAGAAATGCAGTTTTTCCACACAGCCTTGCAATTCACCATGTCCATACTAACGGTATAGCAATACGTACTGTTTCTATGCAGTACAATGCAACGTAGCAAAGATCACGCTGCTGCTGAAACCCCCATCCTGTGCGGTTTCTGGTTTAAACTGTGACACCCTATCCACACTATGCATGGATCCCCAAATGACGTGGAAGATAAGGGACCAGTTTTACCCGTACTATTCAATTGATTCAGCTATTCTGTTTCTGCACATTGTCACACCGAGGGCTGCAGCTTTAACTTCTACTTCTTTCCTACGTCACACATATCCGGAGAGAAGTCTGACCTGTTTTATAGGAAACAAACCCAGCGAGCAAATAAAAGTTATTTCCAGACAGACATTGGAGAGGGAGAGAAGCTTTGTGCACACAATTTGACCATCTGCAGAAGTGGGCACACACTGGGGCTTTATCTAGATATTTTATCCACAGAAATATGAGCGCAATTATCTGTGAAAATAGTCTCTAAAAATAGCCTGTTCCTTACTACCATCATTCTCATTAACATAAAAATTACCCCAGCATTGGCCATAGTTCATGAAACTATAACTGTTTCCAAAGTGAAGAGCTTTTTAGCTCTAACATTTACTAAGACTCCAAGAGACGCTCTAGTAACTGAAGGACTGATCATTAAGTACTGCCTAATCTGTTTCTGTAAATGTGCCCATGAAATAAAAAGACAAATTTTCAGAGGTAGCGCTGGCTACCTGCCAATAATAGTGTTTCAGTTAGACATTTAGTAGGAATTGAAAGGAAAATCATTTACACCACTAAGCATTGCAGAGCTATATTTAAAAACACAGATAATTGTCTTCCCAAAAGAGTAAAAATCAACGTAGATCAGCAGTTTAACTGTCTTTTATTACAGTTATTAAAAGCCCCTGATAGAGGTGCAATATATTAGTTTCATTATGAATTTAATCTCCTTGATAAAAATGAGAGCCCTCAGGAAAACTGCCTCCTTATTTACAGCTAAGGGCGATACAATAGTATGTAAAGTTTTACAGCAACATCAAATACATTGCACAAAGGACACTCATATTACCCACTGCGTAACAACCATTATTTTTCTCTCTCGCGTTCAATACACCCAAGGAGGCTGTGGCCCTCTGCACAACTTACGCTTGGATCATAGATGCATCAGGCATTTCACTCAAATTAGTCTATTTCTGGGAAATGCTTATTTTGCAATTCCTTCAGAAAGAACACCCAGCCTGACACATGACTGTAAGAAAAAGAATTTTCACCAGACTAAAATCATTCAATGATCGCATTTTATTTAAAGAACACAAGAATGGCTCTGCTGAATTGAATCAAAAGTCTCTTCACTCTGATACTTGTCTCCAGAACTGACCATTAAATGGTCCTGCCTATGCTTCTACCCTCATCATTTTATTTATACGAGACTTCAGACGGACAGAGTGAAGCCACAGGACCTCCTCATGGATCTCCTCAAGGAAAAAGAGCTTCTCAGCAACTGAAGGCCCATCTGATGTTTCTGGGCAGCATCCACCAGCTCCCACGTGCCTTCAGAGCTGGAGGGTTCTGCCAACAACGTGCTATGACACTTCCCCTGACACTTTCCACACTCAAAACTTCTGATCTTCTGGCTCTCCTCCCTGCTTCCTTTCCTTTTTTCTGCTCCCCAGATTTATTTCATCTATGAAGAGTCTTTAAAGTTGTCTGAGGTGGGCTTACAGCCATCCCTCCCACAGGACCAAGAGGAACGGCAACAGTAAATCATGCTTAGGCAAAGACCATAAAGATAAAGTAAAATACAGGCAAACACAGCGATACCTTTTCCATTAATTCTCCATTACTAGCTTTGTAATATTCACACTAGAGCAGATACAGTTTGTTGATTATACTATTGCCACGCAGTGGCTCTGCAGAAAGAGAATAAGGAATTAATAACAGCATCCTGGGAATTCTTTAGCCTCCTAAAGTTTTTGCTTAAATCCTAAGTTCTGCTTGGTAGCCCTGTTGGCAAGTGTGATTCATGAATTCTCCCAACCATTTACCCCTAGAGTCACCTCATCTCTCTCATGCTACAACAGCAAAGCTGAGTGTTTATCACGTTCCACAGAATGAGGTGTCTGCTCTGGTAACAATTCCATTACTCCCGCTGAGTCCTTGATTTATTCTAGCTATTATTCTAATTATTTTCTCCGACCACCTGCTACGTGAGGCACTGCGAATCGGTCTTATCTGTTACGCTTGCATTTGCCAACAGTGAGTAGCAGCGTGTGTGTGTGTACATGTACACTACCTGAGACTCCTGCCACAACGCCATGGGTGGTGGGAGGAAGCAGAGCATACTCCCTCCCCGCAGTGTTTTCCCATATGCGGAATGGGGTGAAAAGACCTGAAGTTGAAAGGAAATCCTCTGAGGCTATAAAAAGAATCAATAGTAAGGGAAGAAGAGAGGCGTGACGGGGCAAGGAGTGGAGAAGCACAGCGTAACTGGGACACAGGACTACATTCACTCTGTTTAAAAAAATTAACTGTAATAATCTTCATGATGAAGACAGGCAAAAAGCCAGTCACCTGACACTTACTGTAAAAAAGAATATATATATATATAACAAAAGATCTATCTAATATACTCACTCCTATCAATAAATTAAAGTTTTGAATAATTAGTAATAAACTCGCCAGGAAAACAGTTTCTATACACACACACAACTTTGAAAACCTAGATATGCTTGCAAAAGAGTAACTGATGGGCTTCGTAGCTGCTGGATGGAAGTAGCAGGAAACACTTCAAAATCAATAGGTCATAAGGGACAGAAGCAATGTTACTCTTGAAACCGTAATTACCTGTTCAATTTGAAGAAGCACCCAGTATTTTTAGTACGCAGTCAGCATCATCAGCAAGTTACTATCTTCCCAGGAGAAGTCCCTGTATTTAATATATCAACTGGTAATCAAGGCAAGGTGCTTAGACCTCCTTCTAAAGTCTTTTTGGTTCCTTTTTTCCTACCTTTCCCTGGTCTGAAAAGCATGTGGCTAGAAAGGAGGTAAGTATCACAACAAATAAAGTTATTTTCTCCAAGCTGATTTACAGAATCACAGAATCATTAAGGTTGGAAAAGACCTGTAAGGTCATCAAGTCCAACCACCAACCCAACCCCACCATGCCCACTAAACCATGTCCCGCAGTGCCACGTCCACACGCTCCTTGAACACCTCCAGTGATGGTGACTCCACCACCTCCCTGGGCAGTTTATTCCAGTGTCTCACCACTCTATCAGTAAAAGACATTTTTCCTAATATCCAGCCTGAACCTCCCCTGGCACAACTTGAGGCCGTTTCCTCTTGTCCTGACTCTCGTCACTTGGGAGAAGAGGCCAACACCCACCTCTCTGCAACCTCCTTTCAGGTAGTTGTAGAGAGCAATTTAGAACTACTGGAAAAGCAAAGATCTATAAGGATCCTTGAAAAGGCATAGGTGTCTTTGTCCCAAAAAGTCAGACGTATCTTATAGGAAGATTGTACGTTTCTGTGAACTAGGAGAATACCGCATAAAGAGCACTACTGCTGCTCATGAACAGCTTGGTACTGCTGCAAGAACACAACAGATGCTCTCCACTTGGTTCCTCTATTTGCTCTCACGTTATTTTTATGTCGCAGAAGTGTCTAAATATTTACCAGCATGGACTGAGATCTATACAGCACAACATATAAATAAGCTGTTTTAATAACTCAAAACCATGATATAAAATTCTAAGGTAGGAAATAGAGAATGTGCTATCTAGCTGAATCCCCAGGAAAGATGGAATTACTGTCTGCTGAATACTTCTATTATGTTCACCAGTGCAGGGCTCTGGAAAAAAACCAAAACAGAGCATTGTTTTTACCCTCTATTCTCTCGTATTTAAGACAAAGATTCTTTTAAAAATAAATCATAAAGCATTTAAGATAGGATGAGAAGGGCAGAGGAGAAGGTAAAAGGAAGAGTATAGCTGTCTCTTGTTTACCATTCCATCTTGAAACATGTCACAGTGACCCACAACCTCTCCACTCTCACTCCCTGCAGCTCCATTTTCCGAAATACACAGTGATCACTTAGCCGGGCATCAACTCTGCAGCTGCCTCTTTCGCACAGGTCTTTCTTCATGCGCTGTCTGATCGCCGTGGGGACCCTGTGCACCTCTCTAACATGGGCATTTTGGATTCCTTCTTCTCTCCTTTCCCATACTTCCTTCTCTTTAAAACAACACAGGTATAATTCTTCTCCATGTTGAAGGAGCTCGCCTCCCCAACTCCCGCTTCTCTTCCTCACTCTGCAGCATTCGCATTACTTCTTGAGGGGTTCATCCTCCACACTGATTACTCATCCTCCAACTCCTCATCTGTATGTTCACTGGCATCAAATTCGATCTGTGAGTCCCACTTCAAATTTCTGAACTCATTAACAGGGCTCTCACTTGAGCTGGTCTTCACTCCATCACCCTCTTTGTATTCTTGAATTCCCCCTCTTTGTATTCTTGAATTCCCCCTCTTAAACTGCCCCCTGGTTTTCTTCTTCCCTGCCTTAGCGTTTCTCCTTCCTGGCCATCCAACCAGCCTTTTTGCCAGTTTCAGCCCTTCAGCAAAAAATTCTGATCTTATCTTAACCTGTCCTTTTCTAAATTGAAAAATCTCCTAATTCTCTTTGGGCCTCATTCTCTTCTACTCCCACTTTTCTCATCCTTCCCCATCACAATGTGCAAATTCCTTCCTGCCATGTCCCAGAGCTGGGCCACCATCAACATCGGTTTTCCCCACTCCTAAAGCCAAGGACTTCTCTGGCAGAAATAGCCTAACAAGTTGACTTTCTCTGCTCTGTTTTCTTCTTCTCTTGCTTTTCTGTGCTCAACTATTTTCCCAGCTTTCTTTTAATCCCCCCTCTCACAACTCCAGCCTTTCACCACATTCTTGTCTCCTCTTCCTGAAAATTTTGCCTTCTGCCTCTTCCATTTCTGCAAAAACTGTCATTAATAAATGGGCAAAATACAGCATGGCATTACCCTTCCCCTAACAAGCAAGGGAGCCCACTGCCCTGCAGAAACTGGAGCCAGTTCAGCGTCACCTGAGGTTATACCTTTTAAACAGACTCCCTAAATCTCCTGCAATGAAACAAGAGAAACTCCAGATCAGACAGTGGAAAAGCCTTAGCCATTTATCATGAATAAGCAGCAAAGAGTAATAATCACTAAATACTTTCTATTGAAGCATGTAATTCTGCCTTAAATAATTCCTCCCTCTTCAGTTTTACATCTTGCAAATACCTTAGATTACTGTGTCCTCTTTGCTGGGTATTACCCAAGGTTAGCTCTTTAAATCTTTCACTCAGTATCACTTTTCTTCCACCACAGATTCTCTCCAGCCTAATATTACTTCAGTAATGACAGGCCCATAAAGAACCCAGAACTACAGCTCAAACTTCATGAGATACTGAGTAAGGGACTCAGGTTTTGCTGTACCCTGCATCACAAGTAATTCTACGAAAACACAGCTAATGTGGTATCCACCCTCCATCTCCTTCAGCATGGTAAGAAAATAATCCAGGAGCAACAGAGTCTGGGGCAGGAATTTTGAGTTACCTTTCAGCTCTGTCACCGACTTCACCTCTAGTTTTGTGCACACTGCTTTGCCCCAGCCTCTCACTTTGTCACACGAACCTAGTCTTTGCTGAGTTCTATGACATTACGTTTATGAAGAGCTCAAGGAATTCTGCACAAAACCCCTTAGAAAAAGAAACTATCACAGTTTTCAGAATTTCCTACAGTTGTGGTTTTGATTGCCTCTTTCTAGACATGCCTGTTTGCAGAGTACCAAGCTAAACCATTGCTTTCTGCCTGTACTTCCAATCAATATATTCACAGAATCACTACGGTTGGAAAAGACCTGTAAGATCATCAAGTCCAACCATCAACCCAACACCACCATTCCCATCAAGCCACGTCCCACAATGCCACGTCCACACGTTCCTTGAACACCTCCAGGGATGGTGACTCCACCACCTCCCTGGGCAGCCTCTTCCAGTGCTTCACCACTCTCTCAGGAATATCCAGTCTGAACCTCCCCTGGCACAACTTGAGGCCATTTCCTCTTGTCCTGTCGCTAGTCACTTGGGAGAAGAGACCAACACCCACCTCCCCACAACCCCCTTTCAGGTATTTGGGGAGGGCGATGAGATCTCCCCTCAGCCTCCTCTTCTCCAGGCTAAACAACCCCAGCTCCCTCAGCCGCTCCTCATCAGACTTGTGCTCCAGACCCCTCACCAGCTCCGCCGCCCTTCTCTGGACACGCTCCAGCACCTCAATGTCCTTCTTGGAGTGAGAGGCCCAACACTGAACACTGGATTCGAGGTGCGGCCTCACCAGTGCCGAGTACAGGGGCACGATCCCCTCCCTACTCCTGCTGGCCACACCATTTCTGATACAGGCCAGGATGGCATTGGCCTTCTTGGCCACCTGGGCACACTGCTGGCTAATCTTCAGCCGGCTGTCGACCAACACCCCCAGGTCCTTTTCTGCGGGGCAGCTTTCCAGCCACTCGTCCCCAAGCCTGTAGCGTTGCATGGGGTTGTTGTGACCCAAGTGCAGGACCCGGCACTTGGCCTTGTTGAACCTCATATAATTGCCCTCGGCCCATCGATCCAGCCTGTCCAGATCCCTCTGCAGAGCCTTCTGACCCTCCAGCAGATCAACATAGCTGCCCAACTTGGTGTCATCTGCAAACTTACTGAGGGTGCACTCGATCCCTTCATCCAGATTCATTGATGAAGATATTAAACAGAACCGGCCCCAGTACCAAGCCCTGGGGAACACCACTTGTGACCGGCCACCAACTGGATTTCACCCCATTTACCACAACTCTCTGGGCTCAGCCATCCAGCCAGTGTTTTACCCAGCAAGGAGTGCACCTGTCTAAGCCACGAGCCGCCAGCTTCTCCAGGAGAATGCTGTGGGAGACAGTGTTGAAGGCTTTACTAAAATCAAGGTAGACAACATCGACATTCCATCGCATTGATAGCTTTTTAGTGACAGAAAGCACCTAGTCTGACCTTGCACAGAAATATACTTGTGATTCCTGTATCGTGACTGCAATTTCTGCACTATTTTAAAAAGATGATCAATTTTGACTTAAAAAAAAAAAAAATAATGAAAAAAACCTACCATGCTACCAGACAAAGGGGTTAATTCCTTACACTGTTTACCATTTGCTCTTTTCTCATCTCAGTTTCTCTAGAAATGATTTTATATTTTCTTCCACATCATTGATAAAGATATTGAATAGCAGAGAGCCCAGAACAGAGATGCTATAGAATACACCTATACACTCTACTTTGCAATTAATTACCTTCGAGATAGTATGCTTTTAGCTTTGAATCATGTACTATTCTAAATCCAAGGAAAGAAAACCACCTTGGAAAAAAGTAAGAGCCCTAGTTAGTATCAGAAGAGCTATATTCCACTGAGACCCCAGTGACTCAGTCTTTCATGAGGCAAGGATATAATTTTCTGGATGAAGTAATTCAACAAATCTTTCTCACCCTCCACCTTCAAAAATGAATTTTATATTATTTGTCCTTAAGAAACAATTCTGGCCTGGATCGTAACTAATAGCTGAGCTAAGAAAGAGAAGCAGCATTAGATGAAAAAGCTGGAACACACTAGAAACTCTGGGATTTTTTAAACCATACTCACAACAAACTGGTCCATGTCCCTTTCAAGTCCCATGTTTGGTAGATCAGGCATCATGTGCGCCACCACTTTAAACCCGGCATCCTTGGCTAAGTGAAAAGACTCACACACAGCCTTCACGGTGTGACCTCTGGGAAGAGAGAGAAGAGATTCAGGATCACACAGAAGACGATGTATTTTGATACGTTTAATTGAGATTATTCTCTAGGAAGTGGGAAGGGTTGAGTTTTATTATCAGTTTATCACCACTCAAGTCTTGGAACATGGCTGCTAACAAAGTAAACTACGCTAGGGGCTAAAAGTAGTCCGGTTTGCTACTTCTGTAGCAGGTGAACCACACCAAAGGTACAGCTATTCAAACCACAGCCTGAGAAACTTTCAAAAGCTGCCAAAATTCAATTTGTAAAGCAATGACAGGAGTTGATGCTGCAGCACAAGCTAGGACGGACACACCGCATTGAAGACTGTGTATAATCAAAATGAAGCACAACCAGAAACAAAAGCAACAGAAAAGCAAAAGGGAAGAAGGATGGGGGCTACATAAAACCAGCTAGCTAGAAAATCACCCTGCAACATGCTTGCTGAACTCTCAAGTACTCCCATTAGAGAAACAAACTCTTCTCAACTTCCGAGAGGTTCCAAACCTCCGAAACATAGGCTGGATTGGGACTCTTGAAAGATTTCATGTTCTTCTCCACCGGCATCAAACCAAACCAAGTCAGACTTGCTCTGCAGGAGCTCGGAGAGAGTGGGAGCCCAAGGGAAGGCAGGAACAAAGGTTGAATCTCACAGAACTCATTAGCCTAAAGCAAACTCTCCTCTCTCCTTCCACCTCCATGGCTCAGGAGCTGCCTTCTGCCTCCACAATAGCAATCATTATCATTCCAAACAGCTACTAGGAGGTCCCCATCACATGTGAACAGTCTTCCCACAAAGTCCTTGCTTTTGCTCTCCCCCTTCTCAGAGGGCTCTTCCACTACTGGCTGACATTTCTATCCTCTCAGCATCTGCTACCTTCTTCTGCTACCTCCAATCCCCACTTTCTTCCCATCACACTTTCACACCAGTTCACCCCATCTTTTGGAATTCTTTGCCAACACATTAGCTCAGCAGGTGATTACTCTTCTCCTCGACAGTCCTTTGGATGAAAAATTAACGCCATCTGGGCACCTCTACAAATGCATGCCTTCTGCCGAGACCTAAAGTCAACCAAACCGAACAGCCACTTCCCCTATTTTAAGGGCCTCTTCCTTCCTCTCTACTGGAAGATTCTGTCTCCGTTAAATCCTTACATGTAGTTTTATGACTATAATTTTATCTATGATTTTTTTCAGAAGTATTACAGTGTTTTTCTGAGACTGTTCAAGGACAGTATTACTCAAGACCTTGACTAGCCTGAGGGGAGTAAATGGAGACTTGCTTCATAAATAAAAATTATTTTCTTATTAGAAGTGGAATTTGAGCTGCATCAATAACTTGATTATTTGATGCCTAGATCCATTCTTGAATATTTTTCTGCCTCACAGCCACCAAAAGCACTCAAAAACCTCACTAATGACTTATGGAACATAATAGAAAGTAATTTCCAAACAGTTAGCCTAATTGGTTGTAATCTGACATTTTGCTACAAGCAAAATATTAAAAGTTTAAAGCCAAAACACATCCCCCACAAAGTAGTAGAAGAACAGAAGCAAAATGAGGTCATTTCAAAAGAAAGAGAAACTTGAATCACCCTTCTCTAAAAGTATATTCCAATTCATTGTTCTAAAAAGTTGGAGGGAGATATTTGAGTGAACAGCCTGTGTTTTCCCTGCTCTGAGACAGCCTGCAGCGAAGTCTTTTTGGAATTCTACAAGCAGCTTTGAAAAGTGCCAAAAACCTTTAAAAATTCTATACAGGATTATTTCTGAGTGAAATCAAGTCAGTAATATACTGCTTCATTCTTCTTCTGATTCATCAGCAGGAAAGCAAGGGTTCATTAGCAAACGTACAAGCCAAAAGTGACGTACAGCTTTGAACAATTTATGGTACCAGCTCTGATGTGACAGACAAAACTGGAGGAAAACTGAAGATGACTGAAGTGATAACTACGTAGGGTTTTACAGTTCCACCTCAGGATGGGACACCTTTAGAAGATTTGAGGTGAAAAAAAAGATTTTAAAGGCTGAAGAGAAACTAATTGTTACATTTACAATCTGTGTCGGAATTAACCGTGAATGAGTACATCTGGTCTAAGAGAGAGATTTAGCTACATTCCTTAGTATGGATCTTTTCCTTTGGAAAGCTCTGACATCTAGAGGAGGAAAGTACCACCTATAAATATGAGCTTTTAACTCTTGGACTACTCAATAAATGGCTTTTCCTGTCTACTGAGACCTGGAGCCCGAGTGGTTCACAGCAGTGACATCCTGCACTTCCATACACCAGCAATACTACAGCTAAACCTGCAGGAGGAAACTCATTTTGGATTCTTTAAGCCTCTAAAAGAAAATGTCCAACATTTTCAGTTTTGCACTACTGCCTTTAAGGTAGGTATTAACAAAAATGTGCTTTGCTTATTGAACGATAATCTCTCATTATGTATGATTATGGTTATTAAACATTTTTGGTAGGTGACTGGAATATGCAATAAGAATGAAGGCAAGTTGTACGAGTGTCAGAAGTGAAAAAAAAAGAAAAAAAACACTTCTTGCAAAATCTGAACAGAATTAGAAGACTTGCAATAATAAGAGGTTGGCTTACTTGTCTGTAAGGGATGAGATGAACAATATGTTGCGCACTCGCCTATGTAGGACAACTGTTCTTCTAGCCATAGGTCCAATATGACAAGGAATAAATCACAGGCCTCCTGTGAATATATTTTGTAATCCCTAGAGATACTGTATGCCTCGAATGACAGTGGTTAATCTATCAACAGGTGTTGTTTCTGGCTATGCCTCACCCTCTGTACTTGCCAATGTCATCTCTCCGCTCCGATACTCCACAGAAAAAGGTATCTGGTGTAGACAACATGTTGTTTGCTGGTAAAGTACCTCCAAGAGGTTATACTGCATTGTATCTACTCAAGCCTATAGATTATGAATTATGTAGGACAAGAACTATGAGCTCTCTCTGGGAACATGTTCTACTTCACAAAACTGCATCTATTGACGAAGCAATTAAAAAAAAAAAAAAGAGAGAAATCTGTACAATACAGGAAAAGAATATGATTTTAAAATAAAACATCACAAATAACCCAATTTTCTCAAGCCATGGTCTACACAATATCACACAGAAATCCATGAAGCCACCGCAGTCTATTAATTTTTCTTAACAGACACGTGGCCACCCAAGGAAGGAAATGAGGTAAATGTTTCAACGTTCAATGTTAAATGGGTGTTCAAGCAAACAGGTCAAGACACACCACTCAAGAGCATTCTGGAAAGCGTACAGCGAGCAGTCACGCTCAGCTTCGCGCTGAAGCTTTCTTCTCACCTGTTGGTGTCCCTGGCCACGTCCTCGTACACGCTCTGCACTCCGATCTCCAGCCTTGTACAGCCGTAGGATAACATGTCACTTAAATGCCGCTTCAGGCAGTAATCTGGTCTGGTCTCTATCGTTATCCCAACGCATTTTGTCAGGCTTCGTTCCGAATACCTGCAAAAAACCCCATCCTCTATTAAAATTGTGAACTTGTCACAAGTGACTTCAGAAGAGTTTCCAACATCTTCCAGGCGAGAGTTTCTATGTCATTACCAGAATTAGAATCCAGGTTAAAAACCTCAAATATCCCAGGCAGCAAGGGAACCCTCAACCTTCTTGCAATGCACGAATGAAATAATACACAAATATGGACACTAATAATACAAGTCTGGGGTTTGCTTTGTATAAAAAAAAGAACTGGACCGTGGCAGCCTTGCAAGGCTTTTTTAAACAGTACTTGTTAAGGAGATGCTCCCAGACCAGACTGAGACTTCAGTACTCATCATCTGGAAAGTAAGCCTGGGCAAAAGGGAAAGTCAGAGTAGGCAATGAGAACCGCGTTCAGTTTTGGTGACAAACCAAAGGCAGCCTGAGCACTCGCTCCCGCTCAGACGCTGACAATAATACAGGACCTCATGTCAAAGAGAGAGTTTGGTATAGTCAGTACATTTTCATTTGATTCCCATAGTGTACAGATAAATTGCGGGGACTGGGACGAGATCCAGCTGCGTTCTCACAAGAAAACGCAAAAGACTGTCTACGAAAAATTCCACATATCACCTCCCTTTGTGAGCAAGTGGCACGATCTCAATGTCACTGAAGTCCAATGCTGAAACAAAATTCATTGTTAACCTTTTCCCCCCCTCCTCTCCCATTTATCACTGGATGTCTAACAGAGACTAATTACTCCAGCTAGTAGAAAAATCCTCTGCTGATGACAAATGCTAAGTTACTGACCTACGAGAGAGTAAAACAAAAGAAAAAAGGAATCCAAAGCAGTCTTGAATCAAAGTTCACGAAAGGAAACCATCAATCAACATAATCTCCAACACCACCAGCAAGGATAATACTCCTTTCCATGTAGGAATCCTTTCACTTGACCATCTTTCCTGCAGAATATGGTGGTTGTGTAACAGAGGACTGCAGCACAGGAGAAAAGATTTACAGCAGGAAGAAGGAAACTTCTTTTGAAACCATTCGAAACTGCAGAGAACCTGGATAATTCCCAAACCAGGATGTGGGCAGGATTAACAGCCGCTGTTTGAGAGGAATATCGGTCTCTTTAATGGTCCCAAATGATGAAGATCTCAGTATTAATATTAAATGTTGCTGAAAAGAGGACACCTTGAGTGAGAGAGAGATGTTATGCCGATACCTGAAAGAATATTGCACACCAAAATCGCAAGGATGACTAATTTCAGCTCTTTAGTAAGTGTTCTATAAAGATTCATCATCCGATTTCCAGGTCCGGATAGCTGGAAACTTCTGAATCAAAATAAAGCTCCAGAGCCTACCTTAGAGCATGATGGAGGTCCAATTTAACCAAAAACTCCCCAAAAACAACAAGAAAAAACCCACCCTCAAACCACCACCCCCCGCCAAACCCAGCAAAAAACCCAAGTGGGCTCAGACTCGCAAGCAAAAAATATTAACTCCCTTCAAACTGTTAAAGCCTAAGATATATGAAGACCAAGATATCTGTGGGATAGACTGTAATGGCTGACAAAATAAGCATCTTAAAAGAAAAAAAATCCAACAAAAAACCACGTAAAACATTTCAGAGTTTGTGGCTCACTAATCTGACAGACTAACAGAAGAATTGTTTGTCACGTCAGGGAAAACATTGCCAACGTCTGATTCATTAACATCAGACTGAAAAATGCTCATTGTTAAAGACGTGATTTGCAAGAATTAAAGAAAGAAATTTTAGCTAAGGAGGGGAAAAAAAAAGTCACCAGATAACTTGCTCATCACGCCAGAGGGTACGTGCACCTGCAATCATGGCTAGAAATACTGAGGGGAGAAAAAAATAATTGCATCCCCCTCCCAAGCAAATTTATGGCCAAGATTTAAAATGCTGAATATAACAAACATCAACAGACCCTAAACTAAAACATCTACTAGGGCACCAACGGGATTTCAGTGTGGTGTAATGGCTGATAAATTTGTCTTGCCCAATTCCATACTGAAAAGAGAAGCGTGTCTTAGTGATAACCAGAAAAGCGAAACAAAGATGAACCCAAAGATAAAGTAACAAAGATGGCATTTCCGAGAAAAGTCACAAGCCTCATCAAATCACCATCTTCTGTAAGACACAGACATTTTCAACCTGAGCCGCAAGTCCTCCAGCTCTCCCCAGCAGTCCCAAAGACTTGCATTGAGTAAACAGAGTGCAGTCTCATACTCTATTTTATTAACGTAAAATAAAAGCTTAAATCACGTGGTCCATATTTAATAAAGGCTACAGATTCCTTTCAATTAATTGAAAAAGAGAAAGAAGTGTGTGACAGCCAACCTTCCACGGAAGGTGATTCTGGTGACACATCTCCATCATTTCCTGAATAAAGAAAGAGAAATTTGACTTTTCTTCTGTCTTTTCTCAACTTTCAAACTTTAAACATTCATTTGCATAGTCAACATTTTTCCTAATTGCAAAATCAGCAACTCTCTTTCATTTGAAACCTAATACTAAAACTAAGGACAGGCACAAATTGTAAGATTCTAAGTTAAGAAGCCAAACACAGAGTATCAGAAGTGGATGTGAATTAAAAGCTTTACTAGCTTTACATAACCTGTCATTTTATGGAAGGAGTTATCAAATAGCACCCATAAAAGCTGTACTGAGCATCATTATGCAGCACAAGGCTGCATTACACAAGTAAGTTAAATTTTTCATTTCTTCAAAAAGAAATCTGTCCGTGTATAACATTTAGCGTCAACATTTTCCTATCCACGGCCAGCACCTCCTTGGCTGACCAGGCCAACGGTAAGCTATAAGAGGGTTCAGAGACCTGCAAAAACCAGGAAATACTATATAAAAGGTTATCTACTAAATACTGGATTTACACCAAGACAGACACGGATTTTATTTTTTTTTTAAATCAAATTGGCAAGATCTCTTATTTTGAAGCACAGTCAGGATCTGAGACAGGTATTTACCAGCCAACAGACAAAAAGAAAAGACAACCTGATGTATGCTTAAGAGTAACACTTTTTTAGTGGAGAAAAGCTTTTGGATTATTTTGGGGTTTATTTTTTAAGAAGTATATCTTTGGAATCTGATTCTGATTTGCAGGTCTCAAGACAGATTTGATTTTTTATTATTAATCAGTGATTTATGTAACAACTTATGGTAGTTTGGCTATTTCAAGACTGACTTTGCTCATCTCCTACTTTCAGCGCTCAGGTTTCATCGTAACTGCCCACTGGAAACAGGGTGGTTTCCCACATTTCTAGCAGGTTGGGTGGGCACGTTTTTGCCCTGGCAAATCCATGCTGAAGCCTCCTGGCCACGTTCCCGATCATGGAAGCAGCTTCCACAAAGACATGCTCCATAATGTTCTCGGGGACCGAGGCGAGGCTTACCCACCTGTAGCTCTCCTTCTCACCCTCTTGAAGACAGACGGACGTTTCCAGTCATGGGGGACCTCTCAGTTGTCGCCATCTCTCCCAGGTGAGATGGAGCTGCCTCACCCAGCCCCTTCCACAGACTTGCACATGTCCAATTTGCCGGTGGTGTCCAATGCAATCCTCTGTCATGGGCACCACCTCCCACCCCAAATCACCACCTAGCAAGAGCAGATCTTGCAAATAAAGACCGAGGCAAAGAAACACTGCATACCTCAGCCTTTTCCTGTGTCCTTCATCACAGAGTTGCCTGCCTCATCCAGCAGTAGATCCACATTTTCTTTTGTCTTCATTTGCTGACAAACATACCTATGGAAGTCCTTCTTGTCGCCCTACAATCCCTTGGCATTTCAACTCCAGCTAAACTTCCCTAATGTGCCCTCTGCCTGCCTGTATCCCTCCTGGGTATCCCATACCTCCTTTCACCTTCTGCACACAGTCCTTTTTTCACGTTTGACCTCCATCAGGACTTCTCCGTTAAGCAGTTAAGCAAAGCTGATGACCTGTCGTACCTGCTTGGTTTCCTGCACATCAGGATGCACTGTCTTTAAGATCTGAGGAGGTTTTCCTGGAAGATCTGCTAAGCTCACCTGGGCTTATTCACCCTTCAGGGCATCCTCCCATGGGATCTTGCCTTTTGGTTCCCTGGAAATGTTCAAGTCTGTTGTCCTGAATTCCGACGTCTTAATTCTGCTACTTGCATCCCTCAGGATCTTAAGCTCTACTACCTCAGAGTCATCACAGCCAAGACCACATCCCTGCCTCAACCAGCTCTTTGCGAGTCGCAGATCCAGGAAAGCACCTCTCCTAGGCACTGGATGAGCCAACTATTTCAAAATATCATCATAATGCACTCCAGAAATCTCCTAAATTAGTTGTGTTCTGCCACGTTGCCATTCTAGCAGGTATCAGGGTGTCAGACCAGATTCAAGGAGTTTTGTATATTGTTCAATAAGTGCATATATTCTAATGCTTACATATTTTTCATACCTTTTCTTAGAGCTATCTCCAGTTTTTAAGTTTTCGTATCTTGTTGCCTTTGAGATCAGAAACAGCCCCAGAACTTTGCAGACACACCAGTACTATATCCAGATGGAATATGATTTGCCTATTCCTATCCAATTTTCCACTATTTATACAGTCAAGGGTAATTTGGCTGCTGAATCATACAGAAAGCTCATGATAATGTGACTTAACTCCTAAATATTTTCTAGATATTTCGCTGCTTCTCAGAATAGAATCCTGCACCATTCCTAGAAAAACAGCTTTACATTTTCCCATAATAAAGTACACAGCTTGCTCATATACAACTTACTATGGAATACAGATTTATCCCTTATTTGCCCATCTCCCATACTGATAGCTCCTGCCAACCCTTAGAAATTACTATTTTAACACAAGTATTAAACACAAGGCCCACAGGCAAAAACAACAGAATCCTATTAGGAGCCATTCAGGTCAATGACAATAATTTTCTGCTATGCCTGTTTTGAAAACCAATGTAATGGGTGACATGTTATTCTAGTCTCTTTTTTAATGTCAAAATATCTCACTGTACCAAGTCAATTCTCTTGCAGAAGTTTATGCGTATTACACTTCATTTCTCCAAAAAACCCCTCTAAGCTCACTAATAGGATACAGTGACTTATCATGATAATGGAGATGATGGATTTGCCTTCGCGTAATCTTAAAAAACAAGACATCTAGCCACATATCTTGTGGGAATGGCATGCTAGCCAAGGCAGATATGAAGAGGGAACAGACTCTATCCAACTAAGCAGACAGCCTGAAAAGCAGATATCTAGAGCTCTGAAGAGAGTGACTCAGGATATTCAGCCACAAGAGGTTAAGACGACCTTGTTGATGACTAAGACAAGGAAAACTATTATTAACTGAAGACCAAAAGAAGCAAAAATAGAGAAAGCCCCGAGAAATTAGATGAACCCAAGCTGAAAACTCCACCCGTGATGGTCTTGTATATACAAGTTCACCCGATTTACAGGTTCATTCTGGTGCTAATACTTATGATGTGCATTTCTTCTGAAACCTGAGAGTGGAGATGGAGTTTACTGTCTCAAGCAGCAACAAACATCTTACAGCATTTCTCCTCCTTCCCTGGAACAGTCGTATTTGTTATTTGTAATACATGTAATTTGTAATAATAAACCCACACAATCAAAAGAATAATCAGAAATCAAGACAAGTGTACGGCACAAGATGACAGTGGGGCAATTTTAATAAGGGACTGACCACAGAGGTGAATTATGCAAATAAAATAGATGCTAAGCCACACAAATGAAGGAAATGGCCGCAAGTGGCGTCAGGGGAGTTTTAGACTGGATATTAGGAAAAAATTCTTCACTGGAAGGGTTGTCAGACATTGGCACAGGCTGCCCAGGGAGGTGGTGGAGTCACCATCCCTGGAGGGATTTAAAAGACGTGTGGATGAGGCGCTTAGGGACATGGTTTAGTGGTGGACTTGGCAGGGTTAGGTTAACGGTTGGACTTGATGATCTTAAAGGTCTTTTCCAACCTAAACAATTCTATGATTCTATGAAATGAGATACAGAGAAACCTTAAGATTTGCACAGACATAGCTATTGTAAAGTCAGTTCTTTTCAGTGTGATTACAGAACTGTCTGAAATAGGAAGAAGTAAAGATTACTCATTTTAATCATTAGAGAATATTTGACTGAATTTTCAGAGAAAGCTGGTACATTAAGCAGACCTTCAAATCAGAATCTGCCTCTCAAATAAGCTCATTTTTTTCAGATCCAGAAGCTACCTACCTCTCCACCAAACACAGCAGTTTGACACAGGGTCTCAGGTACTTCCTCACTTAGAGGAAAAACAGACAGCACAGTTGTGGCATAAAACAACTCATATAACAAAGCCTCTACGCACTCTCAATTAAACTTTGGTCTACAGACAGAAGTCTCATCAGCTAAGAGACCTGAACATCAAAGACTTCTTTACAATCCATACTACAGCAACTTCCAAACTCCCTGGCTGGGATCAGAGTGGCAGGATGCCAGACAACGCAGAAAGACTTGCCTCATCCCAACAAGCTCAGGGAAGATAAACTATAAGAATAAAGCAGTGGGTTAACACAGGGCATATACAGCACGTTAATCACAGGCTTTTAAACCATTTATCTGTTTTACATGTTTCAGAGTAGGAGAGTACATAAAGAGGAGGCAAAGGGAGAGGCAAAAGAGCAGAAAAAGGCACAAGAAGCAGCAGAAACAGTTCAAAAGCAGCATCAAAGAGAACCAGTCACCAAGAGCAAGAAGCGTTTCGGTGTACCCATCTATACAGAAAGAAGGGAAGGATCTATAACAACTCATCCAACCCAACAGTCCCCAAAAACTTGCCTGAAGGACGTTCCAGCATTACTTCAAAAGCCAAAGAAAACCTTCTCGAAGGTAAAGATGGAATAAATTATGAAACTGCTCATATTACTTGATCACCATTGTTGCTAATGGGTTATCCAGCAACAGCAATTTCCAGAAAATGCGGTGCTCCATACTCATACACATCACAATGAGTGGTCACTGGGAAGGGGAAGGCACTGCTGCTCATCTACCCTTAGCCTATCCCCCAAAAAACACAGTTGAAAACCTGCCTTAGAGGAAGAGGTGCTCAGAGCCTTGTGGGAAGAGGGAAGTGTTGGAGGGCTGGGTGAGAACATGAAGAATTTTCATCAGCAACCAAAGGAGTCCTCCGCAGAAGGTTCCCGGCCTTAACTTTGTGAACAACAGTGGTTGTCAATATCCAGCATCTCAAACAAGTCTGATACCTTGAAAAAACCCCTTCTTGTTGCCCTTGACTACAAGGAGGATGGTCCTAGGTGTAACACAATTACAGGTGTTCAAGACAGACAATGATGTCTACACATGTGGAATTAAGACAAAAAAGTGACACCGTTGGTTTCTGAAGAGGAAACTGCTGATATAATACACAAGTATCTTACGTACCGCATCCTCACCTAGTACTGAAATGACCTCCTTTTTCTTGATCTCTAATAGCTCTGCTTTATCACAATGCCAATCTCCGAAACATAGCCAGCAATAATTAATTCAGTATCTACAATTTCCTGCTAGTAAATAAATCAGGTGGCAACTTACTCATCCGACATGTTTCAAAAGTTGCATGTTTGATGATTGCCCAGAGCCGATAATTTCTGAAAGCTCAAATGCCAGTTATTTGGCTTTATACTGCTCCCTTTTTATCACAACATTTCAGTGGTTTTTTTATCACCCCTACCAGGAGTACGACAGACTGCTTTGGTTTCTTAGCAGCATCAGTTTCCCAAGGTTCAGTTTTCAAATACTGAAAAATTTACAGTTACTTAAAATACAGTCATTTAATGACTAAAATATAATTTCCAATTTTCATAAAGTAACAGTATTTATACCTGTTAAAACATAAGTGAGAACAAATCCCTTTTTTTTGTGAAATGCCACTAACAGACAAGTCATACATAATTACGCTCCCTCCTGCTGTGTTACTTGGTGTTAGAAATCCAGGATAGGATCCGTGTTCAAAATAGTATCCATTCTGAAGCACAACCCCCTAGAACTTAACCAGTTTTCTCTCTTTCTTAATTTGTTTACCAAGTTGTAACCACAATGAATGGATCTGACATGTGAAAATCCTCCGAAGAAAAAGCACAGCACGAGCAGAAGCGCCACAGTTATGTTAACACACTTCAGGCCTAATCAAAGTAGGGCTATTTGCATGGACTAATTAAACGCCTGGCTGTAACGACAAGGAGGTAATAATGTTGGCTATAGAGGGAAGTGGGGGGGGGTTGGTTTATTTTTGTATCATTCACGGCTTTCATAGAGCAACGTCATGTAGAGGACCTCTGGGCACGGAGGCTGTAGCTTTGCCGGAGGCACCCCGCCGTTCACGACAGCCAGGACAGAGCCGTTCACGAGAGCTGCTCTGCTCTTACCATGCTGGGCTAATAAATGCACAATTATTTCGAAAGCCATAATCACTGCCTGTTCTCAGAGGACATCTGAGCAGGCCCTGAAAGGTTTGTCTTAGCTCAGGAGGCAAAAACAGGACACTGAACAGAAAACCCCGACAGGACCTTCTAACACTGCAGGCTTATTTTCTAACCTCCCATCCAGCAAGTTCAAGGCAAGAGCAATACAGATAATGGGTTTTTTTCAGCAACAAACTATTAGCAAGCTGTAACTGCAAACAGCAGGATGAATAAGTATATGCTAGAGTGAAATACTTCAAACAAGAAAAACACATGCGTGGCTCTAACAGGAGCCGAGCTGCAACCTCTTTCTTACCTCTCTCTGTCAAAACTAAAGGTTTAAGGGAAAAAAGCTAAAACAAGGCTAATGTGGGCAGAGGGGTGCTTATCTCCTCCTCCCTTATGTTAGCCCTCTGCCCTTCCCAAACCTGTCCCAGTGAGCACAGCCAAATTACAGTCTTGGAGACCGAAGTCTTCCCGTTTCCCCCAGAACAGAAGCAGCGACACAAGCTACCAGCTTCCTCGCACCGAGGCTTAGGGAGACCGGACCCTCTGAACTGCCTGAAGATGGCAACTGGAGTGCCATTAAGAAACCCACCTGGTCTGGAGGTGGAACAAGAGACCTGCACGCTCCAGAAACACGCCAACAGTGCCTGGGGCAAGTCCAAAGGTCTGTTTAGCCCAGCATCCCAGCCACCCACGGCTGGTTGCAGATGCTTAGCCTAAAGCAGTAGGAGTTGGGCAAGCCGCAGTGGTATTTTCCTTGAATACTCTCCCCGTTGCCAATTATTTCCTCTGCAGGGACTCCCTGAGCCAGAGGTGGTATCTTTAGTAGTATTAAGTATCTTCAAGACTTAGCAGCTCTCAATGGATATTTTTCCTATGAATGTGTTTGGTCACTCCTCAGCCTACCTATGTACTGCACAAAGAAGTGCCTCCTCCTTTGTGTCTAATTCCCATTTCATCTGATAGCCCTAGTTCTTGTGCTGTAGGAGATAATCAACGTCTATCCTTTTTTTATCTTCTCCATGCCTCTCAGGATTTCATAGATGTCTATTATATTACTCTCAAATATTTTTTTCCTGGTTCCACAGTATTATTTTCCTTCTCCCCTCCCTTATTTTTAAAAAGAAGAACTGAAAACAGGTTCAAGCTGTGAAGGCATTGCTGAATTACGTGGCAGCATAACAATATTTCCCAGTTTGCTCTCTATTCCCTTCATTATAATTCCTCACACTGAGTTGGTCTTTTAACTAATACCAAGCATCAAGCCTGTGTTTCTCATAGTTATCTACTATAACTTTAAAATCTTGTTCCTGAGTGGCATTAGCCAACTTGGAGCTCATTGTTCTGTAGTAAAATAAGGAAAAAAAAAAAAATATATATATATATAATCTTTCTTACACACATCGCTCTATATCTACCCTGATTTTCACCTGCCCCTTCACCACCCACCCAGCATGGTCAAGACCACCTATTCCAGCACAGATTCCTCTGGGACACCAAGAATGACTTTCCTCTGTTGTGTAAACTGATCATTTATTCTGTCTCCTAATATCTTTCAATTATTTATGCATGCAAGGGCTTCTCTCTTATTCCCACAATCTTTCAAGAGGTATTGGTGAGGGATCTCATTTTTGGAAAGGTAAAGTTACACATATTTGTCAAATGCTTCAAAGACAACAACTATGACCTAGAAATTTCATTGAAATATTAGCCCATTTCAAGTAGCCAGAGGAAAGGAGTTCAGCTGCTGCGAGACGAAAAGATGTACTATGAAACATGAATCTCTCTATACTCATTCTACATAAAGAGGGAGGTGGTTTGGTTTTCTTGAGCTGCTAAAAACCCCAGAACTGTTATCCTAATAAAAATAATTGAGGTCCAATGCATCAGCAAAACACAACTTCTCCCAAGATGTCTGGAAGAAGAAAAACCTAAGTGCGTGTAAGATGTATGCTTCGTAAGCCCATACTCAATCTATTAGATGAGGGGTGTACACACTTCCCTTCACCATGAGCCAGACGCTTTAAATTTCAGACTAATATACGAATGACAGTAAAAAAAACCAACCATCCATCTTATCTGTGGAAGATGCAGCTGGTCTAACACACCGTGCTGGTCATTCCAGCTTGGGTTTTCAGCAGCCATGACAAGCAGATCAATGAGCCACACGTGGATGAAATGATAGGTTGGTTGCCTATGCGCTCAACCAGCCATTCTAAAACTCCCATCCTTGCTCCCATGACGCTTGTACAGACTTTTTGTCTCCTTTGATTACCACTAATGGCATTTGAAAATGACAGCTAAAGAAAAGAAGCCATGAATGTCATCCTGAAAGGCTTGATAAAACTGCAAAAAGGAAGAAGTGGTTCAGATGACCAGAAGCTTGAAAGCGCTATGAAGCTCCGGGCTCGATACAAAAGAGGGCAAGATTTCCTGTGCCAAACAGCAGCTCCCCTCCTATTTAAGGAAAGAAAATAGTTTAGAAGTAATTACATGCCCTCCCAGGCTACCAAAACCACGCAGGTCACTTCTGAAGTGGGAACAAAGCCCACGCATGAGGGTTATCAACCCCAAACAGTATTATTTTCAAAACCATTTGTCAGTTTATGATGCAGAAGAAAAGCTTGGAAAAAAATATGCTCAGCACAATGAGAGAAAATTGGAGACACTTTAAGCTATGAAATTTTAGAAAGAATCAAACGCATTTCTCAGTAACAATTTGGGAATTTCTGTCCGGTAATCCAGGATAAACACTCAATACAGACTCCCACTCTTTGCTTTAAGCATCAGTTCTGTGCAGCGTGGTGGCCTTAACCCACACAGGATTTCCAAGGGAGAAAAGCAGAAGGCTGTAGGCTGCGTTTGGTTAATATTTCATTTTGGTCAATTTTGCCTTCCTAGTAACTTTTCACCAAGCAATATAAAATTTAAAAAGAAGTAGCTCTTAGCCCCATTTCAGCTGTTCCTTATGTGGATTCCAGGACAATTTTATTTGACCTTTAGTTAAATTCCACCTCTACCAGGCAATCGATATCAGCTATTCCCACAGGACAGGTTTTACTCTACGTCCCTTTCTCTTTTTATCCAAGCGTACAGAAGCAGAAAACACATTCCATGAACAACAAACCATGTCACCACAGTGACACCGCAGTGCAAGCAGCTCGTCAGCCTGCTACATACTGTTATAAAACTTGCATGAGGAGATGCTCAAGATTTGCCCTTGATTTCTCACATCTTTGCTGTGCAATTTAGTTCAGGGAAACTTGAGAGAGCAACAATTTAAATGTCTGTTGCCAAATCAATAGGATCAACGATTAGGTCATAATTATATAGACAGTTTACCACGGAATAGTCAATATATAGTTATAGATGCAGGCTAAAAAGGGATTTGGGAGAAAAAAATCCTTATATCTAAAATTATGAAAGAAATGACACGACAGTCTCTTTTATTAAATCCAAACTCAAGTTCAACGTTTTCTTGCTACAGTTGATCAGAGAGACAGCACTAGGTGAGACTTATATGTATTAAAAAAAAAATCTAGTTCCAATTTCAGTTCTGATATTGACTCACTGTGGCCTAGGGAAAGTTGCATATTCTTAGTAACAACCAATTCCTAGCTGTTATTGAGGAAAATAACCACTTCTGCTGCCGCGGTGCTGCTTATAGTTCCAACAACTAAATGCCTTAAAAGCTATTGTTGCATAAAGACAGTGTCCGGTAAAGACCTTGCTTTGTAGTTTCTGCATCTACCTATTAAACAGAATTCATCTCACCCCCATCTGACACTCCGATTTTAACATTTAGCTTGAGGAAGGAAAACAGCTTGATTGCTGCTTTGAGGAAACAAAGAAATTGTATCAATAAAATTATAAACGGAGATAATAAAAAGCAGTCATCAGCCAAAATTGCCAGTGAAAAGCTATGGTTTAGTTCATCTTGTTCGCTTGCCAAAGCAACTCCCTCACCTATAAAGCTGCAATACGGTCTTTCTCAAAAAAGTGCCACAAAAACATACACGCGCTTGTTTTCTCCGTGCGTGTAAAACCACACGTTCAGGAAGAGGCTTGCTGCAGCAGACTACAAGAACTGATGGTGCCGTTTCCCTGGCTCCGTTTGCCGTCCGTTGTAGCTCCAACGCAGCGTAAGGTGCCAACAGCTACTCAACTTTTAATGGTGATTGGGCTTATTGCTTTGGAAAAGTATTCCAGGTTTTAGCTGCTGCAGTAGCTTAGAAGCGCATTGTCCTTGGGCACCGACACCCCTCACAACTCCAGCGAAGATGTACTCGTCCCAAGTAGCAAGTTCCTGCTAAGGAGTGAAGCCAAACGTTTCCTATCATGGCTACAAACCCCTGCGAATGGCACAACCAGGCTTATGGCAACACAAATACACCAGAGAGGAGTCCGAGAAAGAGTACAACCAAAGGTGAGTGACAACTTGTGTCTTCCTAGAGGTAGGGAAAAGCAAAGACCTGGAAAGGAGAATGGGACCAAGAACCAACGCTGGAAGAAATAGGAGTATCCTGCAAAAAGCGTTGCTGCATTAAAAAACCAGCACGAGCTCAAGAAGTCAGATGATGAAGAAAACACCTCCGGCCGAGCCTGCAATAGAGCCAAGACTCTCGGTGCAGGATCCAGCTCATGGATGCAAACACCTGCGTTGAGCTGGGGTTCTCGTCTCCCGTGCCCGGTCAACAGAGCCCAGAGAGCAACACAGACCCAACGCGGGTGCCTGCTTCAGCATGAGCTGGATCCCTCTCCGGGCTCCGCTGGCTACATCTCCACTGGCTGTAAGGGGAGATCAGGCACCCAGTGCACACGGAAACATCTGAACTGAGCTGTCTTAACCCCCAACCTGAACCCACATCTCACCTCAGAGCTGTTAGAGAAAAGGTGAATCTTATTTATATTGAAGGAACAAAGGCCCTTCCCACTAATTTTTAGATTTGTAGAGCAGCACACGATCTATCTCTGCAGGCGAACCAGGCGAAGGTCTGCAGAAAGAGAAAAAAGTAGGTAGTCGTATAATCCAAGGCCCAGACAGGGGGTGACCAAATTAAGGCTGCACAAACACCCCCAGCTCTGCCCGTTCCCAGCTTTTGAGTACTTGGCTTCGCAAACTGATGGGCCACGAGGAGGCAGAGAGTCCCGGAGCGCATTAACTGCAACACATTTCATAAAGACGTATCTCAAAAGCAAACAGCCTCCCCTCTGCCTAGTACATCGTCCGTGAAACCGTCAGAGGAAAACCACTTCTTGGCATCCTTCCATAAAAGTATGAAAATTAAACCTGCCTTTTTTTTGCATGCCTACTGCACCCACCATGTTACTAGAAAATTACTTTTCTTTCAAATTAATTTAGTGCTGTTGAAAGGCAGTGGATCTCAGTTTACAGTATCAATGAGGCAAGCACAGCACAGCTGAGGGAACCATAAACGGCATCTCACTATTTTACCAGCCCATTTTAATTTGGGCTGGAAAGCAATCTCTGCTGAAAGAATGAAAAAAGGTAGTGCAGGTCCCACGTTAGCTCTCCAGGGCATGAGAGCATCAGTCTAGGATCGCTTGCATCCTTACAGAGCTCAAAGCAATCGCTAATATTTGATCTTCTGCACACTTGGAAAACCAGAATGCAACACCAACTAAGGCAATACTTCTGTAACACACGGGATGGTGTAATACTTTCTGTGTCAGGGAGGAAATTAACCCAGAAAGCTTATTTAGTACATGCCACACAGTCTCTTTGTGCCATTATCTTTGGATCACCAGCACCATTTGAACTAGAACCCAATAATAATCAGGTCAGGTTCATATTCATACAGGTGACCAAGCCATGAATAAAACTCCATCTCCAGTTACCAATCCCAGCTGACCGCTCAGATCCCATCCTAGCATTAACATTTTAGTGCAGGTCACCGGAGAACTTGTTATGCTTGCCAAATTACACACGCACAGCAGTGAAGCAGGAAAAAATGAGAGAAGTATTCCCTTTGGCAGGTGTTCAGTAGTAATTTGCTGAAAATGTACAAAAAAAGGCACTGAAATTCATTATTTAGCTTTGACAATGTCATGACCGCTAGGGCCATCATCCTTTCCGCCAACGGAGGATAAGATACGGATCAACAGCATTTATAAATATTGCTAAATTTAGTGTAGCTCAGATTTCTCTTATGAATAAACACTACCACCTCGTAAACCTACGACAAAGACATATTTGGCTCCAGCATCCATCTCAGAAAACCTGAAGTCACATAATATCAGACGTGCTGTTGCACACGCATAGAAATATGTGGGTATGGCTTCCACATATCTCCCTTCCCTAGTCGTCTGCATTCAGTCACAAACCTGAATATTTTAGACGCAGGAGAAAATGCTGTGGAAATACTGAACAGGACAGATAATTGGATAGGTAATCACTTTCCATAGCTGCAGGAGGAAAAAAGATGAACAGCTACCCATAACAAGATTAGGATCTGACGAAATGACTTTCACTTATGTATCTTCCAAATAACACACACTTCAGCACCTAAAAGTTGGGTCTTGCAGTAGAAAATAAGCAATGTAAAAGTAGCAGGATACCAACAAAGGCCGGCCAGCTTTGGGGTAAATTTCCTCAAATTCTGCAAGCTGGAATGACATTATCCATACTGAAGGCATTTAGGGGTAAACACTCAGCAACAAACAGGTTTTAACGGCAAACACGGCTCCTGCACCACGGAAGACTCGCACCCAAAGCTGGAAAACAAAGAAAATCTGCCTGCTTCTCCAAAATGTTAGGAGCTGCTCTCCAAATCCCTGGGAATAAAAGGAAATTTAGGCAGAATTTCTGTTGTAAACGATCTGGCACTAAAACAATAGCCAGTTATCTCCTGCCTGGCACAGAAAAACCACTGCCCGGTCAGATGTCCTGAGGGATTTGATAGGCAAGCTCTGATGGATACAGCCACAGCAATTTGCAATGTTGCTGCCTCCTGCGATTCCCTTCCTTCTCTGCCAGAAGCTGCTGCCTGCACAGGAGGGGATGCAGAACCAGATAAGTACCCACACACCTCGGTTGCCTAAATTACTGCTAGAATAGGAGCTTAAGCCAACAATTACAGCGGTTTGTGCCGGAGCTGCTAGAGCCTACCCGTCACAGTACCTACTCATTACGGCAAGTCAAGAGGTGAGATCTGACTATCAAATTCTGGCAATTTGTAGCAGGGCGATTTAAAAGGCTGGGCTCCCCGCAGCCAAAGAAGTAGCGTATCTTCTTAAATCACTATCCATTCCAGATTACATTAATTTGCCACAGGGTGAACTCTGGCAGCTGAAGGGTGGACGACTATGTTTAGCTGCCTGTTTTGGAAATGGTAACCTCAAGGAGAGGGTCAAAGGAGATAAAAGGAGAACAGTAACCTCTTAAATTGCCCCAGCATGAATCACTGGAGCTAGTGAGTCAAAGCTCTCGGTTATTTTTGCTAGAGTCACAATTAGTACTCAGAAAGCACAATTAAGATATATTAGTGTAACAAGCAACCATATGTCAATTGAGCCATCGGAATTGTAGGACAGCATCTTCTTTGCCTATACTGACCACAAGGTAAAGCACTGTATTGGGTTTGCGTGGCAAGGTTTTGGTAGCAGAGGGGCTGCAGGGGTGGCTTCTGTGAGAAGCTGCTAGAAGCTTCTCCCATGTCCGACAGAGCTGACACCAGCCGGCTCCAAGCTGGACTTGCTGCTGTCCAAAGCTGAGCCCATCGATGATGGTGGTAGTGCCTCTGGGATAACGTATTTAAGAAGAGGGAAAAAAACTGCTGCACAACAGCAACTGGGAGAGGTGAGTGAGAATATGTGAGAGGAACAACCCTGCAGACACCAAGGTCAGTGAAGAAGGAGGGGAGGAGGTGCTCCAGGCGCCGGAGCAGAGGTTCCCCGGCAGCCCCTGGTGCAGACCATGGTGAGGCAGGCTGTGCCCTGCACCCATGGAGGTCCACGGGGGAGCAGATATCCACCTGCAGCCCGGGGAGGACCCCACGCCGGAGCAGCGGGATGCCCGAAGGAGGCTGTGACCTGTGGGAAGCCCACGCTGGAGCAGGCTCCTGGCAGGAGCTGTGGCCCCGTGGAGAGAGGAGCCCACACTGGAGCAGGTTTGCTGGCAGGACTTGTGACCCCACGGGGGACCCACGCTGGAGCAGTCTGTTCCTGAAGGACTGCACCCGTGGAAAGGACCCACGCTGGAGCAGTTCATGAAGAACTGCAGCCCGTGGGAAGGACCCACGTTGGAGAAGTTCGTGTAGAACTGTCTCCTGTGGGAGGGACCCCACGCTGTAGCAGGGGAAGAGTGTGAGGAGGAAGGAGCGGCAGAGACAACATGTGATGAACTGACCACAACCCCCATTCCCCGTCTGCCTGCACCGCTGAAGGCAAGGAGGTAGAGAATTTGGGAGTAAAGTTAAGCCCAGGAAGAAGGGAGGGGTGGGGGGAAGGTGTGTTTTAAGATTTAGTTTTTATTTCTCATTGTCCTACTCTGATTGGTAATAAATTACACTATTTTCCCCAAGTCAAGTCTGTTTTGCCTGTGATAGTAACTGCTGAGTGATCTCCCTGTCCTTATAACAAAAAGCTCATGGGTCGAGATATTTTCTCTCCCCTATCCAGCTGAGGAGGGAAGTGATCGAGCAGCTTTGGTGGGCACCTGGCATCCAGCCAGGGTCAACCCACCACAAACATGTTTGCTTAAATCTCTTTCATTGAGATTCACAGTGTACTAGAATCTCTCACAAGTGGGGCCAGCGAAATACGTACACGAAGCCAGCACAGGCATGATATGCTCACTTGTTACCCCACGTAAATTCACTGCGTGTCTGTGCCCTAAAAGTCGAGCAGCCAGGCTAAATCTCGGTAAAATTACAGCAGTGGCATCAGCAAGAGTAGACTTACCGGCAGAAACCTTCGTCTTCTAACGAAACTCCTAAAGTCTTATTCGGGAAATTTAAAACAGACTTCAAAAATAAAGAGCCACCTTTTGAAAGTAGGTTTATTCCTCACTATTGAAAAGCAAAATTAGGAGTCGCTTAGCTGGCAACCTTCACAATCACTATATTTCTTGTGGAAAAAGTGCAGCTTCTATTAGAATTACGAATACATGAGACCTAATACAGGATTTTGAGACAAGAATATAACGATCTTTACAGAAAACACATCATCTGATAACCACACAAACCACATTTTTCATGGGTTGCTCTGATCTGGCAAGTTCAAGAAGAGTGATTTCCAACTGGGTTTTAAAATGCGTCAGGAGCTCCACATATCAAACCAACTGCTGCTGAAACTGCCAGTGCTCGGGGGGGGGTTTTTTTTCTTCCTCGGATGGGCTAAGAGGTCTTAAACTGGACACACAATAATCCAGCCCTAAGCAGGGGTTATTTAAAACCCGTGTCTTCTTTTTCAGCAAAGGCTCTAAAGTAGCTGGATCTATCTGCTTACCCCTTGCCAAAAGATCAATATGGCTTTTGGGGCACCTAAAGGAAATTTCCTCGTGCATAATGAAAACATTTGTGGCAGCAGGAAGCGTTGCTGCCTGCTCACCAGCCCAGTGGAAGACAGGGCTAATGGTGGAAACACAAAAGGACACTTGGCAAGAGCAATCGATGACAAGCCTAAGAAAAAGGCAGTCTCACGGCATCGTCCGGTATTAGGACCTGCAATTTCTCCACGAGGAATCAAATGCAGCTGACAGTACTCACTTATGCAAGTTCTGGGCTCAATGTATGATACAAGTGGAAAATGAGCCTTTTAAGAGACTACTGACTGATGAGTGAATGTAAAGCCGAACCAGTCTTGCATAACAGACCTATTATGGAAATAGTTATTATGTCTGCTGTGCACCTGAATATTGTCACATAAATATCAGGTACACAAGATGCTCGAATTGCAGAACATGAGGTTCCATCAATTCTATCGCCTTCTTTCTTTGCCATTAACAACATTATTTACAACCAAATCGAATATCAGACAAAGCACGATACTGTTAAAGTCAAATTTAAAAAATAGTTTCTGTGCATTTCTAAACACACGAAGAGAAGACGAGCTCGATGTTGCAGTCCAAGGAGCTGCACGGGTGCATAGCCTTGGGGGACCCTTCTGACACCTGCTTCTCTCAACACAGGCAAGTTCTCCTTTGGCCTCATTCAGTAATTAAAAGTCCGATCCTGGCTCGGAGAAGAGGTGCTCAGCCCTCAGTTAAGTGGTGAGTCACGGTGGCAGTTAAATATGCCCAGCACCTCTAATGACTCATGGGTCAGGTGAGAGGAGCAAAATGATGGCGAGCAGCAATTCCCATTTGCATGTGTGTTTTACACCTTCTTTGCTCTTCCATGAGGACAACAAACCAAGGCAGCCGCAATCAAGTCAACACTTTGGCTTGATGGGAGCAACTCCCAGAGAAAGATGTATTTCTCTAGTGTACAAAAAAAATCTGTCTTACAGTGATTCTTTAGCAGTAATTACAAATCTCCTCCTAAAGAAGGGAAGCTTATCACCAAGTCCACAACCTTGCTTGACAGGCATTCAGAAGTGCACTGAAATCTCCTAAGTGGTGTTCTCAGCAGATAAAAATTTAAACTTCAGTCTCGTTGCACACTCTCTACAAAACAAAGATCCCCTCTGGCTTTGCAATTTTTTACTCATTCCTTGGCCAACTTATTTCTCAAGCATACCGAAGCACCTCAAGCAAAGACTTCCGTCTGAATAGTCTAAAAAGGGTGTATTATCTCAATAAGGAGATCCTACAAAAATATTAAACAGCAGCAACGCTTTCTCAGGGAAGTAATTTCCTTCCTCCACTCGCAACGGAGTCGCTATGAAAGCCTAGCAGTTTATCTTTTTAAAAAAAATCACACTTTTGGTTGGCAAGTTCATGTATGTAAATACAGTCACTTCTACACTCATGTTCTGTTCATGCATCCATAAAAACCAACATCTTAACTCACTTGAGGTCCACTCATGCAAAAAGGATCTCCTACCGCTTTATAAATACAGGTATAAAGGGAGTTCTTCCCACCTCCCAAGTTACACGCCCGGTTTACCTGGAAACAGTTTGAAGCAGCAACCTAGCTTAGATGTTCTGAGCCATCCTGTGAAGATCCTGCTCTCTCCACTGACTATAAAGCCACAGTTTCAGACTTATTTATTTGGCAGCAGCTGCCTAGAGCAGTGCCCTACTTCCCCAAGACAGATCACTCCCAGACCCACACCATTTCTGTCATATAGGCACTGCTGGGTTTGCAGCTGTGTGATTCACCGTGGGGACAGATTCACTGCAAGACTCTGAATCCGTAAAAGCCAGAAGTCAACTCAGAACATCAGCTGGAGTCCAAGGACCAACACATTTTGAGGGCTTATTTCTTTAGTTAGACTTGCAGTGCTGGTTCCTGGTGAGGAACAGCATATATGTACCTCCATGGCAGGCTGCGGTCGTACCGTACTGATTGAAACTGCAGAGTCACATCCTTTTTATCACATTAACTGGGACCAGAAGCTGCAGTGGGCTGATCATGACAAAGTATAATCTGAAGAAAATTCAAAATTACATCAAGAGGAGGATGCCAGATTGATGAGCCCTTCAGTGCTGCACAATTCAGACCATATAAGTCAGCACATCACTATCACTGGAAAGACAGCATTGGACATAGAAGCAGAGCTCAAGTTTGGGACAAAGTAAAGAAATGACTGGACAAAAGGGGAAAAAAATGTCTTCACAGTTAGATGGACTGAAGCCTATACAGATAGATGCTGCACTGGTTTAATCAAAGGTCATGCTCAGAAAGACTTTTAAGTATCATCCTGGCTGAAGGTCCTCTTCCCCATTAGGGAATCACCCTACAAAATCTAAAATTAACTAATGATTTGCACAAGGAGGAAAAATTTCAATGCTACTATAATCACATTCAAAATAAGGGGTGAGAGAGACCAGATCTCAGGTTACCGTCTAACGCAGTGCCCACAATATAAAACAAGTGAACTATTGTCAGTATTCCCCATGTAGCGTGGCCTCTGCGGATGGAAGCAGTGAGGGAGAAGGGCTAAATCCTCATGTACAAAGAGAAATAAATTCAACCTTGACTGTTTATTCCAAGTGTCATTGACCATCTCAAAACAGTACTGCAGTGACACAGTACAACAGCTAAATGCAAGAAGCACAAAAAGTAAAAGGTCTGATTCATCCTGAACCCAATATTCTCGCCTCTAGAATATTTAGGAAGTGCAACTTGAGTAACTCCCACATACCTCCATTTACTAAGCATTTAACATTAATTTTATGTTAAAAATATAAACCTTTATTTATCTGCTGGAAAAAACCCACAAATTGTTAGTGCAGGTTTTCTCACATTGCTCAATCTGCGTGCTTGCAAAGCAGTACACTGACTTCAGAGTCACTTCATTTTTGCATGTGCTTAAAATTACTTGATCACACGGTCTGTGTCATAAATAGTTACCTCAACCTGCAGAGCAAAGGACAGGCTACTTGAAAAGCAATTTTAAGTCCAATAAAATTAGCTGGACACCTGCAGCAGAAAAAAAAAATACGGAATAACCACAGCCTGAATGCCCTGACGTACATACAAGCACAGCGCTAATTTGAATAGAAAACCTGCAAACTCCACCCTTCTTCCGTAATAAGCTGTGTCCTTCTCTGCCTCACAACCAGGGCACTAGAGCAAAAGAAAAGCAATTCTTTTCCCGACTTGTTCCTGATTTTACCTTGATAAAAACCACTTGGAAAGAGCAGCATAGCACTTTTTGCCTGGTCTTTGAACGGCAAGAAAAAAACGCAAAGAAAACCAGCAGAAGCGTTTGCTGCCCTCCAGAGGAAAACCAAATGAAATTACAGCTTTAAAATACGAAGGTAGACATGAAACTAGACAAGGGCTAGTCCTACTCAGTTTTAAAACCGCTTTCTTTAGTAGATGATAATGGTATCAAGGAAAATCCACTGCACTGAATGATGTCAAGGTAGCAAACTAAAACTGTCAGTAGGGATGCTCACCTAGATTTAACAGCTCCAAAATGTCAAATCTTTCTAATTTTTCCTTCTCCGTTTTATACCATAAAACGCGCTGGAAAGTTATATATTTGATGACCCAAAGCACATGCAAATAAATCAGCCTCCGATTTTCAGTTCATCAACTGTAAAATAAGAGCAGCATCTCCCTGTCACCCTGAAATACTGCAAGGGTAACAGCGTTTGAGACTGCAAGGGGCTAGAGCTCCTGAGCAGTGACGCTCTCGGGGGTGAGTCATCCCTTACGGGGAGCTGACGTCTGGCCTCCCTCCAAGCCAGGATCAGTTCCCCTTCCCAGCTAAAGGAAATAAATCCCACGGCAATGCGATTCATCACAACTCCAAATCAAGGTGATGAGGCATAAAAGGCAGAAGTCCAGATGGAATGCCAAGAAATCAGAAGCAGCTTAGCATTTCCTCCATGAGAAAATAGATGAAACATGGCCTGTCTTCTGCTGGTGCTATGCAGTACACACAGCAATGCTGCAAGCTGAGCTATAAATATTCTGTACCTAAACACGTATTTGGATAAACATTGCCTTTCAAAAAAAATAAAAAAGCAAAAAAGCCCTGAATTTTTGTCTTCAGTATTTTCTGTTCTTACATCAGTTTAACGAATGCTTTTAAACAATTACATTAAAGAAACCCAAGATGCTTACCTGACAGCCTCTGCTACATTATTGGAAGTGTGACCTGATAAGGCATCGTGAAGGTTTCTGATGAAGTAATCTCTGTAGTCTTCAGGCAGGGCCATGAATGTTCCACCCATCACAATGAACTCTACTTTATCCACGCTGTGGCCCAACTGCTTCAGCTGTAAAATTAGAAGTACCAGGAAAAATTACCCATCAGGGACTTATCTCAAAAGACTTCTCTGAAAACCCTGACATTCCTACACTGCATTTCCTTCTTTAGTTGTCCTATCTTTTATGAATGACAAACCATTAATACTTTCTTACAGATTTCTTATAATTCCCCCCCAAAAAACCCTCAAAAATTATTTTTCTACTGCAAGAACACAGTACAGATATTAAGCCCAGCATTACAGGTTTTCTTGACAAAGCAGAATTATTTGGGTGTAGCATCTTGCTGATGGGAGTTACACTGGTTCCAGTTTGATGCTAGCTTAGATATGGACAGTAGGAAATGCTTCCTCACATCTGCTTCAATCCATGTAGACCTAACTTTCCTTAAAAACTTGTGGGAGAAAAGGACTACACTGAATCCATGGAGAATTTTCCAACACATCTGGAGATAAACAGGAAACCAGTCAAAGCAGAACAGGATTGAGAAACTCTTCAGATCTTCTAATTCTCCAGCAGAGATGCCAAAAAAAAAATCATTTTGGTAGGAAAGCCACTATTTCAGTACTAGATTCTCCATTCAAGTAATTATCAAGAATGAGCAACTGCCACAAAAGTTCAGCACAATTTTGTTGTAATTGGGTGTCCTATCAGTAACCAGGTATTGTTCGGAACAGATAAGATCTTGTAAGAGGTTCAAAACTTGACACTTATCTAATGGAAATGACAGTTAGACAATGAAAAGGTCTAAAAATACTTTTTCTTTGGGGATCAAGTCAGGCTAACGTAGAATTATAGAATCATGAAATGTGGAAGTTGGAAGGGACCTCTGGAGATCACCTAGTGCAACGTCTCTTCTCAAAGCAACATCAGCTACAGCAGTTTGTTCGGCGCTGTGTCCAAATGGGCCTTGAGTATCTCACAGGATGGAGACTGCACAACCTCTCTGGGCAACCTGCTCCAGTGCTCGGTCACCCTCACAGTTAAAAACTGTTTCCTGATGTTCAAATGGAATTTCTTATGTTTCAATTTGTGCCCGGTGAGTCCTGTCCTGTTCTGTCACTGGACACCACTAAGAAGAGCCTGGCTCTATCTTCTTGGTGTCTCCACCAAGTATTTATACACATTGGTAAGATTACCCCAAGCCTTCTCTTCTCCAGCCTAAAGTCTCGGCTCTCTCAGGGTCTCCTCAGATGCTCCAATGCCTTCATCACCTCAGTGGCCCTTTCTAGACTTGCTCCAGTATGTTCACGTCTATCTTCTGGGGAGCACAGAACTGGACACAGCTCTCCAGATGCGGCCTCACCACTGCTGAGGCCAGAGGAAGAATCCCCTCCCTTGGCCTGCTGGCAACACTCCTCCTAACGCAGCCCAGGAGGCTGCTGGCCTTCTTTGCCTCCAGGCCACAATGATGCTCATGGTCAATCTGGTGTCCACCAGGACCCCCAGGTCCTTTTCTGCCAAGCTGCTTTCCAGCTGGTCAACCCCCAGCATGTACTGGTGCCCAGGGTTGTTCCATCCCACAGGAAGGACTTGGCATTTCCCTTCGTTAAACTTCAAGAGGTTCCTGCCAGCCCACTTCTCCAGCCTGTCCAGGTCTCTCTGAATGGCAGCATGATCCTGTGGTCTATCATCCCCTCCTCCCAATTCTGTATCATCTGCAAACGTGCTGACAGTGTGCTCTGTCCCAGCATCCAGCTCATGAACGCAGAGGTTAAACACTATAGGCCCCCAATATTGACAGCTGGGTTATATCACTAGAGACTGGCCTCCAGCTGGACTTAGTGCTGCTGATCACAACCCTTTCAGCCCACCAGTTCAGGCAACTAAAAGCATTCTCATTATTTTCATCACAATCACAATGCATTTCCCTTTCACTGTAAAAATGTACCTGTTCCACTCTGTGTCTTGTCTGGAGATAGGGGTCATATCTAGCCCGAATGGCCCTCATGGATGTTGGCTAAAAAACACAAGGAGATCCATTTTGTAAACTTTTTTTTTTTAAAAAAAAACCACACACAGTGAAGAAGAACAAAATACAACTTTTAGCCCTGAAATGCTAAATTCTTCAAATCCTAATGGACCCTGTAGTCTTCAAACTCACAACCAGAGAACCCATCCAATTGTAAATTTGAATTTGGCTCCTTAACACATTTTTTATCCTTAGATGGTAATATGACATGAAGGGAATGACACTTTTTCAAATTTTTAGTGCATTACGGCAGGATGGATAAAGACTCTCTGTACTGAGTCTCAAAAAATATTGCAAAAACATCACAAACAAAATGTTTTTCAAAATACAAGTTTTTCTGTCCTGTTCATTTCAGTTTTTCCTTCACTTGCACAACAGGTATCCAAGGAATGTCCTCTAGAACTCAGTCTAAACTTCAAATATTCTTTCATCTAAACATATTTTTTCAATTGAAATCCCTAATAACTTGCTTTTTATATTACTAGCTGATGTAAGCCTATTAATAATACTCTTAAGATAAGGTTTTCAAATATGTTGTGTATCATGGATTTGTTTGGTATTTATCTGTTAGATTAAAAGCTCTAAAGGACGAGGACTGTCTTAATCATGCACAACTCCCACATCCTGATAGTACCAAACAAACGAACACAACGTACCCAAAACAACATGAATTATGAAGTAGTTACATATACACAGGGTTTTCCTACTTTGTGCTAATGGGACAAGTGTCAAGCCACCGAAAAACGGGTAACAAAGTCCATGCTAAAAGGATGCTGCACCACTGTTTACCAAATTAATCCCATTTGTATTTTACCACATTTTACCACTTTGTATCTGTACAATAGCTATGAGTTGTTTTGTGAAAACGAGTCACAGTAATTTAGTCACAACAAGATCTTTTGCTGTTAAGCTTTCGGCATACAACAGGAGAGTGCTATTTTGCTTATATATATTTAGCAAGGTATCACTGCAGATACAGACATGTAAGGGCAGAGATGTAATTTCAGAGGCATTAACAGCTGAATAATGGGCTTTTTTCCAGAGCCTGACCTTTGTTAATCCACAGGGTCCTGTAGGCTGGACAGAACCGAAAGCAGGTCCAGTTAAGGCAGGATGCTCAGGGCTGTGTTCAGTCAATGTCTGAGTATCTTTAAGGACAGAGATCCCAAAACCTCTCTAGATCCCTAGTCAAGTGCTTGACAACTGTCATGTTAAAATATTCTTTTCTTACATTAAGGCATAATTTTCCAAATTCCAACTCATATTTGTTGGCTCTTATCCTTCCACTGGGCAGCTCTGAGGAGGAGTCTGGCTCTGCCTTCTCTGTACCCTTCCCTTAAACCCATATTGAGCCACAAGTAAAACTGTATGTTTCTGCTGGACTGTTCAGTTAGGAAAACTTTGACGCAGATTGATAACTGCTGTAGCAATCACAGCTAGCATTCATTTCGACAAACTGCATGCAGCAGTGTCCCATGGGAGAAACAATGTCACCTTCAACTGCTCTTACTCACTCATTGCTTTCCACAGCTGGAGACTCAGACGAACAGCCGTGCCCACCCCAGCAAGTCACGGGGTGCAGCCACGATGCTGCACTTGCCCTGCTCAGAATCACAGGCTGCTCGCTCCTGCTCTACAGCGTATTACACGGATAACAGTATAAACAGGAGCAAGGTGAGGAGAAAGAAACAACTGCTACAATAATTGAGAAGAATTTCCAGTCCTGTACTTGAGCTGCTTTAGATCTGCTTTATGAAGTTTGCTTTTGTTTTTTATTCCTGCAACACCAGGGAATTTGTAGAAATAAAAAGCAGCCTAACCCAAGTTTGTAGAGAGTGTACGCAATGCATTATGGCAGACCAAAGTAATACCTCATATCCAGTGTAAGACTGCGTTGAATATTCAAAATCAGAATCGGGTCCACCTGGGCAGTATCTGCAAATATCAAGAGACAGAAAACCAGCATCAAACTCATACAATTGCAATGTCTGAAGTACAGGTACACATAGAGGGTGCAGGTTGAGCAGATGCTGCTCTAACTACCCCATCGCTCATCAGAAACGCAGGGGGACACAAATTCGAGACAGCCTGACCACAGCAACACGCCAACCGCTCTCCTGGCATTTGTGAGCTCTCATATAGGCAAAACCAAATCCACAAAAGGAAGGCTTTATTAGCTCAAGTGCTACGGTACCTTAATGCTGCAATACAGCTTCTAGACTAAAGCCGGCTCATGGCTGCTCAGCTCAGAGCACGGGATGAATGAATGAATAAAGTCCTGTGTTTCTGCAGCACCCAATGTAAATATAGGTACAGACCCAAACGCACATGCTGGAGAGAGTGATTCCATGATATCCGTAACACTAAGAGGAACTGAGCCTATGTATGTTTACAAACGCTCAGTATACAGTGCAAAACAGTTGTTTCATTTAATTTTAATGAGAATGGGATGTCAAAAAACAATTCAGACCTGTCGAATGACATGGCATTATTCTAGGGAGCAAACATACAGTTTGAAGTAATAGTTACACACAGATTATTATATTTTAAGAAGTAATTTTACAATCATAAACAATGTAAATATTTTCCACCATTCTATCAAAAATAGTCTCATTTGATGTAAAATACAATTTTTGTTTGGCATGGAAAGACGTAAAATAGAGACATCATCCTGTTACAAAATCTACATTTCTTTTCCAGAAATTTATAGAATTGAAGTACCTTGATGGTGAGAAAGCTCATTTACATTTGTTTTCTGAACTTAGGAATCTGCTATTTAATGAATACAACACTCTAAGACTATTTCAAAAGAATACAGTCCATCTGCTCCAGATAACTGTACAGCAGTTTGGTATTAAACTACAGTTTCTGCATCTAGAGGCTTGTTTGAAACTCTTACTCTGTGACACAGCAAGACAGACTTGCAGCTATCACAGCGTGACCACTAGCCAGGAGAGGAATGGTTCACAGCAGATAGTAATTAAAAGGAATATCAATTTATTCTAAAGGGTCCTTAGCTTTCTTTTGAGGGCTGTGGGATTAAGGACCAATCTACAGTCATTCTGTGCTCAAAGGTGACCTGAGACAGGAGGGTTGACAAGCCCTTCAACGTTAGCTGCAGGCGCTGAGCACCTCCAACAGAGAAGGTAATAGAGCAGTCAGCGTATTGTTACTTACAGTGCAGATCTCAAAAGCACAGACTAAGATAACGCCATCTCTATCAAATCAGACACATTTGGTTCACAGTATAATCGATTAGTTTCCTCACCGCCTGCCCTGCAAACTCAACCCAAGTCATCTTTCACCATTATAAAATTAATTAGCAAATTACCATGGCCAAATTAATTTGCTGGCAAAAGTTGCACAATCCAATTGAAGACATTTCGTATACGTAATTACCTGGAACATCTCAAACAGAATAGCTGCTCATGCAAAAACAAGAATGGAGCCAGCTCACTGCGTTAGGCAGCTGGTACTGAAACACACTGATGTGACAAGGCGGGAAAGAGAAGCAATGTTTTGGAATAGATGAACTGATATGGTTAGAAAAAAAACAGATGAGATTTCAGGTGCACAGACTCTTAAGTCAAACAGAGGTAACATACTTCAAGGTAAACCCAAGGAAATTGGGTTTCTTAATTCAAATGAAACTCAGAAGCTATTCCCTTAACGCCACAAGCCCTTGGCAGCTGGAGGCCTTCCCTTCCATCTGTGCTCTCGTTTCATTCCATAGCCAGGCCGAGCCAGACCGTCACACCGAGCAAGTCTTTGCAGACAGCACCTGCACCTCCTCAGGTGGGTCTCGGTTCAGCAGTTTTCAAAGTTTTCAGATTGAGCCCTGTTTCTTTTCTGTAATAGTCTTCTCCAATCTGCTTACGTACCCAGTCATATGCACAACACACCTGCGCGCCCTGCCACAGTAATACAACTTGCATTTGATCGTTAATATATTCTCCTGGTTACTATATTCGCAAAAGCGTATATTTACTAAGGTAAGTAGGGTTTGGCCCACAAAAGACAAAGGTGTCCTCCTTGAAGAAAAACTGAGAACAAGTAGACTTTTTAGCGTAATGTGCAGATATTGGCAATCTGCAACTTTGCGCTTGTGCAGAAAGGAAGCCTGTCCCCAACACAGTGCTACTGCAATAGTGGATTTATACAGAAATACTGGAAAACATTCCTCTTAGGTCATCTAAGCTGTCATACTTACACACATATGTTGCCTGTAAAGTTAATGTGCGGACACCTGTGTGGTTTACACATGACAGCCACGACAGCAATCTGTAAGAAGCAGAGTTACAGAGGAGAGAAATTACAGTAATTGCTTCTGAAGTTACTAAAATAAAGCGCATCTCGGAAGGCTATGTGTACACGTGCATCTGCAAGAGACTATTTAAAGATGTTTTCTGCTTAGTCTGCCACCTAGAATATCTGTGCGTTAGCTCTTGAAGGAGGCAGCACTGGATAAACAGATAAGGAGATAAACCCTGCCCCAGGTTGCCCAGAGAGGTGGTAGATCCATCCCTGGAAACATTCCAGGTCAGGTTGGACAGGGCTCTGAGCAACCTGGTCTGGTTGGAGATGTCCCTGCTCATGGCAGGGGGTTGGACTACATGGCCTGGAAAGGTCCCTTCCCACCCAAACCCTTCTGTGATTCAATGATAACAAAAATATCAAGAAATAGGAATCCTATTATTCAATATTTCCACAATTCAGAATAAACTGGGGGTATATTATAAAGAAACAGGTGTCTTATATCAAATCTCATCAACCACCTTGCTGAAAAGACGCAGACTGACATTCAGGTATTCACTAGGACCCTTTAACATGCATGTGAAAAGAGTGCAAGGGTGAGAGTGTGCCACCAAGCATATCAAACACCACCTGGAAGATGAAAATGGGGGAGAGATGAGGAGAAACAAAAAGATATAAACCAAAGATAAAAAAAAGAGCTTCCTCCCTCCACTGAACTGAGCGAAGCCTTTTTTTCCCAGGCTGGTCTCAGACAGCTTTACGCACATTAAATTCAAGTACAAGGTAAGATGCTACCTTCTTTTTTAAAAAGGACCAGAGGAAAGAAGAGACAGACACCCTAAGATTTTCTAGTGTGCACTAATTTGGGACACTCAACTTAGAGTACCTCATTTCCAGTTTTCAGAAATCCTAGTTGGAGTAAGAGTTCAATGAAATATTCCACAGCCAAAAAGGAGAAATTATAGAAATTAAGGGGGGGTTGGGGGTGGGGTTTTCTGTGGTTTTGTTTGGGTTTTTTGGTTGCTTTTGGGTTTTTTTTTAAGTTATAAAAATTGAGCACTTCCTGGCATTTTGATTTCTGGTTTGGTTTTTTTTGTTGTTAGCTTGAGTTTAGGTGTGCTATACATACAGTAGGGAAGCTTAAAAACACACAGCTCAATGTTAGCTGTACCTCTATTCCTGCTTTCAGCTTGAACTACCTTTCAAAGGAACAGGTTAAACACTAACATTTCACTTTTGTTCACTGAGAGGGCCTGCAGATTAAGCTGCACTGTTTCTACAGCAACTGAAAAGCAAGACGTGCTGCTCTGAAACTCTTTCTCTTCTCCCAAATGCTTTGAAAGCAATAGCCCTGTGGGCACAACATCACAGAAAAGGCAACCTGGAAGCTGGCAATGCAGCCAGTGCATCTATATTAAAGCTTCTGGACAGTCAATATCCTGGTCTTTGAAAACAATTAAATACAATTTATTGATGAGAGCAGGGAAGGACAGTGGTGGATGGAGAGAATGATGTACACGCTTACCCCGCTAGCAGTCCTTATAGGCTTGGCCTTCAGCTTTGGTACCAGCACCTTGCGGTACTGTGGTGGAACAGCAGCAATGATGTCAACCAAACGTGGCTGTGCTGAAAGTCCATACTTTGCTGCCGTCTTGGTTTTCAGCCTGAAAGCAGAAATACCTCAAATTAGCAATTCCATTCAGACTTGCATACCCATATCCCACAGCAGTGCTATCGCATTACTGTCCAGTCACATAGAGATCTAGGTAGGTTCTCCCAATTTGCCTTTCCACGTAACTTATTTTAAATGCATACAGTAATTCCTCGCAACACCTGCACTGCGTATTAAGATACAGAAAATAAATTCCAAATAAAGTTGATAAGCAACAACTGCCCATGCTTTTAGTTTCTGTGTGTTTTTCTTCTAAATATGGTTTTATCAAAACTTTGTGAAAGCTGCCCACAGACTCTGACTTACCCATTTTCAGTGATTTAATTCTTTTCGTAAGTCTTCCATGCGATTAAGCCCTACATACACAGACTCTAGCCGAGTTAATTTCTCATACATTCATGCCAGTTATTTCCAGCAGCAGCAAAAAGTTAGACTCCATATAATTGGAAATGGAAACAGTGGGACAAATTCAGGTTTTATTATTCCACATACGTAAAGTTTACAGAAAGTTATTCCTTCAACAACTTCATTTATAACACATTGCTAAGAAAATTTGATTTAAACTTTATCCCTAATCTCTCCCTGATGGAATTGCCTTTGGGACTACTGAAGGATGAACACCGGTGGAAACACAAAAAGGCAATGACAAGTGTCTTAGCGTTTTTCACCACTACAACCCATTTTGTTCTCTGAGCATCACCAGTGAAATAGCAAGGCACGATTTCAAATCACCACAGAATTTCTAAATCTTGGTGGTATTTTTTAATCAGGTAACAGTAAGAGATATGACAGTAGCCTGCGAAAATAAAACATTTTAAAATAAAGCCTGAACGTAATAGACTGTACAGGACACGTTCATCACTGGTGGATCAGCTCTTCAGTGTCATCCCAGAGTGACTTACTTGTTCAGATTCACATCTTTTCCCTGCTCATGAGCCTCAATTAATTGCTTTATGATGTCAGCTATCGTCATCATCATCAGCTCGGCATGGCTGACGTCTCCTGAAATGAGAACAAAACAACAAACCACGTGTATAGACTGTGCCTTCTAACTGCTTGTAACAACCAAGGTGCATCTGCTCTGTTAATTTTCAGTATTTCCTACAATTGTTGCCTACAGAGGGAATTTTGCCACTGCATATCACTCTGGATTTGCAGCATTCCTCAAATGACAGTCACCGCCTCGTACCACTGATTTTCTTTTACTTCTAGGACACGCTCCACCTTCTTATGTCAGAGTAATCTGCACAACAGCTAAGAATAAAAAGTCATTGGAAGTTAAAGACAATTAGCAGACCAGTCGGATGCTAGCAGTACACGTGGCAAGGGACAGCACGTGTTCTGAGCATGGTGGGGCAAGTCAAACGAAGAGGCCAGCTCTGTGAACTCCCCTCCATCACAGAGAGGGTACTCTGCATCAGGCAGCGTATCAGTGCCTTAAAGCTTCCCCGCTGCACCTCACAGACCCACCCTATGCTGCAACGAGGTTTTGCACTGTATAGACTGTATACATTGCTTACATTTCTACAGCTTTGGGAGAAGAGAGGCATGGCTATTAAGAGACCCATCCACACTTCCTATCAACAATGTGCATTTATTTCATCTTGTGCGGCTCTGTCTACACCAGCAAGTGTTGGGACAGTAAAATATACACCCGAAAATTGTCAGAAAAGCCACTAGCAGGGACATAGCTGTGTGTACAACTGCTCCAACAAGTTTTTGTTCGTGCCAGCTGTGCTGAAACCCAGCAGCATTTACACCCACCCGGGAGAAGCACCACAGTGATGTTCCATCTGGTCTCTCTCTGCAGGTAGTTTTGTGGGACAGACCATACTGCTACTAGCCCTGCACTGCTCTCCATCATCTTTGCTGCTCCATATCCTTTCCCCTGTTTTTTTTTCCCTTTCCCATGAAGGAAAAGCCCAGCAACACCCAGACTCCCCTACCCCCAGCACCCCATTCTGTGTCTGACAGTCAGGGCACCAGTCAGGAACAAGGCAAACTCCTGAGCACCCACATGGGTGCAAAGATTCTGCCTCCCAGTGACAGCACCCAATTCAACAGTGTGGAGAAAAAACGGCTGGCTCACAGAGGGGTGCCAAGTCCCTCCAACCCTCACTGGAGGTCAGGGCTGGCCCTCCACCGCCTCCAAAAGAACGTGGAAGGGAGAGAGCAAGGTCTTGCCTTGTTTTCCCACCCCCCCACACACAGACAGCGTCAGGGGAGGTGGTAAAGCCCTGCCACCCCACAGCTCCCACCCCCACCGGGCCGGGGAAAGCATGAGGAGCCCCGTCCCACAGCCCCCCCGCCGTGCCCACACACGGGGTAAAGTGTTGTTCCTCAGTCCCCCCTTACACACACACGGCAGGGAAAGGCGGCAAAACCCTCCCCCATTGCCCCCTACACAGCGGCGGGGGAGGAGGGCAAAGCCCTGCCCCACAGCCCCTCCTCCCCCCTCTTTCCCAGGGCCGGGGGAAGCAGCAAAGCGCTGCCCCACTGCCCTCAGCTCCTGGGAGAGAGGCAGGGGCCACCGTGCCGCCAGCCCCGGGCACTGCGATCCCCCCCAGCCCGGTACCTTTCCTCTTCTGCTTCATGCTGGCGGCACCCCCCAAACGCTCCCTCACGGGCCAGGCCAGCGACTCCTGCCGTGAAGCGATACTGCTCCTCGACACGCACCGTCGTGAAAACGTCGCACCTCCAGCCGCGCTGCCGGAAAGCGACTGGAGGACGACGACTGGGGGGGGGGGGGGGGGGGGGGTCGCCGCACTGCGCATGCGCACCCGCACATCTGATGGCGGCGCTGCCTCCCTGAGGGTCCGTCCTTACCGTGTGCAGTTTGAAGGGCTCCTCGTTGAAATCCTCAGCATTTACCGGTATTTATCGGTATTGCCGCTCCGCCAGCGGGGAGGCTCGAGTCCCCTGGAGGGCCCCCACCCCGCCCCCCGCCTCCCCGCCGGCCTTCGGGCCCTGCGCCCCTTCAGCGCTAGGTGGTAGCAGAGTACCGCGATGAGGAGGGGAAAACGAGCTGGATTTTCCTGACAGAAGGCTAAAAGTCTCTCCCCGAGAGGAGCCTGGAGACCCACGGGCTCCTAGGGAGCACAAGGCGGGGAGCCGGGGGCGGTGGGAGGGAGCGGGGGGGGAAGAGGGGCCTTTGAGGGGCTCCCTGTGGGGAGAGGCTGAGGGAAGGGGCTCGTTCAGCTGGGAGAGGAAAGGGCTTCGGGGGGGCCCTGACAGCATCCCCCGGTATCGCCGAGGAGGCTACCTCTTCACAGTGGTGTGTGGTAGGACGGGAGGTAACGGGCCTAAGTTTTGAGGAAGGAGTTCAAACTGGGTGTAAGGAGAAACTTCTTCATCGGCAGGCCAGCCAAGTATCGGGGTGGGTTGCCCATAGCGGTTCTGTCATCTTCTTTGGAGGATGTATCAGAAAGAGTGTGGCCAGCAGGAGTAGGGAGGGGATCGTGCCCCTGTACTCGGTGCTGGTGAGGCCGCACCTCGAATGCTGTGTTCAGTTTTGGGCCCCTCACTCCAAGAAGGACCTTGAGGTGCTGGAGCGTGTCCAGAGAAGGGCGACGGAGCTGGTGAGGGGTCTGGAGCACAAGTCTGATGAGGAGCGGCTGAGGGAGCTGGGGGTGTTCAGTCTGGAGAAGAGGAGGCTGAGGGGAGACCTCATCACTCTCTACAACTGCCTGAAAGGGGGTTGTGGGGAGGTGGGTGTTGGTCTCTTCTCCCAAGTGACAAGTGATAAGACAAGAGGAAATGGCCTGAAGTTGCACCAGGGGAAGTTCAGGCTGGATATTAGGAAAAATGTCTTTACTGAGAGAGTGGTAAAGCACTGGAAGAGGCTGCCCAGGGAGGTGGTGGAGTCACCAGGAACATGTGGATGTGGCATTGTGGGACATGGTTCAGTGGCCATGGTGGTGTTGGTTGATGGTTGGACTTGATGGTCTTACAGGTCTTTTCCAACCTTAATGATTCTGTGATTCTGTGATTTGAAGACCCAGCTGGATAAAGCCCTCAGCAACCCGGGGCTGATCCCAGAGCTGGCCCTGCTTAGAGGGCCAGCTCTACGGTCCTATGAAATGAACTCAAGATCCTTCCATGAATCTCCAATGACTTCTGGAACCCACATGAGCTTCAACATCTACAACTTCTCCAGGCAGGGAGTTTTACAGCTGAATTACATCTCCTGTGAGGAACTACCTGCTTTTGTTTGTTTGTTGCTGTTAGCCAGAGCCTCACTGGTGCCGCCAGCTTCCGCCTCTCCTTGCTGGTGGCATACTGGTCCACCGCTAGATTCTGGTGGATCTCTTTGCGAGTAACGTGAACCTAGCAGTGAGCAGAGGGGAGAGGCTGCCTGGATGAGAAAACAGGATTGCAGAGACAGAGAGAACAGGCAGAAAGGAAAAACAGGCCACCAAAAAGAAAAAAAAAACACCAAATGACAGGAAAAAATGAAGAGAGATGCTGGCAACTGATGAGTGACACGCTTTTATGATTTACGGGCTGGTAAAAACCTTTCTTTGAAAACCTCCTGGTCTGGGGGTGGACCTGAAGATTTCTGGCATCCTGCTGACGACCCGCTGAGTCCCAGGCACGTGCCTGGGAACTGAAGGGTCAGCAGGGTTTGCAGGGAGGGAAGAGGGCACGTGGAAGGAGCCACGGGTCGGCTGTTCCCACCACATGGGTTGGTTTATAACGCAACCAGAGCCTGCTCTGGTGCCTGAGGTCATTGCTCGCAACCTGGCAGGCAGCTTGTACAAGGGTGTATGTCTGTGCACGCGTGTTGTGAGACCATCTTGCCTTCCCCACCTTGCTGGGTGGATTTGGCAGCACCCTGCCTGTACAAAGCAAGATCCCAGGATGGAACAGGTTGAAAACACGGTTTAGACCATCTGCTCCCGTTGCTACCTCTCTCCTGCCTTCAGGGCTTTTTAGAGAGCTGAATTCAGTTTCTTTCCTACAGGATGTGCTGGGAGTGCCCTGCAATGTCTGGACCTGTCTATACCCGTGATTTTAGCTCCCCGGGGGTCTCCCAAGCATCCTGTGCCAACCAGCAATGTATCAGTGGTTTGGAGAGTGGCTGTGATCAGGATACGGGCTGCGCAAACAGCTACAAAGCATCTACCCAGGCATGCATCTCCTGCCATCACCTTTCTCAAACCTACTGCAGCAGCTGCTGTGCAGCAGGGGACGTTTCAGATGCAACCACGCAGTCAGGGGTTGTCTGCATGTCTTGCCGTGTCCTGCTTTGGGCTGGCTGGGGTAGGAAAGCGATTGGTTTCGCTGAATTATTTGATGGTGCCCCCACTACACAGCATCCATCTGGAGGATGTCTTTGCATGTTGCTGGGGATGGCACAGAGTACAGGACAGGCAGGATGCCCGTGCTAGACGCACAGTAAGGCGATCAGTCTAAAAGCATGCCAGCAGGGACAAGGGGATGATTTCAAACCAATTCCCATACCCCACTCCCTCTCCTTAATCCACACCCCCCTAAATACAATCCTACACACCGTGTTACTGCCTCCTCATCTCCTCAGCCCTTCCTTACATGAGCTGAGCTGTGCTCTCCATTTGTTATCAGCTTCATCCACCTATTACTGCAACTTTTTATCTTGTGCTCAGCTACTATCATTAGCTGCTTTCCCTTTGCCGCAAGGTCTCCACGCTCTTTGGTAACCGTCCTTTAACCTATTACAACCCCAATGCCGCCGCTGAGGCTTCTGAATGCTCTTCCTTCCCCGGCAACAGCTCACGTTCAATCATCTTCCATCTCGCCACACAAGTTGGACGTTTCTGAAAATCCTCAGTTTTTATCCAACTGTGCTCCCACCTGCAACTCCCATCAACTTCAGTTACACACATTCCTTTTTCCAAGTTTTTGTTTCTTTAGCTCAGAAGAACAATAACCAGGAAATCTTCATTTTGGCTACAAAGCCAAACTACAGTACCAAACTCTGCCATGGCTCCCAGCAAGGAACACCAGGTAAATGCAGGTAGAGTTTTGGGCAGAAACAGATGGTAAAACTTGGGTAAGAGGGCGGCTGGCATGTTTGGGTTTGTTCCCCACATCTGAGCAGGGCTGTAGCCTAGGGCTCACATTCTGATCTTGCTTGTACTGGTGGAATTCAGATGCAGCAATGCTGATTCATTGGCCTCTGGGGTTTAAAAGGTACTTTCAGTTCTTTAATCAAAGGCTGTGGCTAACGAGAGTTGTGTAGGATCCGGAAATGCCAAGCAGTGCAGGGAAATGCGCATCTACAAGGAAGGGTGCAGGCATATCAACCTTCCTCTGTACTTGTTTAGCAATTTCTTATCAGCGTATCTGGAAGCGCACTATAAAGGTGGATAAACAACCATCTGCCTCTGCAGATCAGCAGCCCCAGGCACAGACGGTGATACGGCTTGCCTAAGGCCAGCCAGCAGCTCAGTGGCAGAGGCAGGTGATGGAGACTCTATCTTTTCTCTCCATTTCAGATTCTGACCCATTTTGCCACCTCAGGAATGATTGTGAAGTATGTTGTAAGTACATGCATTTTTATTTTAATAACATAATCGGTAGGAGTTACATCAAGGCATTATGTAGGTCTGCTGTTACTTCAAGGATAGACTACTTGGCTTGGTATGTTCCTGGATATTACTGTTAGTTATTTTACAGCATCATAAATACAAAAACTTTATAAAACAAAGAAGGCCTAACCATAAAATGTATAGTGAGCACTTAATACGCAGTGAAGGCACAGTGTCTTCAGTAACGGCCGAGCACTCAGCTCATGATCAGTCAGACCCTGGGAACTTTACCTTTCCGGCGAGTATGCTCATTGATGAGAAAAGAAAACCAATTGCTGTAGGGTTACATCATTTCCTTGCATAGCCATTTGCTGTGTGTAACACAGAGCTAGTGCTGAACTGCTGCCACAAGAAGCTACATGCTGCCTAATGGAGACAAAAAAAAAAGCTGGAACAACAGTTTGGATTTAAGAAGCCAAGGGAACACCCATGAAGCAATCAGTTTAACTTGGTTTCCTGGGAGAAAAGGCTTGTGAGGAGAGATTTGCAATACCAGGGATGAATGTTTTGGATGGGATTTACCCCACCTCACTTTAAATTCTCAAAAGTTAGCTTTCTTAATCAAAATTAGTCAGTCTGGTCTCTTGCATAATCAACAGAACCTAAGATATGAGATAATTGCCGTCTGCAAGTTCCTATTTCAGCTGATCACTTGAGAGGTGACCAGTTTAGGCTTAACTAGCTCTTAGGCCATTGTGTTCGTTGAGATGAACTCCCCCTTCCAAGCATCCAGGGCAACTGGAAAAATGAAGGAACAAAGTCTGGGAGAGGGAGATGCACTGAGTTACCTAATCATTGATTTGGAGATGGCACTCAACCAAGTACCCCAATGGGCAGAGTCTCCTGCTGGATGCTCTCCCTTCAGGTAAGATCCATGGTACGTCATGCCTGGTGCTTGGTCTTGACAACGGTCAATGTCTCTTGAGCCAAAAAATTTGAAACCCTCAAGTGACACAGTGCAGAACAATCTGCTCACAGAGCAGAAGTCTTCTCCTAATCCTTGTTGATCGGTAGTTGGCATTTTCCTGAAACATGATTTCTGGTCTATAAATGTTGAGAATTCATGGGCGTACTGTGACTCTTCCTAACATGTGGAAAGGTTCGGTTTTATCCCAGCTCTCTCACTCTGGGATATGATAAGGCAATGAGTTACAGTTGCTGTGCATTCAGTCCCGTTATCCTTAAAAACTGCTATTTGTTACATTTATTGGACATTTCCTGAATTGTGGAAAAGACAAATAAGAGCACGTGATTTCCATTCTCTTAAATAATTAGACTAGTGCCAGCTCCCCACACAGTCATGTGCAATGCTGTAATCCAAAGTGTGGGATTTGATTTCTTTCTCACTAACATGATTGAGAAGATGGAGTTGCTGTGTTTAAAAAGAAATTCTTTCTTCAGTACAGCTCTAACTAGGTTTTTCTTGAAGCGTTTTCCCTGAGCCTCCTGTCTCCCACATATTAAAGGCTTTTCCCTTCAACGCTGTGGTGCTTTCTTCACAGTCTAGCTGATTTGGCAGGGGCTGTAGGTTACAGCTGAGGGATCACATTAACATTGGTGGTAAACCACTCAATTTGTAGGGAGGGTCCAGTTTCCATCACTCAGGTGGCTGGTAGTCCTCCCTTGTCTTCCACAATCCCCTTGGTGCCCACAGAGACAGACAACTTCTGTAATTCACTGGCAAAGCATCACAGAGCAGCTCAGGCCATGGGATATGCCTCAAGATGTCCGAGTGACACACAGGCAAGCTCACATGAGGTCCAGCAGCTCTAGCAAGGATCTACCTGAGTGTCTCCACAGTCAAAAGCCTAGGTGAACTCTGCAGAGATGACATACCCAGAAGAAAAAGAGAATATAGCACCAGCTCGAGAGCAGCAGTGACAGGAAATCAGGCTGAGAAGCACAACAGGAAAACAGACTTAGACTGTACACCGGTTTAGAAATAGGAGATCCCACCTGGAGATCCCAAAGGCCGGCAGGAGTCATTGCACCAAGTACGGTACTTCCAAAAAAAGTATAAAGCCATTGCTCCAACACCTTTCTATCTAAACTGGCTGCAAGGCAGTTAAGATTTCTTTTGGACAGCCTAAGTGAGAATAGACGCAGGACCTCTGTGCCTGTTTCTTTGCATTGTGTGGCGAGATCAATGAAGAAAGTCTTTTCTAGCAACAGTTGAAAAAAAAATAAGCTGGGTCCTTATGAAGAGCTCAAAAGCAGCCGTTCTTCACCCAGCACAGCCTGTGACTCGGGTAGCATTGCTGTTATTCCCCCAGTGCCAGGCAGATAAGTTTCTGTTCTGCTGGGATGAAAGATACTCTGGATCCTCCCTTACTCTGTGTCAGATCCTTGGTTAGATGGAGGAATGTGCCAGGGCTGAGCCTCAAACAGTGGAGATGCTAGATGAAAGAGAAATAATGTAAGAATCAGACAGATTAGTTTAGTCAGAGAATTCAGATTCTGAACATATTTAGATACTCAGCCAATCCTTAGGATTTTGGTGGCATTTAATACCTTTACAAATCTGGATTGAATGGAAAGATGGTTTCCATTCATCATCTCATTATAGAGAAAATAATCATCAATGAAAGCATCTTTACTTTTCCTGCCCACCTTTCTGACAATCTGCAAACATGCCCTGGTAAAGCCCAGCTGGAGCACTCTCTAAAGTTGGTAGGTTTACCTTGGGAAAAGCCTGACAGAGATCACAAAGGTCCAGGAGAGGTCACTGAAGGAATTAAGATAGGATTTGTCTCTCTCTGATACAAAAAAAATACAGTTTTGCCTTGCAAATTGCCCCTAATCCAAATGCAATCCCTCCGGGTTAATTCACCTTGGCAGTTTTTATACTGCAGCAATGGTGTTTGTAGATGGCTTGCTTCCTCACTCTCCCTAGCCCTTTCCTGGTGCAGTTTTTCTTATCATGTAGAAGACAGTGACTGCAACAGAGGTCAGACAGGACACTGCACGTCCCTGCGTGCACCATTATCCTCCATCTGTATAGCGTCATTAATAATCACTGGGTGGCCACTTCCCTGCAGGAGCTCCCCTTACTCCATCCCCCACATCCTCTTTGACAATGCTAAACCGCACCTCAACAGCAGTTGCAGATTGGTTTGCAGAAATTAAGAGACTTGAGAAACTACCTTCTTCCCATTCCCAGTGCCTCCAGGACGACAGCAGTCAGAGCTGAGTGTCACATTCGTGGGAGGCCACAACGCTGCTGCCAGACCAGCAGAATCCCCTTGATTGACCACAACAACCAATAACGCAGCCAAGGCCCAGAGCCTACGCTTAACTCTTCATGACTTGGCCCCAGTCCGGCGTACAACCTTCCTAAGGCTCTGTCCACGCAATGTGACTTCAGGACGACGTTCCTATTTTATAGAAACCTTGCATTGCTTTAGAAATATGCGGCACTGTAACCCTCTAGCCTAATCTTGATGCTTTCCTCTCTTGGCTCTTATGACCAGGATGCATTTATGTACTGCTTAGTACATGAAGCGGTCTTGTGTTTTCCTTGGGCCTCATTTTACTCATTGCAGTGGTTTCACCTATGTATCATCCTTCATCTGTGTTTGGATTCTTTCTTTCATCTCCCACAGAAGGATTTGTGATCACTCATTTGCACTGTGGGTCACCCTCCTCATGAGCGGTAGCCTACGTTCCTGCTAAAAATGCTAGATGCTAGGGAGATCCAAAGGGATGCTGGAGGTCTCCACGTGCTCCTTTATCTCCCTTCTAGATGGGATCTTCAATAATTACTGGATAGTCGCTGCCCTCACTCTACCCCTGTGTTCTCTTTGAAAATCCTAACAGTATCACATCAGAATCATAGAATCATAGACTCATAGAATCATTTAGGTTGGAAAAGACCTTTAAGATCATCAAGTCCAACCATAAACCTAACCCTGCCAAGTCCACCACCAAACCATGTCCCTAAGCACCTCATCCACACATCTTCTAAAAACCTCCAGGGGTGGTGACTCCACCACCTCCCTGGGCAGCCTGTGCCAATGTCTGACAGCCCTTTCAGTGAGGAATTTTTTCCTAATATCCAGTCTAAATTTCCCCTGATGCAACTTGAGGCCTCTTTTCCTTTGTTCATTCCAGGTTCTTTATCCACTACTCTTCTTGTGCTATTAAAAATCATCAGGGGTCACAAATTGCAGCCTTAAATGGACAGCCCGCTTGTGAACTAATAGGACTTTCACCAAAGTCTGCACAAACATTGTGTGCTTCTGAAAGATACCCAATACTTTCCCAGCCAGCTGCAGATATTGAGGACCTTCAGAAGGTGCTGGGTATATCAAGAGGTGAGGTCTTCGTAAATAGCTGCCCAAACCAACCCTAGACTGAAATGGCATAAAATTGTTTTGGATGGTGTCAGTCTGCCTCCTTATTTTTGGAAGGCATTCACAGACAGCTGCTTTCTCAGCTGTTGTCTCCCTGGAGTTGATCGCTATCTCCTGTAATTTGCTGAATGCTCCGGGTCCAACCTAACCGCACCAGCTCCTCCTGGCATCTATCCAGGACCTGGCAGAGTCCATGGACTTTGGGCTGAGCCCACTGTCACTTCTGATCTAAGATGCCTTGCTCTGCCATTGAGTATTAGTGAGTTAAACCCGTGTGAAGCCCATGCCAGCGTTCAATACCAAGATGACAGCCGTGACAGACAGGTGGACCTAGCAAGTGCTAGATGTGACGTCTTTGGCCATATGTTCTCTTTTGATGCAGCAAATCACTGTCATCTGGATTGCCGCCATCCAGAATGACTGCCTTCTCCTTCGCCTACAGAAATATACTGCCAGCACCATCTCCTTCCCGCTGCGCACTAAATTTGGATATTCGCAATCTCTACAATAGCCTCCACATGGGACAGGGCAGCGTACTAACATGGGGACCTGTTGTTCATCCTTGTGAAGTCTTTCTTTCCTCTTCCATGTGGCTTTGGCACGGGAGCTCGAACAGGTGCTGGTCGTATCCCGGCATTCCACTGGGAGCTCTGGGCTAGGGTCTTTGCTGCCGCTTTGGAGGGCGGGTTCCCGGTTGACTGGTGAGTGGCCCAGCTGGGACGAACTTGTGGTTTTGGAACAGACTCCAGAGCTGCAGAAAGTGATAGCTAGGAAGAGAAGGCGGTAAGACTATCATCCCAACAGCTTCAGAGGGACTGAAAACATTGGAGTCCATTGAGAACTTCTATAAAGTCTATACATTCTATAAATTATAGTCCTAAATTATATCCCTAAACAATATTCCTAAATGATACAAGCCTAATCTGCATTTTTTGCAGTGACCTGTGCTCTGGTATAAGTTTACCTTAAGGACAAAAGGACCCAATTAGAAATTGATGCTAGTAAAGCCAAACCCACATTAATTGATTCTCCACATCAATTCATATGTTAATGTGCAAATTTTTCCCCGTGCATATGGCTGCGTCTGATCCCAGTCTTGCTTGCTGTTTGAAGTCTCGCAGTGTAAAGGATGAAGTTTATTTTAACATACTGTTCAATGAACATTTTACTAAACAGGATAAAAATTAAGCAAAAAAAATCATAGCAACACAGTGATTGTTTATTCCTTGAGAAAGATCCCAAATACTCAAAACACACAGGTTCTGCAGACCAACAGCTTTGGCTTTTTTTTTGACTGGTACAAATTATTTGGTAAGAATAGTGAACAAACATTAACAAAACCAAACATTTACATAGCAACTCATTAAAAAGCAATGTGGACAGATAGTCTTATGTGAAACTAGTGTCCATAGTAAAATGGTTGTGCAGAAAAGTCAACGCTGTTCTGTAATTCCTACCCGCCTCTTTCCCCTTCCCATTATTTGAATTGGCAGCAACGGCAGATATATGGGGCTTCAGGCCTAATTGTCTAGTTATAAATAAGCAATCCAGCAACTGCTGAATATCAAACTAAAGAAAGGCCAATGATTATACAACTGCCAAACGAGGTCCAAGTTCTTAGCAGTACTTGACGTGCGACAGAGATGGTGTGATAAAAGCAGCTGCAGTTTTTTTGTCCTAGCGAGAAAAGCACAATACCATAGAAGCAGTAGCAGTTGGAGCAGAGATCTGACTGTTCCTTGCTTTTCAGCTCCTGTGGTGTTGGTGGTTCAGTTTTAGAGCTCATGGGGACAGATAGGCATAGACTGTTAAAGCCGCACTATACTTTTAAAATTAGGTTGACATACATAAGCTGATTTTGAATATGCAAACATTATATCAAGTTATTTTCACTCTTAGGAATAGTCCCATGAAGTTCAACAGCGTTTCTTGTATGAATAAATAAAATTAAAAATAAAGTTTGCAGAATGTAAATATACACTGGACAGGACCATGTCTCAGTGCTAAGAGCTCTGGATCTTCATGTGGGCTATACCCACACAGTACTTAAATACGATTCATAATCAAAACATCAATTCCCTGTCAAAAATTTGAAAAAATAGGAAAATTTATTCCTGACTTCAAATGCTGCAATCTTATTACCTTAGGATATAGGCAGTGAGGCAAGAATGACTGATCCTGTCAAAAAAATGTTATTTAGTAAGTACTAAAAATAAGTCAGTAATTCAGGAACAGCTGTGAGGGTGGAGCAGTCTCTCCAACAGAAACAAGCAGACAGCCTGAAAGGCAAAACCAGCCCCTAATTGCTGACATTGTAGCCATTTGCAAAGCTGTCCAAAGCATCAATCAAATTTTACCTTCCTAATAAAGTATCTGGGAATTTTGACATTGGGGCATGAGGCTGCCTGTTTTGCTGAGAAGCTGCAGAAGACGCCTCATTGGAAGTCCTCAAGGACTTGCATAAAGGACACTGATGTGGCAGCAGTGACGCCTGCGAAGGGACCTGTAGGGCCAGAGCTCAGAAATCACAGCAGGGCAGCACAGCTCCGTGTCAGAGTGAACAGAAGGGATGATATAGTGGCCCAAACCAGAGATCTGGTTTCCATGCCCAGCCTGGTAAAAGCTTGGAGGAGTCACTGAACCCGCTGCATTCTTTACTTTTCTTTATGTAATACTGGGACAGTAGCTGCTGAAGGCAAAGTGAGCATCAAGGTGGTATGGACAAGCCATAAAGCCTTGATCCAGCAAAGTGCTTAAAGAGATGTTTAACCCTGAAACTGTACATATCCTTAAAGCAAGGCATTTCCCTGGCTAAAGATAGAGCAGGTATTCCCTCCCCACTGTAGAGGCATGGGGGTTGCATGTGCATTCACAAGAAAGAATGTGGCCCTTCATTCAGAGACCTAATTAACTTAATTTATTGTAATTTACTGTTTATTGTAATTTAGCTAATTTACTTTAATTTATTCTAAATTAAGTGTGAGCCTGGTCACATTTTATGCTACTGTTTCCATGATTCCTAATAAACTCCAAAACCTCACGAGTTTACTAGGAGGAGAACTGATTCACCGCATGCAAACGTGGAGCCAGTGAATGTAATTCCAGGACTCAGGTCATCACCTTAATTATGTGTTTCTTCTATTTTGGTGTGCTCTTGTTCAGCCTCCTGAGCTTGAAGCTCCATATAATAGCCCTTTTCACATCTTCATTGTTGGCTGTAATATACTTTATTCTCACCTACTTTCTGCACTTGGATCATTGATCCATTTAAGAGCTTCATTTTAATTTGACTTGATGTTTGCTTGCTTGGGGCACTTATTCTTTCATCATAGACTATTCATCTTCTAAGGATTTACTAAAAGATTTGAGCATTAATCCTCTTTATTTGGACTTGATTAAATAAGAGTCGTTTCACAGGTCTTCATTTCAACAAGATTTCCCAATGCTACCTTAATAATAAATGGAAATTAATTCTGGATTATTCCCAGTGAGTTATATATATACTCTTTTTCTATGCATCAGCCTATCGTAACCTAACCTTTACTGTCATGTAGTGTTGTAGTCATTAACGGCCAGCGTAACAGCAGGCTTATACATCAGAGAATAAGAAACACAGCTCTTTTACTGAAATTTGGACAACTCTAAACTCAGGAGAAATACAGACCTATTTTCAACGTAAAGGTCTAGGAAAGAGTGACACAGCAACACAGGCTACCCCAGATTTTTAACACAAATAGAAGCCAGTGCTACCGAGATTGGAGAGCTCCATCCCTTTTGCTATCAACCCTGGACTGGTGTCACCAAGGTGTAAACCCATGGATTTCAGGACACTTACCCCTGGGTTAGGCTGTCCTAACTGCCTAGGAGGGACCAAGGGAGGATGGTGGATCTCTCGGGCCATGGCAGCAGGCAGTGGCTTTAAGATTCTTCCCAGGGCTTTTTGTGGGGTGAGGATTCAGCACCCGCTAACTCTGCATGCTCCCCCAGACATCTGTCTATGAGCATTTTGTGTCAGCTAAATGCTTTCTGGTAACTATTTGCTACAGGAATAATAATGTCCCTTTTAAACTGTGAGCAGCCAACAGAAGGTGACACATAGATACACACTGTTCAACCCTGTACTGCTGCAATTTATAGCAAAAACTCGCACTGACGTTGTGCAGGAGGGTTTGGACTTCGTGGTGGATCCAGACTAGGTGCTTGTGCCTTCCTGATTGTGGGTTGCAGGTTAAGTAACTTCGAAGAACACATGATTTTCCTAAAAGCTGGGGAAAGAAAATCAGATTTGCCTCTTTTTACCCTGAGCTAAGATTCCTTCACTTCTAGACTGACAGTAAAACAGCTTTAAATTTGAAACGGGAAGCCGTGGCGGAATGAAAGCGTGTAAGGGCGCTCTGATCTAAGGGCTACAGGGGAAGCCATTGGAGAATGGAAATTGTAAGACACAGGCTGAATAACTTTAATTATATTTTCTGTTCTTTGACAATCTATTTCCTTGCAAACAGGCTGTATTTGGGTCAGGAGAATGCCTCCCAATCTCGGGAGACAATGCCTCTCTTTTATGTAAACCTTCTTTAGCTCAACTCACATGCGTTCCCTGGCTTTCATCGCTTAGGAAACACGCTTCCAGGTCTGCAAAAACCCCCGATACGCTTGTGAGCACGTCCTTCTTCTGGCGGTTATTTGTTGCTGTATCTACAAAAGCTTAGACCCGTGATGCTTTCTGGAAGCCTGACTTCCCCAGACTCCTTTCATGTGAGGATGCCCTATTTTACCAGCGATGAGCACAATGAATCCTCAGTATCAAGACCTTGGGGCTGCTTGCTCAGGCTCAGAGCAATGAACAGAGAATAAACTAACATCATACTGCAGCTATCAAAAGTTGCAAGCACAGAAGAGAAGCTTTGGGAAGAGATGCAAGTGTCAGAAGAGAATTGATCCAGTGCTTTGTAAAGCATGGAAACGGGCTGTCAGGATATTGTGCAGTAAGCAACGTGAGGGAGGAGCAGACGACAAGGTCACTGCCTACATAGAGACAGTTGCTGTCCTTTTCCCACCGAAGGCAGATGGACTATGTCTAGGCTGCAATGAGAGATTGCCCCCGGAGCAGTCAGACGTGGTGTGCTTTGTGTCCTCCTTCTCCCCGGGTATCTCCCTCAGGGATAGGCAGCAAACGTGCCTGGCAGCCTACTTATAGCAGGAGCAAAGCTTCACAGTTACCTACGTCAAGTAAAAGCTCTGAGCTAAAATGTTCCTGGGCGTACCTGACAACCGGGCCCCAGCTGATAGAATTACAAGCCAGTGATACTTGCCAGTGATTTTGCCTTCTGGAGCTTATTAGATCTGCGACCCGCTCTCTTTTTTTTCTCAGCTGCCTGCCGGCTGAGGTCTGGGGTCTCCCCTCCTCCTTTCTTTCTCCTGCAGAGTAGAACAGAATAGTATTAACAAGTGCTATGGAGTTGGTTTCCTGGGGTTGAGAAAAAGACAATCCCTTATGATACTGCCACCCGAAGAGACATGGTTTAAGAGAATACATTTTACCTTGCACCTGGAGCAGACCAAGAGCACACAATCAGATACCGTGGCTCGGAGGATGGTGGCAAATTGCTATTTTTTAAGTTATAACTTTATAGCACTCAAGCACACGCCCTTAGCTCGAGACTCACTGATTTAAGCTAAATTCACATAACATGTTACATCAGCTTAGGGGAATTCACAGAAAGGCAAGTTTAGCTAAATCAATTTGAGAGTTTTCAGTGAAGTCCATGTAACTTGTAACATAAATAAGGCTAGAGGACTGCCCCTCCAACAAGTTAGTTATTCATTGTTTCTATAGCCAAATACTTACTCTTGTATATGTTCATGTCTATGTGTATGTGTATGTATATGTATATCAATTTATATGCGACTATTAATAAAGGCAATATAATTAACTGTCAGAACAGGAATATTCCAGACTGTGAAAATTAAGTACACCAGAATATGGCCAGTTACTACGTTTTTCCAATATCCATACTATGAGGAAATTTTTTTAAGAACTCAGGCAGGTTCATAATCACATTTGCTCTGAAGCTGTTCATTCCCCTTCCACATTCACATTCTGCAATACAGGATTACTGAATTTAAAGCAGCAACTCTGTGTGCTGTCTGGGTTGGTCCACCAGCTCCATCACCATTGTCTCTGGGCTCCTGGAAGGCATGCTAAGAAGCACATTCTGAATACAAAATCATGAACATAAGAGGGTGGAAACAGGCTCTAAAACCTCTACTGCTGTATTCTAGAATCATAGAATCACAGAACATTGGACAGGCTGGATCAAGGGCAAGGCCAGCTGTATGAGGTTCAACAAGGCCAAGTGCCGGGTCCTGCACTTGGGCCTCAACAACCCCATGCAACGCTACAGGCTTGGGGACGAGTGGCTGGAAAGCTGCCCTGCAGAAAAGGACCTGGGGGTGTTGGTCGACAGCCGGCTGAAGATGAGCCAGCAGTGTGCCCAGGTGGCCAAGAAGGCCAACGCCATCCTGGCCTGTATCAGAAAGAGTGTGGCCAGCAGGAGCAGGGAGGGGATCGTGTCCCTGTACTCGGCTCTGGTGAGGCCGCACCTCGAATGCTGTGTTCAGTTTTGGGCCCCTCACTCCAAGAAGGACATTGAGGTGCTGGAGTGTGTCCAGAGAAGGGCGACGGAGCTGGTGAGGGGTCTGGAGCACAAGTCTGATGAGGAGCGGCTGAGGGAGCTGGGGTTGTTCAGTCTGGAGAAGAGGAGGCTGAGGGGAGACCTCATCGCTCTCTACAACTGCCTGAAAGGGGGTTGTGGGGAGGTGGGTGTTGGTCTCTTCTCCCAAGTGACTAGCGACAGGACAAGAGGAAATGGTCTCAAGTTGTGCCAGGGGAGGTTCAGGCTGGATATTAGGAAAAATTTCTTCACTGAAAGGGTTGTCAAGCTTTGGAACAGGGAAGTAGTTGAGTCACCGTCCCTGGAGGTATTTAAAAGACAAAAGACGTGTAGATGTGGTGCTTAGGGACATGGTTTAGTGGTGGACTCGGTGTTTCTCACCCTGCTTTCCTCCCTTAAGGAACGTTTTTAATTCCCACAAGCCTAACGGGCAGAGAGTACTGGGCTGGCTATTCAGAACCATGAAAAGCGAGAGACAAGCGTTAGGATTCGGAAGGACAGCAAAACACCATGCCCTTCTCACGCAAGCCAGCCCCTTTTTTGTCAGAAACTGGGCCCAGGCTGCTGACGGAACAATTACTGAAGGTAATTATTTTCTCGTTGGGTAAACACTCCAGTACAATATGCAACTGTTTTTAGAGCCAGCCTATGCCCATAAATTATCTAACTGAATTAGTGCTGGCTTCCAGAAGCCCGAGCTGGTTAGGGGAGGGGGAAGGAGCTTGCTTTTGGTTGAGCTGTTGTCATGAGAAGTAGCAGGGCTCTTTCTTGAGGCACAAGGACACAATCTTGGCGGGGGTCCAGCGCTAGGCTAGAATCGGAATTCATTATTCATGATAAAGTGGGAGGCCAATCTTTTGATTTATTGGCAACAAGGAGCACAAACACCAGATGCCTTCCGGCAGATCTGTACATGCATGGACTGAAAGAAATGTCCCTCCTGGTCCTCTTTCGGCAGATCAGAGTCCCAGAGAAAATTTGCTAACTTGGTTCCACATTTTAGAGAAAAACGTTTCACTTCACCTTTGCAATATTGCTTTGTGCCCAAAGAGACAAATCCATCCTCGCTGGTCTCTGTTTTGTTTGTATATAAATAAAAAGCTACCTGGACAATTCAGGCAGAAAACGAACCCGACCTACCAGAAATCATCCTTATGATAAATTGCACACATACATGCAGCAACACCAAAAATCACAGCTATAATTCTACCGAGGGATTTTGATAACCCCTTCCAGGCAATTTGTAATTCAACCCTGTCTGTATCTCTTCTCTGTCACCTCACCACTCCCTCGACTATGCATCTGATCATTGCTATTCTTAATTTCACTGCTCAGTGACTACGAAGCTTTTCCCACACAATCCCCTCTAAACCAAATAACCTCTCAGCGAACACACTCAGGGATCTCGGTCCCTTCTCCTTCATGCTGCAGTGACGTTTGTCACTGAGGCTCTTGGGTGCCGTTCAGTTTTTATAGTACAAGCTCATGCCTTTCTGAGCAAGCAGCAAAAAAATCCATCAGAGAAAAAACCCCAGTCAAGCCTCAATTATCATCCAAATCGCAAATTAACACCATTCTGCCATTTTTTTGGGCACTACCCGGCTGTGGCACAGTGTTATGGTTCTTCTCCCCAGCGACATGAAGCTCCAGCACCGTCCAGGCCAAATCCTCACCCAATTGCTCTATAGAAATCTATTTGTTTTTCAAAGCTAAATACCCAATTATGGTCTGATAGCCTGAAGTATATGTTTTGTGTTACCTCTTTTAGGACTCCCTTCACCTCCTCTCCCCTGCATAATTGAGAATTGACTGTAGCTTGTTACGCTTCCATGTTTCACATTTTTTTGGCTAAGCAAGGATAAGTTCTCTGCTGTGAATTCACAGCAGTGTAGTTTTGATACTGCTGCGGAAAGGAGCATGTAGCCAATGACTCCTCTCAAAAGACCAACAAAGAAACAGATGACAACTCTGCCATTTAAATGACAATACTTTGGCTGCAGCCTGGACACCCTGTTATAATGAATGGGAGAGTTCTCACCTCTCTTTGGACCAGAAAGCAAGTGTAGAGTGAGGTCCAGCTCAGAGGAGCTTTTAACCAGGTCCAAGAGCTAGGAAAAACTTTATTTTTTCGTTACCTCTTAAATTCTGCAAAATTTAACCTGACATTAGGCAGATTAACTTTGATTCAAAGAAGTAGCCAGTGACTAGTCTCACACATCGCTTTGATGATGGCGTCAGGTATTCCTTTGATGTAATCTTGTTTATTCACAAAGAATTTTCTACAAGCCCCGTTTTCCTCGGCACAGCAGAACTTAAATGGGAAGAATGGTTTGCTGGCTCAGCTTTCCAGTCAAGCTGCTGGCCTACACGTCCTCTCTCCAGTCCTCCTCTCTCAGCCGTCACTTTGGCTTTCTGCTGCTTTTCTGCTGGTTCTGCTGCGTCTTTTCACACATGCTTGTGACCTCAAGAAAATACTCGTTCCTCTCTATACGCGTTCAGACTGCAGCAAAACTAATTTCCTCTCCCAGGCTACCTCTGCAAAACCCTGTATTTTGGGAAATCACTCCTATTGTTTTAGGAATCTCATTTTACATAGATTTCATCACTTCTGACATTCATTTTACACGAAGAGTGGTTGTTATGCCCTTGAGCTCCAAGAATTCATCTAATCTGAAGAATAACTATACCTAACACAGCCTGGGGGGTCAGAGATTTTTATCTTGGTTCTCTGTTCTACTTTACAACCCTTTACACTGGTCAGGCAGGGTCTGCCTGAGCCTGTAGGCTGCAGCAAGGTAGATCATCTTGCATAGCATTGACATGAGACTCCCTAGCTCAACCGACTAGACATTCACTCACAGTTGGCTGAGCATGGCCTTCATCAGCCATCCAAAACAAAGCTTGGCACCACAGTGGGGCACTCTGACCATTTTCCCATTGTGCTGCCGTTGATAGGCACCCTACACCTGCCCAAGCCACCCATTAGCTGCCACTGCCACCTCCGCTGAAAGCCTACACTTGAAGAACACTCAACATGAAAGGTGGTGTCCCACAGCTCCCGCTGCAGACGGGGAGCTGGGTAAAGTGCTGAAGACCCAATCCCCAGGGAGCTGCCCAGACACAAAGGATGGAGGACACAATATGGACCCTTAGCGGGTGGACTTCTGGGAAGGGGCTGCAGAGGGAACTCTGTCAGCAATGTGTCTATAGAAAAGAAGCACCAGAATATCATTATGTGAGTGGGAAGCTGGGTCAGCACCTGAAATGGCACACCTGCATTGCTGAATAATCATTCCAGATGAGACTACACACTAGCAATTACTTTCAGCTTAAGTGATATTAAAGGGAGATCCTTGATAAACAAGCAAATCTCATAGAATTAATTTCTCTCCTTGCAATAATCCTCTATAATTACGGTTAAATGCCAGATTTGCTAGAACAGTAGGCATTAAAATATTCTCCATTGCATAAATGTATAGAGGCTCAAATCTCACTTAGGAGAAGAAAACAGTCAGCGTGCTTACTGTATCATTAGCTACTCAGAATCATTTGCATCTGTTTGTCAGCTGCATCTACAGCTCAATGCTGGAACAAGCAACGGCTAAACTCTTCAAACAGGGCTTGTCCCATTTTTGACACTGGGTCACGGCCAGTACAAGGGAACCCTAAACCTCACAGAAATCTTTGGGAGCCACTACATAGAAACATTTAGCACAGCTGAAAAATAATATCAGGACATCCATTTGCAACAAGAGGCATTTTGTCAAAATATTTAGTTAAAAGCCTCAGAGAACTCTGCCCAAAATGGTGCTAGAGTTTGGAAACATACCACAGAAAGAGGGTGAGGTGGAAACTGGAAAGCTCTTTGAAGTAACGCAGTATCCTAGGACTAGGGGACGCGGATTAAAAAATGATTCATAAAAGGCTTTTGCTCAGACACTGGGAACTTTGTGGAACACCCCGGAGGAGTGGTGGGTCCAGCAAAGTTAATCACATTGAGAAAGAGCCTAGGCGAGTGCACAACTGCTTAGCCAAATAATCACTCGGCTGGGGTAATTCATGGGTTGATTGTTCCTGTGCACACGGCTAATCTCAGCTCTATCAGTTATTTACTTAAAGTACAATCTGGATACTTTCATTGTGGCTCAATTGGTTCCCAAGGTTTTTGTTGGCACAGTGAAGAGGAATCTCCTCCTCTCTGCCCATGTGCTTGGGTGAGAGTCTGTGCAGTCCTTTTCACAGGGACTTGCACAGGAACTAGGCAACGGTCAAGCTAATCCGTTACCTGTTCACCACGCTCAGATTAATGATAGTATTACCAGTTTCACCAGTTACTGCACATCAGCTGAATTGAGGTAACTGCTGTGAGCCCATGAAAAATGAGAGGTGGTATTAACAGAGACTTAAATGAGAAATGAGCCAAACCCTGCATGCAGGTGACTACCACAGCCTCCTTACTATTGCTCCTGCTGGTGCTTGTTAATGCACAGAAATTTGACCACAAGTCTAAGATTCTGAAAATATCTGATGCCAGATGTGTCAAAGGAAAACATGGGGCAGTCCTAACACAAGTCCATGTGCAGAACTATACTTTGGGGTGGAAATGCCTTTCTTTTGCCAGTTGTTGACCAGATAATCCTGGGAACCTAAGAACCAATGGATATAGGCAGTCTATTCCAGGCAGTGTAAATATTTAGGTAATTAATACTATTTAGAACTGTTGTCCTGATCCTTCCCATTTCAGCTGTGTAACTTCCCCAGGAGTTACAGCCTATTTTATAGGCAGACACGAACAAGCTGTGCCCACGCTTTGTGCTGAAAGGGCACAAAGTAGTGCAGATGCAACTACAACAGGACCCAGATCAATCCAAGAAAAGCCAGAAGAGCAGCAAGGTGGGTTTGCAACCAGGTTGCTGAACTCTAAGGCTTCCAGGCAGCTTGAAGCACAGGCAGAGCGAGCTTGCAAAGGACGCAGACATACCCTACGATGCAGAAAAAGCAAAAGGGAAGAGACCAAGCCTCTTACGCCTGCCTAGCCTGCTCAATGGGATCATAGTTGTCGAGGTAGTTGAATCGGATGGTGTCTGTAGGATGCCTGTCTGATGAACGCCATGGTGGGAGCAATTTTTTCTCCTTGTTCATCCTTCCTGGCACAGAAAGTTTTGCTTCGGGGATGCTGCTTCTTATCGGTTGCACATCAATAACTACAAACTCATCCTTTGAAGGAGTCTAATAAGAGAGATTAAAAGAAGAAAATAAAGTTTAGCCTATAATGAAAGTTAAATTTATTTTGCCTAACTTTAGACTTCTACGAATTGGGTATTAACTCAAAATCAGTGTCTCCAGGCTCCATTATGGTCAGTGGATAGAAATAGGCACCCTGACAGTGCATGTCATTGCCCATGTCCCAAAATCTGTATTAAGTTAAGCTCGACTTCTTTTGAGATGCTTTGGCTTCTCTCCATTGACTACAGAGAGACCCTATGGGGGAGTTTGGTTAAAATGAGAGGGCTGAGTTTTGAATTCAGGGCAGAAGAATCCCACCCTCGCAGCACTGCAAACCAGGCACGGAATCAATGAATCTCAGGAGAATGCAATGGCTGCTGAGTAATGCTCCACCTCCCCAAAATGGCCCTGCCACCTTTGGAGAAGAGACAAAAAGACAACACCAAGGGCTGTAACAGGCATAATGTGTGCTTTTTTCCTTTCCACCAGGTAAACTGACTCGGAAATGTCAGCAGGGGTAATGCTGGGTACCCCACCTCTGCTTATCAGATTGAGGCAAGCTATCATATGCTCTATAAACTGGGGGAAAAGAGAGGGGAACGGCTGGAGAGGGAAATTTAGCGGATTAATCCAGAACGCCCTGAAAGGATAGCAGAGTGAGACCTCGGTGATTGCTTCTCCTAACCAGTGAGATTTTCACTTCCCCTACCAGGGATGGACAACAGGAAAGTAGAGCACATGGGAACACATGAGTTTAGATCCTAATTTAAAATTATGTATCTGCCATTTTACTAGTGGGAGATCACAGAAGGATAAAGAGGCAAAGGGGTTAGGAACCTGGCCAGCCCAGTTTTCCCACTGGCCCCGAACATCTCTAGAGGTGGTAGGTATGTACCTTTGGTCTCGTGACATGCAGCTCTTTCACCATCTCAATGTAGTGTTTCTTCCAGACTCCTTGCTCAAAGGGGGTTGGAGAGAAGTTGATGTACCAGCCAAAACGCAGGCACTTCAGCATCCAAAGCTGATCCAGTTCAGACAGGTACTTCCAGTACCAACTCACCTGTGGATGCCCAGTAAGATGAAAACCTTGGGGTTTCAAGCATCCAAGATTGCAGCTAGAGACTTCTGTGCTGTGGATGTAGTTCCCCTATGTCCTTAAACTAGTACAATTCTCCAGCACTGTTCATGCTCCATTTAAACCTTTCATTAAACCAGTTAAACCATTCAAGGTCTTCGTGACATGCTCAGTGCCTAAGTGTCAGCTGATCTCCAGCACAGGGTGAAATATTCCAAAAATCATGGGCCCAGAGAAAAAATTTCAGCTTGTTTGGGGCAACTCCCTGCACTTCCACGCAATAAGCATACAGTAGTTGGAATAAAGCCTTTGTTTCCACTGAGGAAACAGCATCAATAAAGTCCCCAAGTCTGATAGACCCGTTCTGAACATTTTCTTCCTACTCCTGTTCTGCTATTACACTCCATCACGCAGTCACTTTGTGTGAAGTTCTTGTAGCATAAGGACAAACATCATCTATTGGCACTGCCATACTTATAATAGCAGCTGTCCAATGATATGACACAAGTAGCACTGTGAAGACCTTTCTTTCCAAGTAAGTAATTTCCTAACCTGTCTTCTCCCTGCCTGTGAATGAATAGTGTGAGTTGCATCCACATAAAACATGAAATGCTGGAGAAAGATGCTACAGCAAGCTTGAAACAAGCTGAGATTTTGATATATTCATAGTATTATATGGAGTGCTACGTTAGTGCAGTAATAACGTCTGAACTTACTCATTCAGAACTACTTTGGGCATCACCTCACAGCACTTCATCTCGTGCAAACATATTTTTGGAGTCTTAGCTACTGTGCTTAAAAGACTGAAGCCGTGGCCACTGTGCTTAAAAGCACAGCTGTAACTTCTCTGCTTCTCCACATCCAACACTTTACCCTCAAGCATTTTAAAGGATCTGGTTTTCTTAAAGCATTGTGTGCAGTTCTCTGCAAGTAGCACGAGCCGATATTTTTTGAAGTAATTAATGATGCTGCACACAGTGCAAGGTACTTTAAAAGAACTTGATTTCCAGAAAGTACCAGGCCTCCTTCTTGGGAAAGTCTTGTAAAGTGCCACATGCTAAATGCCTTAGAGCTAAACATCTAAAATTACTCTTCACTTTTGTAAATTTTGGCCAATCTGGCTTCATTTAGGATCTGCGGCAGTGTTGCATTCCATCTCATACAAGCATCACTAAGCATTTGGCACCAGGCTGCCAAGTCAGAAGACATCCTTGCATTATGAAGAACAGCACTGGTATGTCTTTGCTGAAAACTAGTGCTGTTTCCTTTTTTTTAATTAGCTTGACCTGACTTTCTGAACCTTAGGTACGTGTTGGCTTTTTTACCTGTGCACATCGACAGAGGCTCCGTGGGTCCAGGAAGGAAAAGATGTATAAAGACAGGACTCTCGGAAGCCTTGTGGTAAAATCTAGAGCCTCGGTGGGAACTCGATCCTGTAGCTGCTTGGCACAGAATTTCTGCTGGGACAAGGAGCAGCGTTCCAACAGGTCCACCAGGATCCTCCGCCTCTGACCATCTGTCCACTTGTCAAACTGAAAAAAGGAGTTTCAGGTTCTGAGAAACCGGAGATTCAGCTTCTTAAAATAAAGCACACATTTAAGGCAAGGGAAAATGCATAAGCAGCAGCTTCTGGTGACTCATTCAAGAGCAAAGCACATAGGAACTGGGAACAAATGGAGAGGCTACGTTAAAAGAAACTCTGAAGCCATGTAACATATTATTTATAATCCTCAAAGGATCCGGGATGGCCTAGTCCAGGACGCACTCATGCTCACAAGACTCTTTGCTCCTGGGACCAGCTCCAAGACTTGGCTTCACTCATGGAAAGGAGGAGACTCAGATGTGTGTTTACAGGATCAGGTCCCAAATTACAATGAGTTCACTGCTGCTTCCTCATCTATCCTGGCAGTTATATGGTCCCCACTGCTGCAATATCTGAGTGCCTCACCATTTAGAAAGTATTTATTCTCACAATCCCACTGCATAGGAGAGAAATTCCCACTACAGAGAAGCGGAGTAAAGAGAAACTACATCAGCTGCCCATGTCTCAGAAGGAAAATCTGCGGCACAGATCCGACAGCACAGTAACATAGGTTTTTCACAGCATTTCTATGCTTATGATGGGTATCTAAAGAGAAGGATTAAAATGGTTGTGGGAAGAAAAGAGCACTTAGGTAACCACACAAGCATGTATCGTGTTGCTCCAATGGCAACAGCAACGCTGCATTGAGCGGAGTGGGGCAGAGCTGTATAAACAGGGTGGGAGCAACGGTGGCGGTTGCTGGTGTTTAACTTGTGTTGATAGCAGAGGGTGGAAAGGGCCCTGTCAGCAGGAATCTCCTGGGAGGAGACTGACCTCATCACCACAATCTGCACAATCTGTCTCAAAACCTGCAAGAGCAGTCCTGGCTGCAAGGCGGGCAGGGTGCCAGGAGGGAGGAAATGGCAGAGGACCACAGCGGTTGCAGGCAGGATCGGCAGGAATCCGTGGTGGGAACTGCAGGCAGCAGAATGGCACAGTTAATGATGGCTTTCCAGAGGTGAAATACGGATTGTAGAGAAGTCCCGTTTCATCCTCCTTCCTAGCACAGCAAGAGCCTCGACCCAAACTCACCTTCTTTTCAAAGGGAAAACTGAACTATTTGGGGAATTCCCCTATTTGGGGAATGCTGCTTTTCCCTCTTTGTTTCTTCCTCACGTGTTGGCCATCCCCAAAACACACACCCTGCTTTCACAGGATTGTTTTCTGAAGCCAGCTTTCCACAGCTGACAACTCGCTCTCCGCAGGTCAAATCACAGCACAGTCATTTTTGCATTTAACGTCAGGGGCATTTGAAGTCCTTATTTAAATGTGACTTCCAAAAATTAAAAATAATAAGAAAACCCATTAATTTCTTCCAATATTTTTTATTAGTATTGTGGGTAAATGGTTTAATGTCCAATGTACCCTCCTTTCCCTTTCAGAACAAAACAGACTAGAAATTCAGATATTTTTTTTCTCTGCAGAATAATAGTTTAACATATACTGTGCAGATGAAAGGTAATTGAGAAGTAATTTCTTTCTAGATAATGTTAAAGAACTCTTTGTTTCTTTATTTTTACTTGGCTGTATTTAATTCCAGTACCGGAGAATGAACTCTAAGAGGTAAATAGCTCTTCCCCTCCTTGCAAACACCTCTGCAAGACCTTCAAGAAGGTCAGCAAGAAGAAAGGGTGGAATTGGCATTCCTGAGATCCCAGAGACAAAAAAGCCAAAGAGAAGAAAGCTCCTAGATGTCCATGCCTTTTCAGACATAGACAGTGAATTAAGGAATACACCCTTTCCCTCCCATCCCTGTTTTGCATATAAACTTCACCTCTAATGATGTTTAGCAGAGTACTAAGGAAAAACTGAAGCAGGACCTTTGGATTTGGGGCTTAGAAACAAGAATAAAACCAGACAAAGGGGTACCTGAGGGGTCAGAGGAGGTTCTGCCTGTCCCCTTCTCACCCTCAGCTCCGTATGAAAGGCCTTCTCTGTCACATGGTGAAGGGGGAAAGCTTCTGCAGCACAGGCTCCCCATTCATGATCACAGCTACATCCTCTTCTCACTAAAACAATCCGCAATCACCCATTTGCAAACATAAATTTCTCCCATATAAGTTCCAGAGTCAAGGGGGTAACTGGCTTACTCTCTTCCACACCAAGAGATTAAGTGAACTAATCAAAGCCAATCCAGCTTCTCTTTAGAGGAGACAGAATATTTGCTCCTATTTAACTCTTCCCATTCTGCCACAGGTTTTGCAATGAAGCAATTCCTTCCAGCAACCTCAGCCTGTGCTTACTCTGCAAGGGAAACTCCATTTAAATCAGCAGCCACACAGTCAAGAGCATGGGAATACACAGCTTCTTCCCCACTGCATTCAGCAGCAGCCAAGTAGTTAAGTAGGCATAATTTGTCTCTTTTCCAGTATTAACAAGCATGTCCCCATCCTACATTTGGCTGCCTTTCTCCACAGTTCCTCCCCTTGCATCTGATTACAGCAACCCAACCAGTTGGACCGGATTCCCCTTTTCAAGGTGCCGCACCTTCTCTATCCCCAGCTAGGAACACTTTTTGCCTTTGCTGTGCCTTTCCCGGAGCCCTGGCAAACAATGTCTCCCCAGGGACTGTATGACATAAGGCTACGCTGGCAATGCAGAGTGCTCAGTCCCTGCTTCTGCGATCAGTTTACAATTAATCCATGAGTGCACACACACAAATAACGCAGCCTGACACAAAGGGGAGAGCCCAGGACCTCAGCGCTAAAGTACAGAAGCTCTGCCGCTTAACCTAAAGAGGCCCCTCTCTGCTCTAAGAGACAGGTTGTTTTACTGACTTTAACTAGCCACCAAAATGGGACATAATCCTCATCTGCAAACCAGCATATTGACATGAGTTCACAGGGTTACAATCACAGGCAGGCATCCCTGTGCTCTGCAAATGTAGGAACGAATTCTCTAGTCAACGAGGCTCTGTTGCAGAATGGCTTGCAAGGAGATGGAGATGATTCACCCAGGGAGAAGCAATTTTCCCCTCCCTCCCCAGCCATCTTCTCCCAGTCCTGATGAAGGGATTTGTTGGAGACCCAGGACCTGGGTGAGAAGAGAACAGATGAAGCAGATAGATAGGCACCTGATATCCATAAAATGCACTAATCCCCCCGAACCAAATCCTGAACATCTCTGCTGCCAAGCAGCTTCGTGTCAGCAATTAGCAACTCGCCCCTAGGATCTGTTCGTTTTTGCTTTCACCACTGTAGTTAAACAACTAGACCAGAAATTTTGCAAGAGGAGACTCCTGTGAAGACTGTTGAGGAAGGCAAGCCAGCAGCCTGGTGAGAAGAAGCACCCCTGAGCAGAAGCCATTGCTTCTGCACCTTGGCACCTAGCATGGGGTCAGCTCCTGAGTAAAGAGGTGTCTATGGGTGGGGGTCTGCAGTGGCTAGGGATGGGGTTCAGCTGCCCAAACACCAGTGCCCTGTGTTGTGGGGGATCCTGCAAAGCCTCGAGCTGCCACTCCAAGGGTGACGGTTGTCTGCAAATCCTGCATCGTATCTGCTGTGATAGGAGAGGTAGATAATGAGACCAAGAGGTAGATAATGCATATGTCCGAACTATTATCCTCTTACCCTTCAAAACAAGGTGGCTGGATCCAAACCGTGTATTTGGCATGGTTCCTGGCCCAGGCGAATGTCCAAATTGTGCTTGAACAACGTCTGGAAGAGTGCTACCGGCCCAGGCCAAAATCGTGCCAGGGAGCGTGCTAACAATTTCATAGTGTGGATGAGCAAGTTCCAGTACCTGGGAACACTCAGCTGTGCTGTATAAATTACTAGCAGAAGGTGTAGCCCACAGGGTGAGCTAAATCACTGTCTGGGCTCCCCTGACTTGTCTACATCTCATTTGGCTATAACGGAAGCTGAGACGCTCAGATCACCCGGAGACACTGAAGCTTAGGTGTCTTAATCTACAAGTTCAACCCCAGCTTCATTGTCAACTTATTAACCTGGGCGTCGGCATGATAGCACTGAGCGTTAAGGTAGAGCAAAATGCTTTTATGTTTTTTAAATTAATGGGAGGAATTTTTGGCTTGCAGAACACAGCAGAAAGGAAGGCTGAGAGGCAGCACGTCAAGGAATCTGCCTTGGGTGCAATACACAATAAAAGCAACTAGAATAAAACAGAAAAATTAACAGAGAGATGTTAACCCTTTCCCAGTTTAATCATCAAAAGGTTTTCAACTGAAAGACAGCAGCACAGTTTCTCTTTTATATGTATCTGGGCAGTATTTGGGTAAAGGAGTTGGTGTGAAGGAAATTCATCGCAAATGCCTCCAGCAGGATCAAAGCCTGCAAATACTCACACATGAGAACAGCCATGTAAGACACAGTCTGCTGCCACTACGCACCACCACTGCTTCCACTCTGTGCTGCAACAATACTTTGCAGAGCTGAATGCAATCTGAGACAGCCAAAAAATTGTAGAGGGTCCCATCATGTGTCTTGGATACTGCAGGTGACAGCACAGCCAGTCCCATGCCCTTTGGGGCTGCCCAGCAGCACAGAAACAGAGAAATGAAATCCCTTCAGGTCAGCTAGTTCACTGTTTCTCCACCTGTGTTTTATGGACCACAACAGCCTGGGAGACATCAAAGAGGTTCTGTGGCATAATTGGAAAAAAATAACTAAATGAAAATGCACATACGTAGTCCCTGAATGCATGCAAATAAAGTCAGGAAGAATAAAATAAGCAATGAGCATCTAAAGTTTAATCTAATCTTTGTCTGGCTGCAAAGGAAAACCACTGTGGCAATGCCGCGCAAGGCAGCCTGTTCTGCTGTCCCAGAAGGTTGGATGGTCCTTCAGTGTAAAAAGGTTGAGAAACACTGAGCTACTCCATCTCCTGACGCAAGGCAGGTTCCACTCTACCTAAACCATTCCTGACAAGTGTTTGTCTAACCTGTTCTCAAAAGACTCCAGGGATGGAGATTCCACCCCGAACCCCTAGGCAAGCTACTCCAGCAGTGAATTATCTGTAGCACTGGATTTTGCTGGTGTCTAAATTGTGTCTCCAGCATTGCAATTCAAGCCCATGATTTCTTGTCCTATCCAATGCGAACACAGAGATCAGATCATTCCCTTCCTCTTTCCAGACATCTTTTGTGAGTCATTGGAAAAATGTTATTAAGTCTTTTCTCCATTTTCCCTACAGTAATGGGATTATTTTAATATTTTCTGGACCTGACACTGTTCTCACATATGACTTGTTCTCAGAAGTATCTCCAATTGGTCCTCAGCTTTCTCAAAATGCAGGGACCAGAACTGGGGATGGCTCTGCCCTTCAGACAGCCCTTTGGGATATTTCCCTTTACTACAATTATAAGACACTGTCAGCTTATATTCGGTTTGTGATCCACCATAATTCCCAGCAATTTTTTATGCAGAACTGCTGCATACTTGGGTTTTCTCAGATCTGCAGTTTTTGTAAATGTCATTCTTACATGCAGCACTTTTCACTTGTCCTTATCAAACAGCAGATCATTTCATTCTGATTTCTAATCTCCGAAGTTCATGAAATCCCTCCAAGCCTGCTATCATCTGCAGATGAGTATGTACTTTCCATTCCATCATCCAGATATTACTGAAAACGCTTAACAGTTCTGGACTTAGGACAGACTTCAGCCTTCCAGTTTCATAATAAAGCATTTACAACTACACTGAATACAGGTTCCCAGCCATACAAACCCATCCTTCAGCAGTTTCCATGCTTCCCGAGAGCACTTTGAGAAGGTCATGTGAATCAATGTAAAAACTCTTGCCCAGAGCACTGTGATTTCTTGACAGTTTCTCTCAAACTCAGAGTGCTCTAGGCTTTGCATACCAGATATTATAATGCCACAGGCTTTGAAGGGAGTTAACAGCAGCTTTTGCGCTTTCTGCACCCTTTTCATTGGTATGATGGATGACAGAAGCACAAGGAAGGAGCGTGATGAGAGCTACTGATCTAGTGTCATATGAAGGGTCAGAAATTTAACCTTTCAGAAGATGATTCAGCACTCTTATGTGTGTTTGGAGGAAGGTTTTTTTCCAGATTTTGGCTCTTTCAGTGGGAGTTCTAATGAAAACATTTTTGCTCTTTTGCCGGTATATCCCCCGGGCATTTTAAAACATCCAACAATTGTCAAGAGACAGGTTTTAGGTCTGTCAGTTACTGACTATCATGCTAAAAGGTGGTTTCTGAACAATAATCATTCAATTTTGTTTTCTTGGTGTCCATTCTTTATTATCAAAATGCATGCATGTCAACAAGTTATGGAAAGCGTATAAAGATGAATAATCTTTATGAGCTTAAAATCAAAATACTTGTCTGTAAAGACCAGTTCATATGCAAAAAATACCCATGACTGACCTATTAGGCATAAAGAATAAGTATCATAGTTCAAATAAAGTTACTGTGCAAATGCTTTTTGAGCATTTTTTTTATTTCTGTTTAGCTTGTGTATCATATGTGACCACGTAACTGGTTCTTTGGTTGCATTTATAAAGATGTGCACAGGGCTCAACCATACAGTTACTACCAAACCACATTAATACATTCAGCTGAATTCACTCATTTATCGCAATAAAGTCCCTGAGTCTGTATTCCTGTTTGCATAGGAGACTGAGCAGATTACGGCTGCTTTCCCATAATGGCCTGTAAATGGATTTTGCTGTATAAAAGAGAAAGCACAATGCGATATTTAAGAGGTAAGCTTAGGACTAGGGCAAATCTTGTGCCATTGCATGCTCTGCCATCGGCTTCCTGGGTAGGTCAATTAGAGCTGTACTCCTTTCAAGCAGCCTGCTATGACTCCTTTCATAGGCTATGGAAAGAAATAGGCATCTCTAAAGGGCTAATCTTTCATTCTACATTAAGTGAGATGAATTACCCTCTGGAAGTACCACTTTCTCTCTGTTGACTCTACAAGGAGCCTGTGATGACCAGACCAGCCAGGCTTAAATATTATATTTCAGACATACACACCCAGCCAGAGAAGCCCCATCCCGAATGCCTGCCTCACTTGCAGTCATTTGTGGTTAGGGCAAAAAAATCCTATCTCATGTCTTTCTGTGCCTCATTTTTTCATCTGCAAAAGAGGGTGACAGCACTTTACTGGCTCTTGTTGGAGCTGCGAAGATAATGACAGTAAGAAATTGTGAGGTGCTCGATGATTACAGTATTAGGAGCCATACACGTGCACTTGGTAGATAACATATCATTTATCACAGGTTGCAAAGACCTGCTAGCAGGCAATGGCAATACCTAAAGATCCAGTATCTTCTTTAAAGACTTCACAGACTTTTCCCAGGGTTTCTTATCCCATTTCAGATCATTCTGATGATGGAATATGATTTCCCAAGTTCAGAGCTTACAGAATGTGGGCACTGAGGGAATTTACACCTTTATCTTCCTCAAAAGTACAGCAGTTACAGCTCACTTTCACATCAGGAAAATTAACCCCTTTTTCAAAATAGGATAGGTTTTACATTCCCATTATAGCAATCTCTTGATCAGTTCAGAAATCTAGCTGTATTTAAATATATATTTAAAGAGAAAATCTTACCCATCTTCCAAGCAGGTCTCTTCTTTCTTCGAATACCTATAAAACATACACATACAAACAAAATTGAATATTTAAAGGAGATTCAATATGTCCTAAGAAAAATACATCTTGAAAAATAATCTACAAAATATAAACAGAATCACTTGGAAGAAACCTGTGGAGATCCTTTAGTCCAAACTCTGTGCTAGGGTCAACTAAAGCAGGTTGCTCAGGGCCATGTCCAGGTGGATTTTGAATATCTTCTTGGATGGAGACTCCACAACCTCTGTGGCAACTTGTTACAGTGTGTGACCACCCTCACAGTAAGAACATTTTTTCTTATGTTTAAATGGAATTTCCTCTATTTCAATTTGTGGCTATTGCCTCTTGTCTTTTCACTGGACGCCACCAAGAAGAGTCTGGCTCTGTCTTCCTTATCCCCTCCCATCAGATATCTATACACATTGATAAGGTCCTCCATGAGCCTCTCTTCTCTAGGCTGAAGAACCTCAGATCTCTCAACCCTTCCCTATACATCAGATTCTCCAGTTCCTTAATAATTTTTGCTGCCCTACACTGGCTTTCTTCCAGTAAGTCCATGTCTTTCTTATACTGGGGAGCCCAGAAATGGACACAGCATTACAGATCTGTCCTCACCAGTGGTGAGTAGAGGGGAAGGATCACCTCCCTTGACCTGCCACCTACACTCTTCCTAATATAGCCCAGGATGATGGTGGCCTTCTTTGCTGGCTTGTGGTCAACTTGGTATTCACCAGGATGCCCAGGTCATTCTCTCCCAAGCTGCTTTCCAGACAGTCAGTCCATGTCTCCAGCCTGTCAAGCTCCCTCTTAATCACTGGAACAACCTGCTCAGGGATGTGGTAGAGTCCCCATCACTGGAGGTTTTCAAGACACAATTGGACAGGAGGCTAGATAATCTCATCTAGGCTCCTTTTCCCACCGAAAGGTTGGACCAGATGATCTTTTCAGGTCCCTTCCAACCTGGACTGTTCTATGATTCTGTGATTTATGAGAGCACAGACATCTGATCTATCAACTACTCCTCCCAATTCTATTGTCTACAAACTTGCTGAGGGTACACTCTGCCCCATCATCCAACTTGTTAATGAAGATTTTAAATTATCCTGGCCCCAGTGTCGACCCCCGGCATACTCCACTAGTGACTGGCCTCCAGCTGTACTTCATGCTGCTGATCACAATCCTTTGAGGCCAGTAAGTCAGTCAGTTTTCAATCCACCTCACTCTCCATTCATACTTCATCAGCTTGTCTATGAGGATGTTATGGTAGACAGTATTGAAAGCCTTACTAAAGTCTGAAAATCAATCAGTTTTCCTGGACCTCTCTTCTCTCTAGGACCCCATCCTATGTGATTCTTCCACATAGATCCCTGAAGAGGTCAAAGTCTGTTTTCCTGAAATCCACGGTTGTGGTCCTGCTATTTGTCTTGCTCTTTCCTCTCAGTATCCTGAACTCCATCATCTCCTGGTCACTGCTGCCAATATTGTCCCTGACCTTCACATCCCCAACCAGTCCTTCCTTCTTTGTAAGTATGAGGTCCAGCAGAGCATCTTCCCTTGTTGGTTCCTTGATGACCTGTGTCAGGAAGTTATCACCAATGCATTCCTGAAACCTCCCAGATTGCATGTGCCCTGCTGTGTTGCCCTTCCAGCAGATATCAGGGTGATTATAGCTCCCCATGAGGACCAAGGCCTGTGAACATGAGGCTTCTTCCAGTTGTCTGAGGAAGGCCTCATCTACTTCTTCCTGATCTTCTTCAACTCTACAGGCTGATTCCTGTAGAAGGTTCCTTTCACTGAAGAAGACTCCCTAAAGTTCAAGGGCTATGTATGCACAACTGTGAAGGACAGCTCTGCAGAAAGGCTGCAATGCGCTACCTCTCATCTCCAGCTCCCTTCGTTGCAGCTGCTGCACACACGATGTGCTGACATAGCGTTCTACTCTCTCGGGCATGCAGCGAAGCGTGGTGTCTCACATGCTTTGGTGAGACCAGAAGCTGGGCTTCCCATCTCTTTATTTTAGAAATTTCAGTTCTCCTGAGTTGGAGACATTGAGTGCCTGAAATCTGTTAGGATGGATACAACATGGGTAGCTATCACACAGCTCTGGTGATGGCTTCAATCTTAACGCAGCAAGACCGTTAGGAGTAAGATGGTACGACCAGTCTTTGTTCCCTGGCCACTTCACAGTGACAACTAACAAGAAGGATGATCAGTATCAAAATACAGTGGAGGATTTATGATGTTGACCTTTATCCATAGGGAGCTAGACCTGAAAGCACTAGCATGTGGCTTCCCGCTACCACAAAACGGCCTTCAATACTCAGGATTGTGACCTGGGAAGTGAGGAAATGCTGTAGATGATTTTTCCAGAAGACAGATCAAAGAGGAAAAAGCCCAGCTTATAACTGCACATAAAAACAGCTATTAACCACAACTAGGAAAACATGCTTGATCATTATAAACTCCAAACATGTTATTGCTATGGCAGCCTGCGAAGAAGGTTCCTGCAGAGAAAGACATTATCAGTGCTGATATCTGGTACAGCAGCTGACAGCGTTAGCTCTGTCTCTCTCAGCAGGAGTGTCTCTTGAGAGAGGTGGAAAATGACATTTCTTTTATTTGTATGTTGACAGTTATTATTTGCTTTATTTGCATGTGGGATACTTGGCAAAGTAAAAAAAAAAAAAAATCTAACAAGCTGAACTTGGACCAGGATTTGCCACAAGCAAGTCATGAATAGTCAAAGATCTAAGTTTTGGGTTGGATAATTCAAGTGAAGCAAGGAGCTATTTATATAACTGAAAGCAATGTTAATGGTCTTCGATCAAAGACAGACATGTATTTGCTTTCAGCATTCTTGGAGATACATCTGAGCCAACTCTGTCAGAAAGTTCTGCCTACTCCAGGCACTTGGAAGCATTAATTAGCAACAGAATGGCCCAAAATTGGTATAATCATCTACTGCCTTAATGAAGCCCATGTTTACTGTCCTTTCCTCCAAGGCCTTGGAGTTATACCTACAGTGTGCCTAAGCTGGCTGACCTTGGACACAGCCTGAGGCCTTGGTTGCTCCTGAGATGTGCCATCTCACATCTATGTCTTCAGGTGGTTTTAAATAAGCTCAAGTTCAAGGCTGTTTGGCAAATCCCTCCACCCTTTGCTGCAAATGCCACTGGGGGCTCTTCTACCCCACACCTGAATTGCTGCCCAGCAGAAGGCAAATCATCTCCCAACTTCCAGTCCTTCCTTAAAGGCAGCACAGCCCTGCACCCAGCAGGACTGACGCTGAAGTCTGCCCGGTTTTGCTGTGGGCAAGCAGGCTGCCCTGTCTCCTACCTTCACTTCACCCTTAACTGTAGCACAACCTTGGTGTATCTAAGACTTCACTTCTGGTTTTCTGACCATGACTGCTGCATAATTGGAGGTTTCCTAATTCTGGCTTCTTGACTTTGGTCTGTCCCTGATGGTGATTGTGGCTTTAAAACAATCATGACTGCCCATGTCCCTGTAGTAACACCCTGGATAGACTTTTCTGTTCTAACAGTTGCTGTAAGGGCAGAAAACCATAGATGGAGGCAGCAGGACTCGCGATGTACAATAGGCAGGAGAGAGCTGGGTCCTACCAACAATGCAGACAAGTGTACTCTTGAGTGTGTTTGAAAATCCAGGGAGATCTACAGGAACTACTAATGGAGTACCCCCAGGATTACCCAAAATTAGACAGGTAGCGAATTTATGCTACTAACTGTTCTTGGGTCTTCTCCTAAGAATGGTTTAGATGAAGCTTAAATGCTTCTGCCTTGGATCAGCTCGAATTCCCACCACTCCTGCCCCTCATCAGGTATTCTACTAACAAGTACATTTCTTACGCATCTCTTCTCTCTATGCTTTCACCTTCTCACTGTTTTTCACACACCTGTAAGTTCTTTTTGCTCTTCATGCTTTCTCTTAACTCAAGAGTGCAGAAACGAACAGAGATATGATTGTATGAAAATGGCGCCTTCTCACTCACTGGCTCCCTATAGAAATCAATTGGATTATCTCCTGATTTCATCTGTCAGCAATATCTTTGTTGCAACTATTTTTTTTTTCTGCAAACACTGCAGAGCAGTATAGTGATATATGAAAAGGAGTTTCAGGCAGGTCAAAGCTTTAAAACCTGGATCAGAAACAGGCAAACACTTTTTATCGTGAATTGCATCACTGAGCACAGGTCTGGGAGCTTATGGTATGTTCTTTCCTACCTGGAACGTCATTAAGCGTTGGAGTTTACAATCCAATATGTGCTCCTAAAAGTTTTGCTGCAGCCCAGTGCAACATCAGACTGCCTAAGGAGCAGAGGAGTAAGAAGGCAGGAAAGGGTGGTTTTACCCATATACTTATTTCTGGTTGGATCATACTTTAATGCACAGTGATGTGCATCTGTAAAAATATGGTTTAGAGGGTGTAGGAAGCAGGCATTAAAATGATTCAAAGGCTGGAGAATATGCCAGATTGAAAGGACTTCAAAGAGCTCAATCTGTTTAGTTTATCAAAAAAAGTTCAAGTGTTGGCTTGAAGCAGGGTAAAAGTCCTTCCACAAGGAAAAAATACTGGTTACAGAAGAGATCAATAAGCCAGCAGGGGAAGATTTAAATGATGGAAACCAATGCTAAAGGTATTCAGACAGAAGACAAGGTTTCATCTTTTCATGGTATAGGGGATTAATCATGAGAAAATTATTAGGGAAGTGATGAAGTTTTAATTTCATAAGGAATGAAGGGCCTTAACCCCAAAGGAAGTCTGGATACCTTTGTGGAAGGGATATTTTAGACAAATTCTAAAGCTCAAAAATTCTGAGCTCAAGACTGGGAGAAGTGTGTGAAACAAGAGGGCCCAAGAAATCCAGGAAGCCAGACTACCTGATGTAATAGCCCTCTCTGGATTAAATTCTATGAATCATCAACAGAAATTTAAACTGAATTCTGAGGGAGGAATATGCTCCTGGTGATACATGAGCCAAAAAACTCTCAGTTATGTTAGCAGATCCCAGATATAGTATGCAGAGTGGGAGGTTAGGAAATGCATCTCGTTATTTATAAGTTAAGCGCACCACTTCAGCTTCCAAAATATCGTCATCTCTGCCTCATCACTGCCAGGCTTAGCAGAGAAGACAGAGCATGGGTACTAAGGTCTCTGCTACGAGCTGAGATGGAGCACATCGGCCACTCGGAAACTACACTGATACTCAGTTTGCTCTGGAGTTAAAGCAAAGTCTTCCAGAGCAGAAAAAAGAATAATCTGGCAACTTTCACTAACAATTGAACACACTTCTTTTTTTTTGTTTAAAACCAACGGATTTGGTAAAATAACAATACTTGAACTAAATATTTGTATACTTTAAATAATGTACATTAGAACTTTCAGTTTTTACATAACATAAATTAGTTTTTATTTACATGTATACATAATAAAGACTGTATGTGTGTGTGATATATACATACTTCTAATAGTAAACAAAATCTTTAAGTTCTTATTCCATTACTCATGACCTACACAGGCAAAAACATAAGTTACATTTTTCTAGGACTTGAGAATTTCGGAAGTGAACCTGAGAATTTGTCTTGGGATTTGAGAATATTCAAAACCCAACTGGACAAGATCCTGAGCAAATGCTCTAGCTGAATTTGCCTTGAGGGGTTGGACTAGCTGTTCTCCAGAAGTCCCTTCCAACCTCAACAATTCTGTGATTCTATGAATTTGACCCATTTGCATGGAACTTGCCTTGTCATTCATGAGTTGATGGTTCAGTGGAGTCCATGTGCTCATCTTGGTCTGTAGCTTGGGGCCATCCATGTTTCTAGGAGGTGCAAATGCCATAGATACAGGGGTGGTGGGTCCTCTGATGTCTTGTCAGCACCAACGGCTACAACAACTGAACAGAACAAAGACCAACATTATCTCTGTGCTACTCCATTAAGTATGTTAGTGAAAAGCAAATAATTTTAAGAAGGAAGCCAATGATTTCATAGCATAGCAATGATACAAGTAAAATTGTTTGAAAGTCAGTTAGGGTAAGGCCTTTTATTTTATGTACCCACATTAACCACGACAGCAAAGACCAGATTTCCTGATGGAACCTTGGTGCACCAATGTAATACAAATACTTAATAATTAAGCAGGTCTTCCCCATCACAATTATTATTGACTATGCTTTTGATTTTTGCTGCGTGAATGATCACAACAGGGTATTTGCAGCGAGCAAGAAAGTACAAAAAATTTCTCTTTCCAGTTGTTGGCACTGAAAATTGTAGATAACTTGTGCATCAATTTAAATGACACTAGCTACATTTTTACTGATGTTGATGGGGATATAATGCCAAGTCTCAAAGGCCAATTTGTTTCTGTAACACTTAACTGAAAGAATGAAATCCAGAATGGTTCAGAATTGACTGAAACCTCTCAGAGTCCTGTCTTCACACAGATTGGTTTTGATGGTTTGGACTGACTGTACTGCTCTTTTAAACAAAAATTTCTATGTGAAGTAAATTGGACATTTAACAAAATTTTCCTTTCCCTTTTGTGACACCAAGTAACTGGACTTCGTTCAGACAAAGCCATTTCTTCATAAATTCTTTCCCAAACACGGGAAAAGCTTTTTTTTCCTTCATCTTCTATCCTGCAGCTGGATTCAGCAGGATAATGTCATTGCTCACCTCAGGCATCCAATTTCCAGGCTGGAGGCTTAAGCTGCAGCAGTCTGAAAACCAAGTCATTTCTTTACACCATCAAAAAATATCTGTTCCCTTCATATAGTTATTAGGCAATTTTTCTGTAAACACTTCAGATTGCTTTAAAGCTTCATAGTGGCAAGGTGAATAATAGGACTTTTGGAACAAAAGAAAAGGTAACTCCACAAAGTAACTTCAATATTGTGTGGCCCCTGAATCCAAGCACCTCAAAACCCGCCCAGCAAATGGATCTTTCTAGCTAATACAGCTCTGAGGCTCACAAGAGACATCTTCATGAAAGCCCAGTCCCCCATTCCTTACCCAGACAAAATTGCTATCTGTATCAATGGAAGATTAATCTTCAAAACCCACTGCAGGATCTGCCTGGGCACATCACCTTTTTTGATTAGCTTTTCCTCCCTTTCTTTCCTAAGTTATTATGGAATCAAAGAAGTATAAAGAAAAAAATTAAAAAAATGTTATATCTTTCTCTCTGCATCTGGTGATGGTCCGTGCTTAGGAAATAAGTTCATTACAAGAATCTGAGTGCTTTCTCTTTGTTTTTCCTGGAGATCCTTAAATGACGTATTGTCTGCACACTGAAATTTTAACTTCCCACAGAGAAGCCACTAAAAGACTTACTAAGGTTTCAAAGCCTCACATTCTGTAGTTGGCCAATGTTAGAGGCTTCTTGTGCAACTGAGTATGTGCATTTGGGATACGCATTATGATGGGATCACTTACTGGGTTGTTTTTGTTTTGGTTTGTTTATTTGCAAGGCCCCTGCCCTTTTCAATACACAGAAATACAACATTACAAGCTAGAGAAACAGCTCCACTGCCAAAAAAACAGGTTCAGGCAACCATGTCCTGTTTTTCAGGGACAACCTTCTACATTAGTCACAAAAACATCAGTTGTCACTGCAGCACACTCCCAGCCCTGGATTCATGTTCCAGTTTCCCTACGCAGACACTGCTTTCTTGGTGCTGGAGCAGCTGCGTTCACAAAGCACCTCCGCGAGCTGGCGTGTTAACAATTCATAGCCCAAAGAGACAGTCATGCCTCCGGACCCTCTTGTGCTCCTTCTGTGCCAAAAATGCGGCTCACAGCACAGCTGGCAGAAGTCATATTCCCAGCTACACATGCCATAAAACTGCCTGAATTGCACTTGATGTTCGAGCATGATGTATAAACAGGGCTGCAAAGGCAGGTACCATCAGGCAAAAAGGTGAGCGTAGCCAAACATTTTAACTTTGTACACGATGTGCCAGCCTGCCATCTCTCCCTCGCTACCCCTTTGCTAGCGCAGCCACACAACCACCGTCCTCTCTGCTCCTCATGTCTCCAGCCACACTCAAAATCACGATGAGGGGAGGGGGCAACCCCACATCCACCCTCAGTGGCGTGTGTTTACAGGATGAATTCTTTGGTGAAGTCAGGACTCTACAGTGTCACTTTAGAGCATGTGTTTTACTGAGGTTCCTCAAAGGCACGCTGTACACGCTCGGACTCAGTGCGCTTACTTATTAGGTGGCCTTGAATTTCATGGGATGCATAAAAGTAGCCAGCAGCATTAGAAAATCTAGAAGCACCTTACCTATAACATGCAGCTAACCTAAAAATTGGACTGCAAGTTCTTTATAGGCCTTCTAAGAGGAGACTTGGTTTACCAGCTACAGTTTAGCTGCCTGTTCCCCAAAGGAAAACCTGCTCTTCTTGTCTCCACCCTGAACCCCCTATCCCGGGCAGGATTAACAGCTAATCTGGCTTCTTCAAGTGCCTAGAGTAACTTTGATCAGAGTTAATCTATGACATGATACTGAGGGGGCTGCAGCAGCTTGCTCAGTACTCGTTAAAAAGCAGCTGGTGTACTGTGCACACCAGCAGTTGTCGAGCTGTTTAGCCAGGGCCCCACTTTCCTTCTGCAATAGTCGTTATCTTTGGACTGGCTGCCCAAAATAACATTCCAGAGATTGCTCCAGCTTGTTCTTCACGTATCCTGGGATGAAATTCATCAAGCTCAGCTGATCTGAAAACATTCAACCAGCAAGAGACGTGAGATGAGGTTAACAAGAAATCAAGCTTGAAATATATATAAGGAAAATGCTGGTTCACTACCCAGAGAGAAAAAGCTATTGACACATGAGGCTAAAAAAATTCTCTCTTATCCTTCCCCTAGGAAAAATAAAAAGGCAATGTAGGAGCAGGTGGCAGGCATAGTAAATACCAGTGCAAAAGAGATTTGGGGGAAAGACTGGGGAAAGAGCAAGTTTTGTGAGTACATACAGTGTTTTCAAGCTGATTGTGTTTGATTAACTTCACACCAAGTTGGTCAGAGTTCTTTAGCTGTTTCAAAGCAGTTACCTTACACAGTTTGCAGAGAGCAGGTGAGCCTGGCAGAGCGCAAATGTTAAAAGAGAGCAAAACTGCCTGGGTTACTACAGCCAGAGAGTACCTAGGAATGGTTCACAGTTCAAATGAAAGGATATACTGAGTGGAGATCCAAGAGATTTGTGGTTTTTGAGATGTATAAAGAAGGCATACATTAATTTCACAGGGCAGGAAAGATGAATGGCGTTGTCTAACAGCGAGACAATTTCAAGACTGATCGAAATCCTGCTGAAGCCAATGGAAATACTTTTACTGATTTTAGTACAAGTTGGGTCAAGTTCTTGGTTTAAAAAAACATGATTGCATTTAAGAAAGATTAACGATACATAATGATCCTATCATATTAACTAAGGGCATTGGAATAATTTCCTTTAGCTGGGTTAATCTCTGCTTAACCCTCTGGAAAGGCATTCCACAGGTTTGTGCAAACCATACTCAAAACAAGTCCTTCAGAAGTAGACCCGCTTTATTAATGTTTTTGACCACATCTCTATAGCAGTAAGCCTTTGTGGTTCAACAGAGCCTGGTGCACTCAGAGGTTTAAGGGTGCATTTTCCTGAGAAAGAGCCTAATCACATTAATCCATGTGATGACTATGGCACAGTCGAGGAGTTCAGTTGCGAATAAACAGAATTTAATTGAATCAATCTCAAGCTCAGACAGGAAAGTAGTTTTTATTGTAAATTATTATATCGACAATAAACAGTGCTACGGAAGAAATGCTTTAAACAGCAGTATGAGAAAAAACAATCTAGAATGTAGACCAAACTATAGGGCATTCAAATTGGAAAAATTCAAAAGGATAGCTCTGGGTGGAAAAGATAATGTGAAAGAGATCCTCATATGTAGGGGGACACCTAGAAAGAGGGCAAGAGGAGAAGGGCAGGAGGCTAAGTGCACATTTGCAATGATTTACAACAAGGAGGCCAATACTGTGGTCCTCCTTTCCCTCTAGCTAGCCCTTAACCCACAAGCTGCAAAGCACTGGTATCATCCAGCCTTCCACATTTTTCACCTGCACTTTGTATAGTGATGCCCTGTCCTCAGTTAACACGCAATATCTGCATGATATTGCCAGTGTTCCCCACTACAGCATCAGTCTTCTCACTGTTGTCCCCAGTCCCATGGAAGGCTCTGTGACCCTAACGCAGATCTTTGCCCAGCTGGCCAAGTGACTAGCAACAGGACAAGAGGAAATGGCCTCAAGTTGCACCAGGGGAGGTTCAGGCTGGGTATTAGGGAAAATTTCTTTACTGAGAGAGTGGTGAAGCATTGGAACAGGCTGCCCAGGGAGGTGGTGGAGTCACCCTCCCTGGAGGTGTTCAAGGAACGTGTGGACGTGGCATTGTGGGACATGGTTTAATGGGCATGGTGGGGTTGGTTGATGGTTGGACTTGATGATCTTACAGGTCTTTTCCAACCTTAGTGATTCTGAGGATCTCTGTGGTACCAATGCTACAGCATCAATAAACCCCAGAGCATGGCATCGCCATGGTACTGATAAACCCAAACACCTGCAGCACCATGTGCCACTGATATTTCTGCCTCCCCCCAGCACCATCACCTCTGTGCACCCTGCACTGGATGAGACCAACACCCTTACCCCTGCCAGGGTGTGCTAGAAATATCCCTGTGCACAAGAAACCAAGGTTTGAGTACCCCTGCGATGCCCCTTACCCGGGGCAGTGAATAACTAAGTCTGTATTCCTCACTGCTCCGTGATGCCCACCAAGGCATCGGTACCTCCATATACCATCCCAGAGGTGATACTCTCCAATGATCAACAGACCCAAAATCCCTTGTGCTCCTCCATACCATTGCCCCCTACCAATGCCCTTGCTATGCTGCTTTAACTTCCATACCCATTCTCTTCATAACCATGGCTCAAAGCTGTGTCAGAGGAGGTTCACACTAGATATGAGGAAGCATTTCTTTACTGAGAGGGTGGTCAAACATTGAAACAGGCTTCCTAGAGAGGTGGTTGATGGCCCATGCTTGTCAGTATTTAAGAGGCGTTTGGACAATGTCCTTAATAATATGCTTTAACTTTTGGTCAGCCCTGAATTGGTCAGGCAGTTGGACTGGATGATCGTTGTACGTCCCTTCCAACTGGAACTATCCTATCCTATCGTATTCCCTTTACATCACAGCGTCACCCAGCTCCAAAGGACTGGTACCCTCTTTGGTCTCCAATAAAGCCAGCAATCTCCCCTCCCCGGTGGTGTCAATACCTGACTGCTCTCTTCTGTGTCCACGTTACAGGTGTTCTCCAGGATCTGCTCCGAGCCTGGAAGCACTGACTCCCACTCTTGCTCCACATCGGTCTCCTTGTGTCCTGCAGAGCCAACGTTCTCGCAGAAGCTGTCACAGCACTGCATAGTCCCAATGACATTACACCTAGGTGAACTGATCAGTATTGGTCCCTAACACCTTTTCTCCCCTAAATAAGACAACAGCAAGGTCCCTTTTATTGCTAGAGAATAAAGCATTTCCCTTTCTACCCCAAACCTCACTGGATTTATATTCTGTTATGCAGTTGGGTGATCCATGATGTTCTTACCTCAAAAGTCCACCAGAACTCCCCTAGTCCTACAGCACATACAGTTACACTGCCCAACGTCCTCATGTCCTGTGATATCCCAATAGCTTTCCCCACCCCACTTTAAAAGGCAGCAGCAAACCCCAGCCTCTTGGTACGACTGTCCATAGATACCAGTGCTTTTTCCACCCATTTACTGAGTTTATACTCTTTGCATGATGTCTTTATGCCCTGTCCCTTCGAGCATTAATATTTCTAAGTACTCTTTCCACTCACACACTGAAATCCCTCCTGGGACCCAAAGGCAACAACAATCCCCTCAGGCCTCAGGCCTGACAGTGCTGGCAGATGGGCAGACCCCAGACCCTTTGTGCCTCAGTGTCCCTCACTGTAGCGTTTATACGTTCTCCACCGGCTGCATCGGAGACCCCCTTCCTCACAGCACAGGCTGTGCTCGGTGCACACTGGGCTCTTCCATCTTCCCGCCAGACTCCCTCCCTGCATCCTAGTGAATCTGTTATCCCCTCCACATACCATGAGAGTTTGTACTCCCCTCTCTTTCCACTGTCCCACTGCATTTGTATCCCTCTCACCATGCCACACTGCGTTTGTTCCCCCAATGTCCCACAGCATTTGTCCCCTCGTGCCCCACTGCAGTTCTACGCCCCACACACACACACCCTGCCCACCCCCGTGTGCCCCACACTCTCCCAGAGCATCCGCCCGCCCAGTTTCCCCTCAGACCTCGGTCACCCCCGAGCTCGGGGCCCCCGCGACCCCCAGCGCCGGGCCGGGCCGGGCCGGGCCGGGCCGCCCCTCACCTGCCTCCTGCCGCCCGCGGGCGGCGCGGCCTACTCCTCCCGCAAGGCCGCTTCCCGTCGCTATGGCAACCGCTTCCCGCACCCCCCCGGGAGGGCGCCAGCCAATCAGCTCCTACCAGCGGGGGGCGGGAAGGCAGAACGGCCGGTGGTTCCGATCTACCTAGCAACCTGCCTGGCCCCTTCTGATTGGCTCGTTCGCTTCGGCAGGGAGAGGGGCGGGGCGCGGCAGGGCGTGACGGCGCGAGGGGGCGGGGCGGAGGCGCGGGGCGGGGCGGGCGCTGCGGCGGGGTCGGGCGCGAGGAGGCGCGGCCGCTGCCTGCGCCGCCGCCGCCACCTGAGGGAAGAAGCGGGGCCGCAGCGGCGGGACCCCGCGCTGAGGTAACGGCGGGGACGTGGGCCCCGGGCGGCGCGGAGGGGGGCGGGATGTAAAGATGGGCAGGGGGTTTCCCTCAGGGATGTCGTTCTTTCACCCCCACAGCGGCCGCCTCGCTCGCCAAGGGCAGAGACACCCGCTCCCGGAGACGGCGCTGTGGGGGGCGGCCATGAAGCGTCCTCTGGGCCGGGGAGTGAGGGGAGCGGAGGGTTAAGTCCCCACTCCGACGCAGCGGGCGACCGAAGGACAGGGGATGCTAGTCCTGTCCTCCGCTGAACGACATGGAGGTGCTGGATCCACCCCCTCTCCCTCAGCAGCGCCTCGGGGCCGGGAGATGCTGGTCCCGTGCGTTCCCGCTCCCCCTGTCCCTACCAGTGCGCTGGTAGGGACATCCCCAGCAGAAGGGGATGCTCGTCCCATGCATTTCCCTTCCCTTTCCTTTAGCAGCGCATCGGGGACCCAAGGGGAGGGGGATGCGAGTCGCAGGTACTCTAACCCCCTTCTCCTCGCAATGCCGTGGGACCCCGGGGGAGAGGGACGGTAGTCCCATGTGCACCCTCCCCCCTTTTCTCCTTGCTGTGTGTGGTTCTAAAAGGAAAGGGGACGCACTGCCCCTCTTCCCCCCAGCAATGCAGTGGGGACCCGAGGAGAAGGGGGTGCCATTCCCTCCTCCACCCCCCCCCTGCTTTTCTTCTGCAGTGCATTGGGGACCCAAGAGGTTGCCAGTCCTACGCTTCCCTCCTTTCTCTTTGCAGTGCGGTAGCAGTGACCCAGGAGGAAAGGGATGCTAGTCCCATGCACTCCTCCCTCGCCCTTTTCCCTTTGCAGTGCAGGAGGGACCCAAGGGTATGCTAGCTCTATCCACCCACTCTCCTTTTTCCTTTTGCAATGCAGTGGGGACCCAGGGGAAAGGGGTGCTAGTCTTATGTACATATATATCCTTCCTTTTCCTTTGCAACACAGCAGGAATCCAAGAGGATGCTAGTCCTGTGTGTGCACTTGTTCCTTTTGCCTTTAAAACACCGTGAGGATTCCAGGGGAAGGGGGATGCTAGTTCAGTCTGCACCCTACCTCCTCTTCCAATCTCAGGGATGATAGCTAGCTCCCCCTCCAGTTCCTTTAGCTTGCCATGCAGTATGGACTCAAATGGAGAGAGATGCTAGACCTGTCCCTCCATATACATGGAGAATCTGACCAGAAAGGGTTTCTGCCTTTCATCCTCCCTACGGGGAGTGGAGCAGGGACTGTCATGGTGTCGCTGTGCGGAGGGAGAGGGGCCTCCATGGTGTCCTAATTGAAATAGAGGATGTGCAGGATTATAGTGTGGTTCTCCCTTAACACGTAATAGAATTGGAACAGGGGAGTACAGCACTGGAGTTTCTCTCCCACTGACTAATTAAAATGGAGTTCAGAGAATAATGTATTCTCCTTTTGTGCCTTCATGTGGGTGGGAATGGGCTGGGGAAACGCTGCCAGTGCTTGTATGCAATGAATGAGTTCCTTTCCTTTCTCCATGATCAGAATTGGGTGGGGAATGACTAAGGTGACATTCTCCTCTTGTCTTGTCACTTGTACAGTAGTCATCTAGTTTGTTGTTTTATCACCTCATTTCTATGGGACAGATAACCATGAATTAATCCACCTACACACTTTCCTTCTAAAGTCTGATGACTCTTTTCTCATTGCCCCCCTCTTATTGCCCCCTTAGTAACTTCGAAATTTACTTGAAAAAAAATTTTCGCTTGTGGGAGTCAACTCTTTCATGTCATGATTTTCACTCTTTATAATAGTCATCTATGCATGTCTTAATTTATCCTTTACAGCAGGAGTTGGATGGGCTTCTTATGATTATAAATAATGTATAAATCCGTAACCACACTAACAAACTAGGTGTTTCCTACCCCTTTTGCCCACAGTTTTTTTTACAGTGCCTTGGGGTAGATGGGTAGGTATCCCCTCTTCCTCTTTTATTCCCGGTGTCATCAAAAGTGTTTTGTTTTGTTTTGTTTTTATATACATATAAAAATAACCACAAAATTTCATATGTAGAGGCTTAACAAAGAGTATACAGAACTGGATCTGTGGTAAGAAACTATTTTGACACTAAAGATTGCTTATTACAGCATTCATCTGTCTACACCAATTAATAGGTCATCTATATGCTCGTTTGCAAAACTTTCATCTCCTTTCGCAATGATATGGTTGTCTTAATTTCACCTAGATATTTTTTTTTCCATGAAAGGGCACTGGATGTTTAGGCTATATAGTTTGACGTTCTTTTCTGGCTCTAGTAAATATATTCTTCATTTCCTTTATGATACTATATAGTAAAAGATCTTGAGCATAAAATGGAAAAGTCCTGAAAGGACATGATGAATTTTTTTCTGCTTTTTTCACAGTTAGTTAGAATTTTCGTGGCTTATTGAGTCTAGGTTTTTTCATGTTTTTCTCAGTTTGAGGTTGTGAGGAAGTCAGAGGATGGGTGGATTTGTTTGGAGTCTCTACTTTGAATGTCATTAATATGATGATTTGTGTGAAGTGTTTTTGGATTTTTTCCCAAGGCTCTAGATCCTGACCTGGATTTGCCCAATGTTTGTGCTTCCAACTTTAATACAATACCTGGTGTGAGCGCAGCTCATCTTACGTTGCTTCCAAACCTCTTTTATGAAGCATTATCTACTGATCACTGCTGGAATGGCACCTGAATTACAGGAAGCGTGCTAAAAAGTCAATTGCTAATCCACACTGCAAGTTGACTTCACTGAAGTTGTTGAATAAAGTCTTTTGGAGTTGATGGCCAAAGTGTTTGGGAAAAAGAAAAAAAATACTTGAAGCCAATGTTCTGGAGATGACAATAAACTGAAAAGGCTTCTTTTCCTGGGTTTGGGGAACTATTATTAAAATGTTAAAGGACTAGATTCAAAGGGGGTTAGGCACCTTGTACAAAACTAAGTAGGAATTGGTTTTGTCTGTCTATAACTTGTAATCTTCTGGTCAGGATGTGAGAATATGCAGAAGTCTTCAGGGTTAAGTAATGCTGCCTGGAAGATGGGATAGTTCAGGTCTTTGTTTTTTGAGAGGCGCCAAATTCTTGAAAAATAAGTCTGAGAAATGGCTTCCTTGGATCAGAAGGACATAGATTTCAAGGCCATATGGACTTGAAACTGGACTAAACCCAGGTGTGGTTAGATGTAGCATGTCTTAAATATTGTGGCTGATTTAAATTCAGTGCGTTGACTGCTCTTCACAGCAGTGCTTGCTTGCTTCAGAACATAAGCAAGATGCTGTGATTTGAGCTGTGTTGATTGGTTCTACCACCTAACTTAAGGTGTAGATAGTTCTCTTTTCTGCTTTTTTTGGTCATGTTTTATTTTTCCTAGGTTTGGAACAGTTTTGCTATTTATATTCTTTATGTACTTCAGTGCTGCTTCAAACATGGATTCCCCGTCAATAGCTGTGAGAAAGTAAGCAGCCTGTGAAAGCAAGTTGTCAATGAACTTAATTTAACATGGTTATGTTTAGCATCTTGGTCTTTTTCCTATTTGCATGTTTGTTTTTACCAGCCTGTCTTGAATAGCTACAGCCAAAACCATTGCCTCACATGATCTTAAAGAGAAGCACAGAATTGTTTAGGTTGGAAGGAACCTCTCAAGATTATCTAGTCCAACCCGCAAAGTATATGAGGGTTTAAAAAGGTATATGGTATTTAATTTTTCTGGCCATAAGATGAGTCTATGTAAACAAAAGTGTGCATACATAACTTTTTTGATCGGCTGATACCAGCAGAAGTCTGGTAATTAACTCTTTCTCATCTCTCGCTAAGTTTGCATTAGGGAGAAAGGAAAAACTTTTTCCCTCTCTGACATGTAGAATTTATTTCCCCTCCTAAATATCTAAGGAAAAACATTACTGTCTGAAAGTCTGTTCAAATTTGTGATTGCCTGCTCTTGGGAATATTGATGGAGTACTTGGGGTTATCTGGTTCAAACAGAATTTCTAAACGTCTGTTACCTTTTTAACTATAATTTTGTTTAAAACAGTTAGTTAGAGACTGAATTTTGCAAATTTCATTGCTGTAAGACAAAATTGTTATGAGAAAAGGGCCTCTCTGTACTCTTACAGCTCTGTCAGCTTTTTCCATGCTTTAGCCTCCAATTTCAGTGTGTTTCTCCAGTCGATGAGCACAATATGCTGAGTCCCCATTCTGCTTGTTCCACTCCAGCCCCTTAGTGCTGAGAAAATGCAGATCCAGCCCTGGGGAATGACTGCTGTTTAAATTGGCTCTATAGGTAGAGTGGAACTGGCAGAACAACCGTATGTAGCTACCTTTGCAATTTCCATCTTCCGAGAGCGTGTGGAGAAAGGGGGGTCAAAGAATGCTGTCTTCCGGCTTATCCTTAGCTGTTGTGATGGTTTCCAGAGAGCAAGATCTGAGATGTGTGCAAGTAAAATGGGTTATTAGAGACAACAAAAAAGCTGTTTACGACTGGACTAAAATGACATATTTGAACACAGGTAGCCAAACCATGAACGTAGCTCGTTGGGCAGAACAGTAGTCTTCAGTACTGCAAGCTGGGACTTGTGTATTGGTGGTGGTGACTGTTTTGTTTTTGTTTTATAATTATTCAGCAGAAGTTACGAGGCCATGCAACTAAAGAGATGCTATCGCTGCAAATGTACCAGTGGAGATGCTGAGTCATAAACAGCTTGGTTTCAGTGTGGTCAACAATTGTAACGCTCACATGGTTAAATTTGAAGTGTGAGGTTTTCTAAACATGTTTTCTTCGTAGTAAATACATTCCCCTTCTTCACCATCCTGAGTTTTACAGCATACCAGCTTTTTTCCACCAGAAATAGTCTGAAACCAGGATTAAAACTTGTCAAGGGACCCTCTAGTCTTGCACATGAGAACTTGAAGCAATTTGTCTGCCAGGCTATTTAGAGCTAAAATATTTTAATCAATTACAAGGCTTTTTACTGTATTCTGTTTGTTGTGTTTTTTGATTCTAGATTACCGAACAAAAGAAGAACGTAATTCGACTGCTGTTGTGTCACGATGGGGTCAATTGTGTGGGAATGTGGTTAAACATTTTAATACCTTAACTTAATGCATGCTATACAATACCGAGAAAAGAAAAGGCAAGATTTCTCGCACGTCTGTCTCAAATACATCACCTTCTGTATTGAGCTGAGAATGTTGTATACGAAGAGTATTCCAGTTCTGAAGAACCTTAAGCAAGGACTGAAAGTATTGCCGTTGAAGTGAAATCGGAGGGTACAGGGGGAGTTGAAAGAGCTTTCTGACTGGGCTCAGTAACTGGCCCCATTCCCAGTGTGGAAGGATGGCTATTAGCTGGATGTTCTGTTACTTTTGGCTTTTGGATGTTTTGGTGGGGCAAACGAGAGGGCACAGTTTATTTTCTTGTGAGCCCATCATCTTGCGGATGTGCCAGGATCTGCCTTACAATACCACCTTTATGCCTAATCTTCTGAATCATTACGACCAGCAAACAGCAGCATTAGCAATGGAGGTAAGACTAATTTTTTCAGCAATATGTATGTTTTTAGCCTTTAGTTGACAATTAATTGGTAACAGAATCCAGGAAGATACTTATATTAGAAATAAAAATGAAAAAAATCAAGGTAATTAATAATTTAAATACAAAACCAAATACCACTTGCATAAGATGTATTGTAATATATACTAAAATATTCTATGACTACAAAATTTGCCTAGTTTAGTATAACTGAGCATGAAATACACTGGACGTGTTTGTATGTTATTCTGTTACTTTAAATATTTAGACAGATCAACCATGCATATTTTGAATGGTCTATCACTTAACTAAATGCCAGAAAAATAGCATACTGAACAATGAATGGAAGATTTTTAGTTCTGAAGACTGCATTCTTTGGTGGCTTCGTAATATTTGACCTTCCCTTACTTGCCTAAAATTTGGTGTGAAGAAAATGAGAATAATAAGGCACACTATGAAGATAATGGAAATTGCTTATTTATTAGTACTGCTTTTCTCAGCTGCAAGGAAGTCTGTTGTCTTGCAGACAATTTAGTTAACGTGTTTCCATTCTATATCCAGGCAGATAAGCTTTTAGACTTGCACTTTCTCTATTATAATGGTACCTTATTACTGTTCCCATTATCCCCAAAACCTTCTTTGTACTTATGTGTAATAATTTTCTCCTTTTTAAAAAAAAAAAAACACATTTCCACTGATACTTGCCTAACCTTTCTTTGGAGAACTTTCCTGATTGAGCTTCAACCACACACTTAGCCTCTTTTTATCTATGGACTAATTTATACAAGACTTTTAAGTTCACTTCAGTCTATTCTCTATCCTGCCACCCTGTCTAAGGAGTTGTCTTACTTGGTGTTCTGTGATAGGACTAAAATTGATGGAAATTCAGAATATTAGGCAAGTCTCGCTGTCAGACTGTTCAAATTTCTGTGAGAGATTTGTGCAGATTAGGTTTATTTGTATTTTTGAAGTGCTTGGAAATCCTCGTGGGTAGATACGCTGTTCTGTACACTGAGAACAGAAAGAGTAATCATGTGTTTTCATCTTTGAATGCTCTTCCTGACAATATAGAAACTTAATTTAATTGTTCTTGTTAAATAATATAAAGCCAAGGCTTTATATAGTCTTTCTATGGAAGAGTTGCGAACCAGACTTGACAGGCTTTTTACTGTAAGAAGAAAAGAGGTTCTTACCCTTAAATTTGCTTTGTTTGAAAGAACTATGGACTTGCATTTCAACGGCTCATTTGGGTGTGGCCAGGGATTCCAATTATGCTAAATACATAGCAACAGGAATGAATTTTATTTTAGAATTGGTTCTGGTAAGTTCTGAGGACCTTTGAAGATGTAACTGCAAGGAGGAAAAATAAAGCCTAAGCAAGTTTAATAGGGTAACAGTGTGAACAACTAGGTGTGTACAAGCTGTTTATTTCATCGTTGAAAGGTGGAACTTAGGATATTAAAGGAATTGATGAAACCAACTGGATTGAAGACTTCAGGGACTTGGCTTGCGGAGGTGTGGAGACAGTGGGTTTTGGTTTTGTTGGGTGGTTGGAGAAGTAGATGGTCACCTCTTGGAACGGAAGGCTTTCGGGATCTGTGCAGTTCAGTATTTTCTTAAATGATCTAGAAGAGAAGACCAGCAGTAAGATGAAAAAACCTATTGATACTGTTGTGAGTAACTTAAAACTAAAGTCAAATCAGAATGAAGAATTGTAAAGATCTTGAGATTACGTTTGAGATGCATTGAGCCATAAAATTGTTGAGGAAATTCAAAGTGATAAATATGTATGTGTTGGGGGGAATAACACTCATCACATCAGTGGTGGTGGTCAGCTTATTTCATTGGACTTACAATGGTTTGTTCTGTTGAAATATGAGTTGAAAGCTTGGCTGAGCAGTAAGAAAACCAAAAGGCAAATCAGATGTGGAATAATTTGGAAAGGAATAAAGACCAGACATTAGAGTGGTGTTATATAATCCTGTGGCTCACAAATAGCTGGAGTGTTGTGTGAAGTTCTGAGCTATCTCAAAAAACGTGTTTGAACGGAAAGGGGTCCAGAGAAGAACAGGAAGAATGACCCCAGGCTTAGGGAACATATCCCATATGAGGAGTGTTAGACTGTGGCAGGGTGCTTTAGCTTACTTTTAAAATAGAAAAAATAAACCCCAACAGCTACAACCGCCATCATAAGTGGCACGTAAAGGGTTATAGGGATTGACCGTACACTGCCTCTTACAGCGCAGGAACTAGGCTCCATCAAATGAGGTTGCTGGAAGCCAAGTCAGAACAAAGAGGAAGAGGTGGGTGCAAAAAGTTTGAGGAGACTGGACCAGAGCTTGGAAGAGAGTGCCAATGAGTCTGATTAGGTAGAAAAATACCACTTCAGGCTCTTCCCCTTGACAAAAAATTGTCGAGGGCTGGGAGAACATTTAGGGAATGTGAGAAATGTCCTGCTAATGGTCCATTTTGCCAAGTGCTTTGTGTCTGCTAATGGCAAGAGGACATTCTATTTAGGGAAGGGGTGCAAGCCTGGCCTCTTGGCTGTGGGCTGGTGCTTCCCCAGTATCCACAGTCCCTGAGATACGGATGTTAGAGGGTACCTCCCTGCCTGTTCCCTTTAGTGTCAGTTAATGGATCAATTATTGATGAATTTCTCTACATTATTTTATGAATACAATCCTGTCAACCAGTTCACTAGCCACCATGTAAAGAAGTACTTATTCTCAAACCTGTTTTAAACCAGTTTCCTGCTAGTTTCATTTAATACCCTTTTGTTCCAGTACTGTGCAATATTGTGCTGCAGTTAAATCCTCTGTTACACTTGTGATTTTGGAAACCTCGGTTTTATCCCCCAGGCTTTTCCTCTCCAAACTGAAGTGTTCCAGCTGTTTGGGCTTTCTTCTTGCAATTCAGCTGCTTCATTCGTGTAATAATTTTAGTTACCTTTCTCTGTCCCTTTATCTTGCCTTGTCCATGCTGAGGCGTGGAGATGAGAATGGCACACCACTCCAGACACGGGCACACTAGGGATTTATTTATAAATAAAATCATGCTTTTTCCTGCTAATAGCTTCCTAGTAATGGTCAACATTATGTTCATTTTTCTGGCTTTTGTCACATGTTAAACCAATGATTTCAGAGAACTGTCAAAAATATCACTTTCACTAACAGTCTGTTTATGGCCACTGTTGGAAGCAGAGCAGTAATTATATGGACCCTCAGTCTGAGCCAGAATAACTGCTGTGATTGTTCTTATCTGTGTAAAATAGCTTTCTGCTACAGAGAGAGAAACAGTTGAGAAGCAAATGTTACTTCCCTGCTCTCTGGTATAAAGCGCAACTTAATAGCATGAATTAGCTTGCATGAAACACTGTGTTGCTGCAATTCCTATCCTAGCTCGATGCCAAAGCCGTTCTTAAACTTAGCATGGGTGTGTTGCTGTTGTGGGTGTATATAGTGCTCCCTTCTGCCAATATAATTAGCATATAGGCCAGTGGTTTCGGTCTGGGGATGGGCTATGGGCTACTTCTGAATGCTTCATGAAAAATGGTGAAGGCTGTGCAAGGGAACAGGGCTATTATCAAGATTAAATTCACTACAGTGGGGGCCTGTGCCTCCATTGCAGAGTTTTTTAGGGGTTTGAACAGGAAAAAAAAAAAAAAAAGAAAAGCCACAGGTTTTCATAAGTCTATTTCCACTCCTTGGATTAGCCTAGATTGCACCTTAAATCTGTACTTAGCAAGAAGGAAGTTTTTATTATTTGGCTTTTCAGACATTATTTAATGTTGCAGTCAAATGGATGGAGCACTCAAATTTTGAACTGAATGATGTCTATTAAAATTTGCATTGTGACTTTTTCTGGTAGACATCTCTCATCTTCAAGCCCTCCCTAATTGCTGTGAGCATAAAAGAATATAGCAGCAGAATCAGTGTGATTCATCTTGCGTATCGGGGGGTGAAGGCCTTGTAATTCTCATTTTTCAGTACTGCTTTTTCACAACAGTTCCCAATAAAACCCGCAAGCTTGTTTGGACTGAAAGAGTACAGTACAAGAAAGAGTGAATATGAAGCAAAAAAGAGAACTACTACAGCTGTTGTCTTACCATCAATAAATTCAGTGTACTTCTCTATCCATACCATTCGTTGCTACATTGAAGGAACTGTTTCAAAAGTTATTTATTGTTATTTCTTGAAAACTCAAAAAAATAGTAAGTTGCCTTTTTGAGACTTTATGCTAATATGATTCCTTCATCATTATAATAAAGGCTAATAAGTCATGTCATCAGTGTTGTCCTGTTATGTTGCAGCAATATTGGTAGTAACCATCTTGATTAAACAAAGAAAAATAGAATATTACATCATGAGTCCCTCTTAGTGTATACTGGTCCACGCTATAATCAGTTCCTATGCCTTTATTTACTCCTAGGAAAGATAATGCCTTAAGCTTTCTGCTGTGCTACGTCAGCAAGGCCTGCTTTAATCCGGGGAGATTGAAAGGAGGGCTTTCTGCATTCAAGGACCTGGAGCATTATTTTATCCCCAGGTATCTCTAAAGGGGCTTACTCCTTTTGATAGGGGACAAACACCAGTTGCACTAGTCCAGCCTCTGTTAACATCTGCTTGGCTAGAGCAGAGACTAAAATGAGAGTCATTTTACACCTGCGTCTTTCTAAAAGGAGTAATGCTGGTTAAGACGGACTAACAGACTAGTCATGATAGAGTGGGGATATGAAATGATAGGTGTAACGGGCAGGCATTTTTCGGAGCCCCCTCCCAGGCCCGGCGGCCAGGCTGAGCTGTCCAGGCAGGAGCGGGGCTGGGAGCTGTCCTGGCCCGCAGTACTGCACAGCAGCAGCTGCTCCGCATGTCGCGGGCCTCACATTTCCTGCCTCTGTGGGGTCATTCCTTTTAGCTGCTCTGTGCTGTCATGTAAAACATGCTGTAAGGTATTTTAAAATTTTCTATAATCGGCTAACAGGTTGTTCTGTTACAATAGCCATCTAGCATAGTCTGTCTCAGCTATGCTGTTAAAACTTCCCTCTAAATATGTTCGTGATGATAGTGTGACATTGAGATGATGTTGCGCTGCGCTGCTGCCACAATTCTGCTGTGTTACATAGATCGTGTGCTGAATGAGGCAGTGACAATGGCGAAGTTAAATTACCCTATCCCCCCGAGGGATCTGACCTTGCTTACCCATCTCTTGGATTATTATTGCTACAAAGAATTATCTTCTCTCCCTTTTTCACTTAATATTCCTTTGGCCTTGAAGGATTTGCTTATGTGTAAGACTAACAAGTGGTGTTTTTTAATCTGCCTTGATGCAATTTTTGTAGGCAAATATTTTTATCAGAGAACATGTAACTTGGTAGCCTGTTGGAGCCTGGGAGCATGCTATTAAAGCTTTTGTCACTGATGAAGAGAAGTGGTTTAATATGATGATTGCCAGCCTTGTTGCAGTTAAATATACTGCCAGCACTTCCTTCTCCTTACCCTGATTTTTATGGGACCTCACAAATGATACTAGGGGTCAAAGAGGCTTTAAAGGACAGGAGGTAGTAGTTGAGGGCTAAACGGGTCCCTCTCGGTGAGCGCAGAAGTGTCTTTTGGGATTATACCAGAGGTCAAACGCTGCAGAAATGAGATGATACAGTCACCATATGGGCAGAGGAGATAACATGGTATTTCTTTGCACTCTCTCACATACCCATTTTGCATATCAAAAAAGAGCAGCAGTAGGGACTTACGGACGCACCATAGCTAGGTTGGATGGTACGCAGGTGGGAGATGCAAGGGGGGAAATAGAGATATAATGTTATCCCACAATTGATTTGGTTTTTGCAGCGTGAGGGAGGTAGCTGGAAGGGGAAAGGAGTAAGGTTGACTCATACGCTCCTACGCCATCAGCGTGGCAGGGTTCACCAGCTGGCAATCATTGGATTAATATAAATAAAATATCCAGTCATGGAGGTTTGAATATTTAGAAGCAGAGTTAGTGAATCGTTAATGGACTTTGTCACAGAATATGCAACCACAGATGTGAAGACTCCTGATTTTTCATACCCTATTTCAAATTCAGTGGTTTCTTGCTTGTACTGATTCCTGCAGAGGATAATACTATTGACCTGCCGCAGAGCAGAGTGTGTGCTACAAGATTTGCATACCCTTGCTAACTATGTTTCTATGTGTATAGCACAGTTTCTCTTTTGTAGCAATATATTTTTTTTCTTTTTCTCCTCCCTGCATGATCTTTGGAGTCTTAGTTAATTTTTTTGGGTCTTTTTTAAGTGGAAAATAACCTCAGTATGCTTAAAAATTACATCAGCAGAAGACATAGCTGCATTTATTCCCATCCTGGTCTTAGCATTTGGGATAGGAGTTAGGTGTTTTTCCAGGATAGGTAGGTGAATTAATGGTGTTTCTCAAATAGCTTTTCCATCAGGCGTATATTAGTACTGATTTCAGATAATCAGGGTTTGGACTCAACATGGAATATTATCTCTTAATTCTTAATTTGCATAAGGGCTAGGGAGAAGTGTGCAAAATTCACGGATCTTGGTTTATGTGATTGTCATTCTTACCTTCCCTGGACCTGGGAGGTATTACTGCCCCATTCCTCCTCCTATTTCTGCGTGATTTTTTTGGATACAAGTGGGAAGCATCTTTCTTTCTTTCCCACTGATCAGCAAGGATGGGGAGAATGTAGGGTGGAAAATCCGTAACTTCTTCCCCCCTTAATTCCATCTTTATTTTTTTCTCTCCCCCATCTTCTTTTGCCTTGCCCGTGCACTATACCCTCCGAAATCTCAGCAGTTTTCCTTGGCTTTCTGTATTCTTCAGTTCTGCATCCAAAACTCATAGAAGAATATAAATCTAATGGAAAAGTAGGTTTTAATCAGCTGGTGTTTTGTAAGCTAATCTTAGGCACTGATTTGCAGTAAGGATTAATTTTCTCTTTAGTGTGTAAGATTATGATGCCTAGAGAACAATGGAACTGTACATGATCCTAAGAATGCAAGCTGTGCACCAGCTGATTAAAGCCTACTCTTTCATTGACTTTATATTCTCTTATTACCACTCTGAATTTTTACCTTAGAAATAGCCGCGTAAAGATATGAATTGTTTTATTGTTAAACCAGAATGTCTTAAAGCTAGGATTGCAAAGATGATTCTGCAGAGTACAGGCAGAGCAAAGGAGTGCTTAATAATGTACTGCTTAGAAATTCTTGCTTTAGGGATACCTGAGGCTTGTCTGTTTGAAACGCATCAGCTTGTGGTTTCAATCTTGACCTGTAAAGGCCATGAGTGTTGTGCAAAGGTGGTAGAAATCCTGAGTGGGTAAGAACAATTTGGGAAGAACTACAGCTGTTCCACCCCCAAGCAGATCCATATAAAAATTAGTGCGATCTGACAATTTTGTAAAATGAGGTTTCTGAGGAAGCTGTTTCTTGAACATAGCCTTAGGCGGTCTCTTATGAGGACCATCAATCCGATCCTTTTCACACTGAGGTCCAGTGAACTTCAAGATAATCTGAATGAATATTGAATATTCAATGAATACTGAAGTATTTAGACTCTTCGAACAGGAAGAGCAGCCATGCGAGATAATCACTTGCTTTCAGATAAAGCATGGAGCTATGCATATGTACCTACTTTGAAGTTGGTAGAGGCTTAAATAAGGAAGAAAGGAAAAGAGCCTTGTCTTTGGCTAGAAATCTTTTGAAGCAGTTAACCTGAACAGAGTAATGTCCTGGAATAGATGCACAAAAGATGGACTTTTTGGCTGCTGTTCTGTGCAGTGTTTTGTGTTTGGGAGTGCATTGTAATTCTGACAATCAGACTGTCAACTACGGACTTACTGAGGAAGGTCTTTGCCAGTGTGGAGGTACCCACATCCACAACAGCAAATCGAGTGGATTTGTGGACCTAGATCATACTTGAGCATGTGGTCCATCCTAGTATGGCAATCAAAGGGAATATAAACTATAACTGGCATTTTAAGGAGGAATGGATGCTTGTTAATGTGAGCAATCACGATGGTGAGTCTCTGATTTTTTTTTTTTTCCTCCAGGGGCCATATCATTGCACTTCAAGAAACCAGATAAAGGTATTATAGCGCTATGCTGTACAGAGCAGCATGAAAGAACAGAGTACTAAAGAGATGCTTCTTTCTAAAACAAATACAAAGAACACAAGGGTTAAAACTTCTGCATGTAGCTCATCAGTGCTGAAATAGCAGAGCTAGATAGCAGGTGTCAGAAACCCTTCCTTCCTTTTGCCTGGCTAACAGACGTTCTCCAGAGAATAATTTCAGAAATACTGTTTTCTAGTCTTTTATGTTTGTTAATGAGAACAAGATGCCACGTGAATATCGTGAAAATGCAGACTAGCAGTGAGAGATAAAATGAAGAGAAGTAGGGTTTGGGTTTGGTTTTTTTTTTTTGTTAAATCGATAAACTACTGCTTGCACATTGAAGATGAACTCTGTCACCATGTTCAGATTTTCTTGAATAAAAGATGAATTCTGAATGAAGATTCAAGTGGAAATACGGAAATGAAGTTTAGCCTTAATAGTTTAGTGCAAGCATATGAAAAAAACATTAGTTTTATGTAATGATTCAGTTTAAAGTGAATGATCTACATCTTAATCAACATCTATTCACAGTGGGCTTGTTTTCAGGGTCATGAAGGCAGATGGCTCTGTATTGTGGCTAATTCTGTAGCATCTGGTGGAGGCTTAAAGAGGAATTATTAGGAAAGGTGGAACACATGAATTTATTTTGAATAGTTAAATGAAAATGTACTTTATAGTCAGTTGTATCTTTATATCTGCAAACCTAAACTCAGAAGCAAAAGAATGTTGTGCCAGAGCATTAAGTGACTATTAGTCTTACCTTTTACCATTCCTCTTACCTACCACAAGCGTACAGACATTCCTTCCTATCTTTGTATGTTTTTTCTCTACCTTAATCAAAATCAGCCAGTTGATTCTCTTAGATGCAGCTGCTCTGGGACAAACCCCATGTTTATATTGTGTATTATATGCTGTAGTAGTACAAATTAGTATTTGTCACAGTGACTAGACTTAGCCTTATATCTAGTAGTATGTGTAACTTGGAGGATGTAGTTCTGCTGTATTAGTACTGAAATAGCTACCTTGTATTCTGCACATACACGCATTAGATTCTGTCCCTTGTAAGGCAGGCATCTAGCACGTCTGCTAGATGTTTAGTTTAGTCCAAGTTACTAGCAAGACCTTTCTCTTCCTCCTTTACACTCTTCTGATACTAAGATTATTTAGATATTTCAGTTCTAACTCGTGAGTTCTAACTCACAGTTCTAACTGACTCAATAGGTTGGAAGCTTTCTGTCCTTTTGACTTGCCATTCTTTCAGAACATGTTTTTTGTGCAAGTTGGCAATGATGTAAATAACGGTGGACTACTTAAAAGTTGTGTGGCTTGGCTAGGATGTGCTTTTTATTTTACTGGTCACTTGGAAGCGGCAGTTTTTTCCTTGCTTTCTCTAGTGTGTGATGATGGTTCCAATTATAGGATAGTTGCATTCAGAAAGCAAGCCACAACAGACTGACAAGACAAGAGAATAAGTATGAAATAACAACTTAAGCACCAAGGAGCAGTTGTCGTAAATTTTACCATTTGTCTTGCTGGTATGGCTGCAGTTTTCTTTGTTTTGGGAGACATTTGTGATTATTTTAAAGAAAGTTAGGAGGGCTTTTATGGATTTGAGTAATTTTTATATCAACGGGATGTTCCTCTGTGGCTGTGAAGCTATTGTGTTCTGTGGTATGAGAAGAAGAAGAATTCACCAAAGCATGTTTTTAATGTTCAAAGGACCAATCTTAAATTCACATATGCCTCATTTGTGCACTGCCACCTTACTCCCCATTTTGTATCCTGGTCATTAAGAGATGCAAATGCATGAGGGTTTTGTGACTTTCTGAAGGAAACTGAGCCAGTGTTTGTCCTACATCTAGCACCAAACTGGTACTGAAGGTAAGTAGCCTGTGGGCTGCAAAATATCCCTAATGGTTGAGGAACCCACTGCTCTTGAGATGAGTTCGTTATTTGATCATGCAACACTTTGGACCTGCAAAACAATAACATTTTAATAAAATATGCTTTTAAAGAATATATTTGGCGTGAAAGACAGGCTAGTAGAAATGAAATTGGGGAGGAGATGGATAAAGGTAAGAACCTACGAACAGCGATACGAAGTCAGACCAGAGATCTGTTTAGCCTGGTACTCCGTCACCCGATGGTGGCCCACAGCGGGTGCTGTACAGAGCAGAAAAGAACAGGTCAGGTATGTAACATCCATCTACCCAGGCTGTTCTTCCATGTTCAGCAATTTCTGGCTTGGAAATGATGCCTTGCATTAGTAACCCTTGATGGATTTTTTCCACAAATTTATCAGTTTTCTCCTTTAAGTCATACATTCTTTTAGCATCTGCACAAATCAGTGGCAAAGAGTTACGTAAGTTAAAGGTGTTGTGTGAAGAATTTGCTGTTGTTGGGGTTTTTTCTTCTTCAAACAAACCACCTGCTGTTTTTATGTTCCCTACTTTTTGTGCTGAAGGTACAGTGAACAATTGGACCACATTTTTCCTTTATGTATCATTTGTGATTTTATAGAGCTGTTTCATGCCTCATCGTCCTGCTGTCTCTTTTACAAGGTACAAGAATAAAAGTATGCCATATCTATATTTTTATATAGTATATGAATGCGAGGCCATGTTAATATACTGTATGTAAATTTGCTCTGTCAGGTTGCTCTTGTGGTAACGGTAACGTCTAGACTATCTTCCATATTCTGTAGAACTGTTAGTGTAAACTGGCTCTGCATGTAAACTGGCTCAAGCCATAGCTCAATAGCAATCTTCCTGAAGCTGTGTTGTTTCCAGTAACCTGTGAGGCATTTAGAAAACATCTTCAGAGCCCATCAAAGTCCAGGGGAGTATTTAGCATCTTTTCAGGAGAACATTAAATACTCATGTCGGATTTGAGAATCAAATCTGCCCAGTTTCTCTGTGGCCTCATATAAATTAATTTGGTGCTCTTATGTGAACTTAAAACCAGCATGAAGTTGGATACCTGGTCCTTAAAGTTTTATTTGAATTTTTTTCATTTGTAAGACCCTTTTTTTTTCCACTGTAGGTTCTAGCGTTGCGTTTTTAACGTCACTTTTCCCGTTTTATTTCCCGTCTTGTGAATTTGGCCATGATGCTCCTCCTCCACGCCCCTGTCCCGCGGAGTTAGTTCCTATGGTTACCCCCCCGCTTTGTGGGGTGACAAAGGTTGGCATCTTGATTCTCCCCAGCCAAATTCTGCCCTTTGACTCTCTCCCCTTTTCACACCCCTTGCTAAGCTTGGCCTCTTGCTCTGCTCTGAGGCTTGTCAGCGAGGGGGTTCCCATGGAAACGGGGAAGGAAATTTGAAAAGAGAAGAGGAGAGAACAGAAGCACAAAGGGCTGCTTCATTTGAATTTGAACAAGGAAGGAAGGCTCCTTGTAGTTCATCTTTGTGTGTTGTAGAAACCTGAAATTTATCTTTTAAAAGTTGCTTTCAATTTGTAAACTAGTTTATATTCCCTGTTTCTTGATTTATATAGAACAATCGTGTTTGTGGCACTGAGCAAGGAGAATCATCTCTCTTTTTAAATTTGATGAGAGAATTCTGGTCAGTCATTCATTTAGCTTTTTTCCCCTTCCAGGTCCAAAAGCATCATTCATGTTTTAAATATTTTTCTCTGAAAACTTACATGTATTGCATTTTTTCCCTTCGTAGTGATTCAGTCATGCTGTCAATTATCTAACATCTGTGCATCCTTTTTTGTGGAGGAGTGGATGAATATATGCTGGTCAGAATCAGCAGACCCATTAGTTGAATCCCTGCTCATGAGTATTCCTTCTGGTTTCTTATTGTACATTTTTAGCATTGTGGTCTGATTTGAGCAGGTGCAATATGGAAATGTAACTGCAGAGAAGAATACGGTAACAAAGTTTGGTCTTGGATTTCTGGTTTGATGCTTACTGTCAATAATAAGGAAAAAAATAAAGAAAACAAAAATGTATGTCACTTGATAGTACATGCCTTTTGGGACATTTTATCTGCATATTTTACAAATGTGTTAAATAATTAAAGTTTGATATATATTTGTTAAAGAACAGTGAAGTTACTTTGTCTTCAGGTTTTCCACGGTAGCTTTTTGAATGACAAATGTCTGGTTCTTACAGAAAAATAGTCTTTACCTCATGTAGAAGAAATATAATTTAAATGGTCCTAGTTGAAAATTTCTCCTCCAGCTGTACTTTTACAAAATCTTATGGCTAATATACTGAAAAATCTCAGACCCTGAAAAGTACACAGACATTTTCCTTAGTCTTACTTTGCGACTACAGGAAAATGATTCCTGTTGTTCAGAACAACCTTAATTAAGTGTCATCACAAAAAGGCAGCATAATTCTTCAGATCCATCAGTTACTTTTTTCTGACACAACGGGAGGCAGTTGCTTTTGTCTGGAAATAGTAAGCTTCCAGCCTTTTAAAATTTAGGCTTTAGTTCCCCTCCCACTTTGTACTAGTTGTTCTTAGTAGCCAGGGTCACAGAAGGGACTCAAGAACGGGGCATTGAATTGAAGCCAGGACTGTAAAAGATCTGCAGCTTGCAGTTCTGCTACAGTGGTAGCCGATTCCTCTGACATAACCTGTTGTACCCATCAGAGAAGAGCCAGTGTGAGAGATTAAAGGACACATTTTTGATCTCTGGGTGTTAGTCCTCATCCATGAGGTGGGAGGCGGCAGGAGGTAAGTGTGAGTGAAATCAGCAGAAAGCTATTGAGCAGAACTCATCATGAAACATTAACAAATGCACGTACGTACACTCCTAGCCACTATCCTGTCCCCATCCTGCTGCTTTTGAGGTTTAAGAGACAAAGGGAGCTGGAAAGCCAGCTCTGCTGTATGAACTTCCTATGGTTCCTCAGAGCAGAAACGCTCTCTGACTGGTCTTCTGTGGTCTGCCAGGTGAGGCCTGCTGTGGCTAACCAAATGGGGCTTATCACAGCAGGCTGCCAGCTCTCTTCGCCTTCCCTACCTCATAGCCCCCCACCCGCTCTTTGCTCAATTGCATTTTCCAGACTTTTAGACACAGATATATATAAAAGGGATTTTGCGGCGCTGGGCAATTATTCAAAGAGGCAATCAATGAGAAAGCATGCTTACCCCCTTTTTCTCTTGCATCACCCTCAAATGCTTACATCTCCCAGCAATTTAATGCAGTCTTCCTTATTTATCTGACCTGCTCTTTTATAGTTTGATCCCACTGATTCCATTCTGTGTCGATTCTCCTGTGGCAAACACTTGCAGCGTATTCCATACAGAACCTGACACACAGAGTACGTTTACAGTGCTTGTGAGTGTCACTTACTGTTTGAGATATGTTTTGAAGAAGTACTTCTTCCGCAGCACCCATAGATATTTGCTTCTCTTTATTCTGTTTAACTGGAAAAGAAATTGGGTCCATCTTCCTGTGCAGGGGCCTCACAGAGTAGTTGCATAATCTTTTTGTCTTCCCTCATTTCCTCCCATCTGTGTCCCCTCTCTCCTCCCACCGTCTCGTTAATCCCGTTATTGTGTTAGGTCTTGTCCTACTTGTCTAGAGTGTTTCAAAGACATGCAGGATACACTGTGGGAGCAATTTTCCCCAAAACTATGTTAGTGATACAGAAGAGAGCTAGGCACAAACTTCCGTTCTCAACAGGGAGAAACTTCTGGGCCTTTGAGGGCAAAATACTATTTAATCTATTTTGAGAGAATCAAGCACGCTTTTAGGGTGCCGCAGAAACAAATAAGCGGAGGCACTGTGGGAATTCCTGTCAAATATTTATCTGGTAAATTATTAACTGTAGGGAAGAAAAATCAACTTCAGGAGCTTGGTTTTATTCTTAATTTGATGGGTTTGGTGAGGCTTTCAGAATTGGTCATTCAGATGCTTGTGAGGCAGATAACAGCTTTCTGTCCAGTGGAAAAGCATTGTGCAATTGCAATTATTTTTTAAATTCTCTTTCCCTATCCTCCCCTGCGGAGTTCATCTGTGACCTCATTAACTTGGCACTAAATGGGAGTGGTCGTATCCCCTGGTGAATCTTAGATTTTAATTTACAGCTGCTGTGTTCGGACATGTTTTTTAAAAATGGTTAATTATTAAAATTGAAGTCACCAGCTAACTATCTTAAAGCTTCTATTTTGAGCAGAAATTAGTTTTCATTTAGTATGTTGGAGTAAATTGAGATTTTCTCAGTCTTAACTTTTCTGCTCTGTATTACTCTCTGATGAAGTAGAGGCGCCCGTTTAATGACCCTCTTGTAATTCTGTAATTAGGTAACAGAAATACATATTTGGATGGACAATCTCTTTTAAAGTTATAGAAGCCATCATAGTAGATGGAGTCAATGTTTGGTCAGAATGTATAGAGTCGCTATAGAATTATAATAATGAAAGAAAAATCTCTTTTCAAAGACTGAAAACTTCCCAAAAAGCCACCTCATTTCCCCATTGTTTGTGTCCAGCTGTACGGATGGCACACAGGAAGAATTTCATGTGTAATACCAAAATAGAGGAAGTTGATCCTGAGATTCAACTAGCTGGGTCACCTGTTATCTTTGTAATGGCTTTATTGTACTTGCTCACAGTAACAGCAACAGTACAGGACGATTCTGCATGGAGTCCCGGGTAACACTGAGAGATACACTGTTGGTTTTTTTCTCAAACTTCCAGGTAAATAGACTTGTTTTCCTGAATAAAATCTGGATTATATCATCATCTGCCTACATCTACTCAATTAATGCATGTGAAGAGTACTAAGTACTGCAGCTTTACTTTTCTTGTGTTAGAAATTGGCTGAAATAATTCCAAAACCAAATATAATCCCCTGAGAATCCTTACAATCAAAATAGTCTGAAAACTGTAATTGGTAAATGAGAGAGAAGAGAAATGCTAACAGCTGTAGTAGAGTAACTCTGTAAAATGAAGTGGAAGGTGCTGTTGAATTGAGATTTGGAGACAGTGCAGCTTGATTTGGATTGGATCCTAGCCTAGTAAATGTATGTAGGGGACAGCAGGGCTGCAGAGTTTGTGGAGCGTAGACCACACATTCAGGAAAACCATCCTGTATTATTTATGCATGAGAAACCACCTGCTCATTTTTAGAATTAACTATACCAAAAACCAGTTTAGTATACTAGACTGATAGTGTAGCCTTCCTGGAAATTAAGCGCGAGGGAAAGAAAATAAATAGTTGTCAAGCCAGCAGACAATATGTTTTAAATATTGCCTTGTGAAATATCCTTAATTTTGAGGCCCGAAGATGCAAATCTCCCCTTCTATCCAACTGTTGACGTGTGTGTGTGTGTATGTCTGTGTGTGTGCGTATGTCTCTCTGTGTGTATGTGTTTTTGCTGGTATGTAGATATAACAGATGGGTTTTAATGTTACATTAAGACATAGCTGTTAAAATATTGGCATTCATTTTGCAGATAGGTTTTGTTTGCTGTTCAGAATAATTTTTATAGTATTAATCCAACAGATTATGCTCTTACTTCAGTTTGCATCGTATTGTTTATGTACATTCTTGCGTTGGATCGGTGTCATGGTCTGTTTCTTTCCAAGCCATATATACCAACCCCCTGACTTTTCTATTGTTAGAGAGGCATTATCGTATTAACTGAGTTTTTATATAATAGTACATGACAAAGTAACAGTCCTAGTGGATATTGCAAGATCATTCCCTGAAGTATTTGGGTTAGATTCTTCATCGGCTTTCAAAGAAATTAAGTCATTTAACCTATGCCCAAGGCGATGTTGATCCTAGCGTAACCAGGAAAGACCTGAGAGTTTCTGAATGATAACTCTTGCTTTGAGAACACTGTTTGATGTTCAGAGCTCAAACTGTTAATTTATTTATTACGATGACTGAATCTGCCACTGAATTCTCATGTATGAAACCAGGTGTTTTGGCTAGTAAGAGAATTTTGTGTGAGAATTTTGACAGCGGACTGGCTGCCAAGGGAGTAGCAAATAGAGCTTCCTGAATTCATTTCTCTTGAAGCCTTCTGTCTGCAAAAGGTTATGTTCCTGGGTTTTAACAGCATCAACACCTGTTCTCTGCCATAGCACGAAGTCTTTGTTTTCTGTGTTGTGGAGCTAATGCTGTGAAACTCAAAGGTTTCCCTTAAACATATCCTTGTAATGTTTTCGGGGTCTAGCTGGGTCCAGGGCAGTTGAACTCTGTTTTAGATGGTTATGAATGCATCAGATGTCCCAAGCAGCACAGCTTAGGGTTCAATGTTAACTAGCCATAAGGTCAGCTTAGCTGTGCCGCCCGCGTTCTTCCTCCTCCAGTAACATGTCCCTTTTGCACCTCTTGCATTGGCACGCTGGTTTGCCCAAACCTATTGTAAGGTCATTAAGGAGCTAAACCAGTAAAAAACTAAGCTTAGAAAAAAGTGAGTTGATCGACCTAAGTGTATTATACAGGAAAGATATTTAGATGCTAACACTTAACGGTCTCAGCATTCAGGATCTTATCCTGACTTTTTACACTACTAATGGTCCAAATACAGCATGTGTGGCTTTGCGGTTAGTTTCATGGACAGTTTAAATAAATCTTAAACCCAGGTCAGTGCGAAGGAGGCTGGTAGCAGGGGAGAGGGCAGGGGTTGATAAACTGACACCCATTGTGAAACTGCACCCTGAAGTGCATTACATGATAACTATAATTTGTCCTCATTTCACAGCCAGGTAGGAGGATGACGATGACAACTGTACAGTGCACATTTACTTCTAGGGAGTCAGCATACTGTAGATTCCCTTGGTTAGTCTGTCAAGAAGCAGGTTGGCTTGAATGTCAGAATGAAGGAAACAAGCTTTCTTCCATCCTCATCCCAGTGGAAAACATGGAGCTTCATGTAGTCTGCATTGGCTTGTAATATTAAGCTCTCTTAGATATTCTGCTATGTCAGCTGTATAAAAAACCACAGTTAGCGAAGTCACACATGAAATAATAAAAGTCATCAAGCCTTTGAGAAATAAAAGTAAATTCTCTTCAATAGGAGTATTCAGTGTTGCTTTCATTGTATTTTAAAAATCCAGCTTGTCTAATTTTATTCTGCAGGGTATTAATGTTGTTGATTATATGTCAGACACTGTTATTCTGTATGTTGATGGCAGTAAAAATGAAAAGGTGAAGCAAATCTGATTGGTGATTTTGAAGCTTGACTACGTCCTTATCTGTATTTTCCCTCATGTTTCCGATTTTTAGAAATTCCTTTTTTATGAGCTCTGAAGAACTTGATCTGGCTACCAACTCCCTTGCGTGCTCTCAAGTTCGTGTCAAGTCTTCTAACAAATCTTCATACCAAATGCTTTTCCTCCTTCACTCAGCAAGATAAATTTTTGAGCACCACACCAACAGTGAATTGTTTATACTCTTCACTCCTGTTATTCTTCAAGGAGACAGACCTCCCTTGAGTTGGCAGAAATAGTCCATGAGTCCCTGACATGCAGATCAGTCTGCAATGGTGGCGTTGAGGGAAAGAAAAGGTTGTTGTCGCTAATGCTCCACTTCTCATAATGGGTATCTTTCTCCTTCCCACAGTGACAACAGCACTGGAGCATTTTTCGGCAGGCATCAAAGCAGTGATCACACTCAGTTTTTACTTGGAAGGTTGTCTTTGCAACCACAGGAGATAGAAATGTGTCATTTAAACGAAAAATATTACTTTGTCAAGACTTACAGCTCCTGCCCGATAGTCTCTTGCTTGACCAGGCAAGTGTGCTTTATAGTGTCTTAATAGTATGTGAAATATGGTCCAGAGGACTATATATTTATTTCTCTGTGGTACTTTGGAATTCTCCCAAGCCCATCACAGCAGGCATATGGAGAGGAAGGAGGAAGTCCAAGCAGTCTCAGCTGTCTTATAAAAACTAACACTTCTTGCAAATGGAAATTGTTACCAGGACCACCCATCTGCATTCATCGGTTCCTAAAACATAAAGATCACATTTAGGAAAAGTGCAAATTGACAGATGGATGCCGTCTTTTCAGTGTCATCCAAAGGAACTTCAGAATTTAAAATGAAGCAGGAGACCTCTTTAAAGAACAAGAGCAGATGGCTCTGCTTTTTAGTCATATAGACAGAGATGAATGTCATTTGCTGTCTTTTAACTGCTTTCATCTTTATCCTACTTTTTTTCCTGCAGTTGATAAATTAACCTCAGCTGTCTGTTTGCAGAGCAGAAAGCTTAGGATGGTTTGCATGATTGCTGCCCTTCTACAAGTAAGGCAGGTAAAATAATTGGTCTTAGGTTTTAAAGTGAATAACAGGGTGATTGTCTGGTTCAACCTATAGCATGAGGAAAATATAATTTAAAACCATACTAATTACTTGACATTTTTATTGTTGGAATGACTTAATAGCTATTTAAATGCAGATGTATATTTTTAGTACCAAGGTAAAACAATCTGAAATTTTTTACTTCCCAGTCCCTAAAGTAGTACAGTGTCAATCTTATCCTCATTGCAACCATAATTTTTCCAGCTAACATCAAATCATGAGACATGGAATATCGGAAGGCAGTGGGTTATGTGGTTCATGAGGGTTCACGCAGATAATGTGAAAATAGCTTTTTTCCATGCTGAAGAGGAAAGTTTATCAAGTGGCCAGAATTGTGACCCCATTTGGCTTTTCATACCTGCATCACTGTGCAAAGGTAAAAATAATTGCCAAAAAAAGGTATACTGAAGTTTCTCCAGACAAGCAAGTTAATGGTGAGGTAAGCTTTGAATGTACATTATGCTAAGTGTTCTACACTAAATTTGTCTTGGCATTGTGCATTAAAGGCAGGCTTGGGCAAATTAGCCTATTGCCTTTTGAAAACAGAATAAAGTGTCTGTGCAATAAAGCCGCACTTCCGTAGTCCCATTAACTTGAGCAAGTGTGGATTGGTTCCAAAAGAAATGGACTTACTCTTACACGACTGACTGTGTTTCTGGCCCTTTCTGCAACTGTTACTTACGTGACCATGTGGCACTATTTAAGTCAAGCCCAAACTGAGTGGAAAAAAAGTAGCTTTCTGTGAGGTCCAGCTGTGTTTTTTTGAAGAAGTTAGTGCCCCAGCTTGCTGCTCTTTGCAAACCACCAGCTCTGCTGTGCCTGTGTGAGCACTCCCTAATCTTCTTTAGGAAGTACCAGCTAGGTTAAGGCAGGACTCTCAAGTACAGCCTCATTTGAAGTTAGGATCAGCAGTTTAAGTACTACAGCAGTTGTTCAGCTCAGGTTGTTAACTTACAGCAAATATTTTCAGATTAAGTTTGTGTACCAGCGTGACTGTGGGCTATAGGCTCCAGCAAACCTAGCAAGATTCAGAGGAGCGTGCAGGTCAGAGCCATCGGAGAACGAACGTCCACTGTCTCAAGAAAACCAGTTCTGCTTGTAACAGTTTCTAGAGAGCATCCACATGAACTGTTAGAGCTGTGAGAGCCGTTCAATCGGAGAAGACGTGTAGTTGCCAAAAGCAGGAGGCAGTAACATGTTTGGTCTAACTAGCAGTTGTCCGAAGAGTTGTATCTATCTGCAGCTTCTGCGATTCTCCTCGGGGGTTAGCCTGGAAAGCATTATTGCCCATGGACTCTGAGATACAATTCAAGATTTTTTCCTAATGAATAGCAAGCTAAATTCAAACATAGAGCAATACAGGACAGAAAGAGCAGATCATGTGGCTGGTCTGAGACAGGATACGCCCTGAGGCAGTTGCTTCCACCAGAGAATTGCAACAGTAATGGATAGTCATAGCATCACTCTTTTCCCATGAGCCTGAGGGAAGAAATCTTCCCTCTTCCGTCTATGAGTTTATGAGAGTGCTTCCTGTTCAGTTTTCTATTAAAATAAAGGAATATATAAACAAACAGGATAGTGAAAGATCACCAAAGTAATTTCATTTAAATCTCGTAATAAAATGTCACTTCCCAAATAACACTCAGCTAAATGGCTACCGCTGTGTAAAATAAAAGGTAGAAATTGGTTTATTATCTCTTAGTAATATGAGAAGTATGAAACTGTAACGCAGGTAGAGTTATTGCTCTTGCTTTGTAACCAAAAGTGATAATTTGTTTAAAAATTTATTTGGGGGGGCAAATCTACACATATTGTTCCAGCTCTGCTTTGTCCTTCATCCCCTCCTGAAAAAAAAAAAAAAGAAAAGAAAAGGTAAGCAGGAAATTTCTACTCTTGCTTAGAACAGGGCTGTTAAAATGTTGCCCAGGGTTTGTCTTTTCAGCAGATAGGAATTGTAAGGAGGGAAGGAGTTTGGACCACAGTGCTGGGAGTTGGGAAATTTCTTAAAGCAACTTTGCTACCAGCAAAGAAAATTCTGGGAAAGAGGGAAGGGCGAGATGGGTAAGGCTGTACTGCAAGTTGGACTGCTCTGAGGAAAGCAGTGATACATGATTGTGGCGTGTTACTCGATACACAACACTTGCATGGCAAAGCAAAGGAGGGATGAGAGTGTTCTGACTCAGCCTGAAAAACGTCAAGTTCATAACGCTGCTGTTATCACTGGCTTTGAAGGCATTTGCACAGTCATAAAGATTGTTCTCAGAGGTAGAAGGACCAGTGAGTATACAACTATAGATACATTATACAGTTATGTGAGCTGGCATATTTTAAATACTTAAGTACTTTCAGGAGCGAAGAAGTGTTTATCTCTTCTTAAACATTTATCTCTTCCCTTTCTTGCATTTCCCAGGACTTGGCCTGAATTATTGAAATCAGTTTGGCTATCACGTCTTCTCTTGTCCTTGTCCTCTTCCTTTTTCCTCTCTACGTTGAGTTGTTCAACAGGCGTTCTTCAAAAGCACGTCAAATTTAAACAGAGAGCCCTTTGTTAGGCACCAGTGGAGTAGGGCTAAATGTCATAACTTGCACTGCGTCCTTGGGCAAGAGCATAAAAAAAGTCTCTTAATGTTCCTGGCTTTATTTTTAATAGTGCACAACATAATCAGTAAGTGAAAGTGACTTTTCATCTTAGGAGCTGCAACAGGGTAAGATAATTTTAGAGACAGGGTGCTTACAGACTGAGCCGCTTACAGGCACAAACGCTGCTGTTACTGGCTGAAAGCAAGTAAGTCTCTTGTTCTGCATTGCCAGGAGTGGTTGTAGGGTTTTTTCCTTCTTCTGTTGTCTAGCTTAGCCTCTTCGTGATTTTAAAATAAACTGATTCATAAGAAAGTTTTTGTCTGCCTGCAGTTGCTATTTTGAGAGACAGAATGGTGTGAGAGAGGCCTGGAGTTGCTGAAAAACAGAACAGCCAGCACTAGGGGAACAGTCCTATTAAAGTACCCCTACTTAAGTGTATTTCTTCGGTATTGTTGGGGTTGAGTATATCTGTACTGTGTTTTGAGGAGTATGCCGAGGCCATGCTCAAAACCAGACTTGTTTTCTGCAGCTCTGAAGAACCCTAAGTGCAGCTAACATGCCCTCTGGGGGACTTTGTCCGGGAAGATTCAGTTACCCTAGTGTTACTTCAGATGTTTCAGTGTCTTCAACCCAGCCTCCAGCTGCCATGCCAGAAGGCAGTGGGTCTCCGCTTAGACCCTGCATCATATCTGCCAGGCCCAAGAGAGGACAGATCTTGTGCCTGATCGTCCAGGCCTGTATGGAAAATAAATGGCATCTTTGATAGCAGGAGAAGCCGGTATTTAGGCAGCTGTCTCGCATCCCATGTATTTGAGCACCCTCTAACTTAGCCCTCGGGCTGCTGAAGGGGACAGCCAGGGAACGCACTGCTAACACTGAGAGTGCTCTTTCAGGGCCTGGAGCCGTTGCCAAAAAGCACCATCTGCATCCCCATTTTTGGATGTTTCCTGCCTCAGTTCCAATATTCCCTCGGACACCATTGCCCAGTGTCCTTTGGAGTTGGCTGAAAGCCACCTGCCCCTAGTAGGATCAACAGGACACAAGGAAATACTGGTACCTTTCTGTTCCCTTGAACTTGCTTTACTACTTTTCCTTGGCTCTGCAATAGCCATAATCTGGAGTGCTGTTTGCAGAATTTTCTTTCGTGCACACCTTGAGATAGTCTGGGATCTTCCTAAAATGTTACAGCTTTCTGCAAATCAACCAAACCCAAGCAGATCTTTTAATGAAGGTGAAGTAGCAGGAAAAGAGAAATTTCTGAAACATCTTTTCTTAACGGAAGGCATACCAGAGGAGAGTAGTAGAGCATTTGTCAGGAGAACTTGAAATTTAGGTATGGGTACATGCAAAACTGCAGTAGCAGGAGGAAAGACTTTGGGGGGCAGGCATTAAGCAGTAGCTCTGTTTCATAAAGATATAACTTCATTTTCTTATTTTCAAGGGTTTTTGAAAAGAAGGAAAGTTAAACACTTCCCAAAATAAAAGTGGAGTTGTCCTTTTATTTTCCCTTTCCATCAAATAAAGGAAGACTATTATCTTAAGCTTTTCCAGTCGTGTCAGGTGTTATAATTACCTAGAATCAATTTCTTGGATCCTTGTTGTCAAACAATAGCTTTAACTGTGTTATAGGCAGTAACTAAAAATGAAAGCATATATGCATCTGAAGTAAGTGTCCAGCCAAATAGAAAGTGTTCCTTGAGTAACAATGAGCTTGTAAATATAAATACTTCCCAAGTGTTGCTTCCTTTTTCCTTGTCAATAGTTCTGAAGGCTTACACTGCTCTTCATTCAAGCTATTGCCAAATTGCATGGCTCTGTTGTCATGTGACAACATTTTCAGAAATGCATGGCACTGAAAAGAATTTAATCAGCTTGGTAAATAACAATTATGTCTAAAAAAAAAAACAGTAAAATCACAGCATGGTTGTGTCTTGTATTCCAAAAATTAACCTTTTGCAGAGTGAAGGAGGCATTTCGGAAGAATTGGAGGAGTATGGAGGCGATAAGGAAGAACTGAAATGTGAAACTTTTTTCCTCATCATTTCTAGTAATTGTCATTTATATCACCAGAGAAGATGACCTATTTTTTGTTGTTGGGCCTGTTCTGTTCTATAGTTTGGAAAAAGAAAATGTTGAATTGGTTTAAAATACTTCTCAGGAAATTGCTGTTTGAAAATGTAATCTTCTACAGCCTACTCTTCAGCTTCAGTTATAATAAGATTTAGGCTTTATACCTATATATAGCAGGTTCATTTGTGCTTCTGCTATTGCACCACAAATTCTGAAGATTAGACTTCATGCTCTATAATCCTGCTAGGCTGTGGAGAAGAGGAAACTCTGGTATCAAGATAATAGACTTTTATCAAAATCTATCTAGAATAGAGCTCATGTTAGCATTGCCATTGATCAAGCAACTGTCACCTTTTCCCTTCAAGCTATGACTTGAAATATAAGTCAAGAAAATGAAGTGGCTTACTAGGATGTCACTGCTGTTTCTTCAGTCAGGAGGTAGTAGAGTAATTCAACATTCACATGCTGTTTTGTGTTACTCTAGAGTTGTAAGTCCTAATCTATTTTGATAGTCTGTAGTTCCAGTCCTAAGAGAGTATCATTGATCTTATATTAATATCCGAAGATATGGTGAGGCTTTGTATAGTGGTGGGTGCCACACAAACTCAGAATAAGATATTGATTGACTCCTGGAGAGTTTTAAAGACAAGCCATAACAAGCAAGAGCAAAATGAACCCACGCTGGATAGTAAGAAGATAACATGGATTATCAGTGTGCACCAGTTTTTATTAAGACATAAATCCCTGTCCTACTTTTTTTTCTTCTTTTTCATCTTCAGAAGTACTTGAGAACAGCTGTATATTGGCTAACTCTGATAGCTTTTCTCTCAGTGCTTCCAAGGAGTGTTGCTATCGCCGTTACTTAAACCTGTTATAAGGCAACACAGTAGCACAAGACACCAGTTATTTTTCCTGACTGATTTTTTTCAGGCTTTGATTTCACAGTGCTTTCTGATGGTTAGTCAAGAAATGACGTACTTAATGTGACTTCTCTGTGATTGCAGCCTTGTTCTGGAAGCTAGAAAGTTCTATGGCTGTATGGGAATTTATATAACAATGATAGCATGCATGTTGGGTCTGTTTTCTGTCCACAGATAGACTCTGATGATAGAACTGAGATTTTAACAGATGGGTTCTTTTCAGTTGGACAAGATGCCATGTGAAGAACGCAACGGAAAATGTCCTGTGTTTGCATTTTGTAGAAAGATATGAAGAACACTGCCCTGCTGAAGAAATTCAAGAAATAGAAAGATTGTTTATAACTATTATGTTGTGATCTGAAAATAATATTTGAAAGATCACAGTATGCTATATTTCTATACTGTCAAGGAATCTTGCATTATCTAACATTCCTCGGATTGTAATCTCATCAACTGAATGCAAGATTTTCATACTACCCTACTAAATAAGCAGCTAGCAATTCATGGTGTGTCTGTCAGTTACACAAGTACTAAAAGGAATCAAGTTTATATGACTGTTATTGGAAAGTGTAAAGCTAAGCCTGAATCCTCAAAGGTGTTTAGCTGTCTAATTCCCATTGATTTTAATGCAAATTGAGTACATAAATGTCCCTTGTGAATCTTTGTCATTCTCCCCAAGCTTCTTGATTGCTTGTCTTCCTAAAATACGTAAGTGCTGTATTATGATGATCATTTCTTCCAACAGACAAAGTTCAGAAAAAGATGGTCGTGGTTATGGTAGTGAAAGCATTAACACCTCACAAGACAAGTTACATCTTACTGCTGAAGTGTTTGTAGCTATTGAATTCTCCTTTTTCTTTTCCAGCCGTTTCATCCGATGGTGAATTTGGAATGCTCCAGAGATTTTCGACCGTTTCTGTGTGCCCTCTATGCTCCTGTGTGCATGGAGTATGGCCGCGTCACTCTCCCTTGTCGCAGACTTTGTCAAAGAGCATACAGTGAGTGCTCCAAACTCATGGAGATGTTTGGGGTCTCTTGGCCTGAGGATATGGAGTGTACCCGGTGAGCAAATCTGCTTTTTTCAGAATCCCAGGATAAAATTTTAGTATGATCTAGGATGTTTTATGATCTGAAACAGGTATTTTAAATGTGTTCCATTCCAAGTGCCCTTATTTTCCCTTCCATTTGTGTAACAGCCTGTTTCCTGGGATGGAAACTGAGCTCGTATTTCTATCATCTGCCCAAGAGAGAAGTTGAAAATTTCTGTGGGCAATTACTGTAAAATGCATGTGCATATTCTTAAATGAATGAATATAGCTGTCTTTTTCTGCTTCTTTGTCATTTATGCTGACCTGGTTTTGCCTGCTATAGCCAAGTTTAACAGGTGATACTGCTAATAATTTCTCTGAGAGTTAGGCAAAACGACGTACGCTAGAGATTAATAGTCCCTTTTTCCGAAGGGAGAGCTGGCTGGTTTTGATGAGCGTATAAAATCTCAAAGCTCTGTTTTCAGAGCAGCTACCTCTTGTTGAGTTTGTGTGCAAACGGATGTTTTCAGCTTTATATTACACAAATAACTTTATAGAAAAGTGTTCGATGATGTCCCAATGTATTTGAAACAGAATATACATGAAATTGAAAACAATATATGCTTTATTTACTTATAAGTGACTCCAACAGCTAATAAAATACAGGAGCACAAACAGGAAGAAATAGTCCCTCTTACAGTTGCATTGGAGAGAATGAAAAACAATTAAGGCTTCCTTTAGCAAAAGAATAAGTCGGAGGATGCTTCTAGGTCCTGATAATCTGGATCAAAGATGGCTCTAACACCATACTCTGAATAGGTGCCTGAGCCCTTTAGGTCCTCCTATCACCTCAGTAAGGCCCAGGCAGAGAACTTTCAAAAACAGAGCTAAAACTACTAAAACTTTGCTGGTGCTGTGTTAGTGCCATTGTGCCAGAACATCAATGGTGGCAAAGGAACAGGCATACTTAGCTTATGCTGCGCTTGCTGAGGCGGTGACATCTAGCAGAGGGAAGAAGCGGACAGGTATGCGTGGAATCCCTCCACTCTCTCCTTCAAAACTTCAGACTGCATCTCCAGCAGCCCTTAGCCTCCAGTCAGAGCTTTACTTAATTACAAAAATATCTTCATCATAATTTCAATTTATTAATGGTAGTAGCAGTGCTAGGTTGGATTTTTGGTCTAACTAGCTCACTGTCCTGTCTGATAGCAGCTAGTACAGTTGCTTAGGGAAAGGTTTTAAAATGTTCTACAAAATCATGCTTCCTTGGGCACATAGTTTCAGTTTACAGTAAGCCTAAATTTCTAGACTTCCTGAGATGGATTTTGTATCCTCACCGTTATGCTTAAAGCCCCAGTGGGCCCCTTGTCCATTTAGTTCTCTGGTTTATTTTTGAACATATTTTATAGTTTCAACATCCACTGCATTCTGGGACAGTGAGTTCTCGAGTTTGTTTAAACATAGTGTAGTGTTTCATGGATTAGCCATTATTTGGATTGTCTTTGGTTTTGCTCCAGTTAGTGTGTCTAAAGTCAGACATATAAATAAGGTTACTGGTCTTTGCAAAGTATGTGTATATTTCTTGTAAATAATTCTTTTCTTACTTTTTAGATTCCCAGATTGTGATGAACCATATCCTCGTCTTGTTGACCTCAATTTAGCTGGGGAGCCCACAGAAGAGACCCCAATGGCAGTACAGAGGGATTATGGTTTTTGGTGTCCTCGGGAGTTGAAAATAGACCCCGATCTGGGTTACTCTTTCCTGAGCGTACGGGACTGTTCCCCTCCTTGCCCAAATATGTACTTCCGGCGTGAAGAGCTCTCCTTTGCTCGTTACTTCATCGGCGTCATCTCCATCGTCTGCCTTTCTGCTACCTTGTTTACTTTTTTAACTTTTCTGATCGATGTCACAAGATTTCGCTATCCAGAAAGACCGATAATATTTTATGCTGTCTGTTACATGATGGTGTCATTAATTTTCTTCATTGGCTTTTTGCTTGAAGACCGAGTAGCGTGTAACGCATCTAGCCCTGCCCAGTACAAGGCTTCCACAGTGACACAGGGCTCTCACAACAAAGCTTGCACCATGCTTTTCATGGTGCTCTATTTCTTTACCATGGCTGGCAGTGTTTGGTGGGTCATTCTTACCATCACGTGGTTCTTGGCAGCTGTGCCAAAATGGGGCAGTGAAGCAATCGAGAAGAAAGCATTGCTCTTCCACGCCAGTGCCTGGGGCATTCCGGGAACTCTAACCATCATCCTCTTAGCAATGAATAAAATTGAAGGTGACAATATTAGCGGCGTATGTTTTGTTGGCCTCTATGATGTGGATGCATTAAGATACTTTGTACTTGCACCTCTCTGCCTGTATGTTGTTGTTGGAGTTTCCCTTCTGCTAGCTGGCATTATCTCTCTCAATCGGGTTCGCATTGAAATCCCGTTAGAAAAAGAGAACCAGGACAAACTGGTGAAGTTCATGATCCGGATTGGCGTGTTCAGTGTTCTGTACCTCGTGCCACTGTTGGTTGTAATTGGCTGCTATTTCTATGAGCAGGCTTATCGAGGTGTGTGGGAGACGACGTGGATTCAAGAACGCTGCAGAGAATATCACATCCCTTGTCCCTATCAGGTGAGGAAACCAACGTGACATATTCAGGAGTGCAGAAAATGGATAGTGAGGGGGTATGTTAAGACTTACTTGTCATACCTAACTGAAAGTGCTGCTGTTCCTACAAGGGAAGGTTCTTGCCATACTTAAATTATTCGGATAATGCATTAGGCCTTCTGGAAGACTAGGTATTTTTGGAAAATTGAAGGCTTGTATCAGCTGCTTGGTGGGTTTTTTTGTGGAGGTTCTGGGCTTTATGGGACCTACACAGGATATAAAGATGCTATTTTAAACAAACTTCAAGAACAGGACTTAATGAGTTTATTTTTGGTCATTAGAGACATGTTAGAAGTTTTGCTCTGAAGGAATTTTGGCATTTAAACTGAGTTGTCATCAGCCTGATTACTGCTTTTTATAGTTTTTGTTGTTCATCTGTAACAGTTTTGTTGCCATGATTAGCCTAGAGGTTCTGTGCTCATTTTAGAGCAGTCTATGCATGTGTCAGAAATGTCTCTATAAAATCTTACTTGAAGTGTCTTCTGAAGAAAAACAGAGCTTACAGCTTGTCAGTTTTGTTATTTCAAGGAAGTTACACTTGCCTGCTCAATTTGTTTAATTGAGTTATCACAGGAACAGAAGCCTCTAAGAGCACTAGATATCAAACTGTCCCGTTAACTTCAGTGTTATGCTTGTATAGTTGCAAAGAAAGTATTGTACGTATTAATTACTTGAGGCCTGCTTTCCTTTTAGAGCCAAAGTGGCAAATTGTTTTTGGAATGATATTGCATAGCTATTTTCTGCAACTTACATGAAAGCAACTTTATTTCAAGAAGCATCTATTATATAGCTGCACACACAGGGGTATAAAAAAAATTTAGTATTTTGGCTCTAAAGCAGTTAAAACACCAGCTGGATCATCAAAGCTCCCATTTTAATGCAATAAACTATCACTTAAAGGTTTGGCTTAGTCTATAGAGTTGATAATAATCCTTTTATTACCTTTTAACCCTTTTTATTGTTTTCTCTGTTAGATTTTATTAGGGTGTGACTCTTCCCTCCCATCCAGTGTGTAAGCATTTTTATGGCAGGAAATATCTGTCAGTGGGTGTATTCAGTTTAATTTGCTTGATTGAGTCTTCACTGGTTTTAATATGTTAAACTGACTGCTGCTTAAAAAGAGAGAAAAAGAGGGACATGCAGTTTCAGTTGATTTCAAATACCCACCATATGCCAATCTAAAATTTGTGTAAGAATCTATAAAATTAAAAGGATATTGCTTTCTCAGAACGTTGAAAAAAACTATTCTAAACCTTGAAACTTCTGATGTCTAAGGGCTAAAATCCTGGCTAGTGGAATAACGAAAACATGTAGTAAAATGCTACTCAGATCTCTAGAAAACCGTTAACATAATGGCTCAGCGGGAGTCAAAAGAACAATAATGGTTTCATTCACATCAAATTGGGTTGAAGGACCCGTAGACCCTAGGGAGTATTAGAAGGGTTTTTCTTCTAACCCATCCAATTTTTTTTCTTAAACTAAACATGCTTCCCTAATTAAAATATCCAGACTTATAGTTGAAACAGATTTCCAAAGCTGTGGTGAAAAATAATTTTATCCTTAGATCATGCCAGTAAAATATATTATTAAATTAGGAGAAAATTTAAAGCTTTGTGGAGAGTATCACTCACTTGCAAGATAAGACCATATTTTTTCTAAGCCTTGATGTTATTTTACCTAACTTCACGTACTTGAATATCAGTTTCTGAGATTAGACTGTCCTAAATTGAGAGCTGTAGTTGATTCTACAGTGGACATAAGTTTTATGTGCAAACCTTACACAGGGTTTTGGTAGTTGGAATTTGCTGCTTGCATAGGCACAGTTTTTCCAATACCGGCAAATCTGAGGTTAAAAATTCATTAGTGTGTTCAACCATTACATCATCTTCCCCATCAGAGGATGATGCCACAGTAACTCATTCTGGAAAATTGCTAATGGGGGAGTTTGAGTATGCAGCTGCTATAGGCATGCCTCCCTGCCTCCCTCCTGTGTGACTGCTTCATGCAGGAGATACCGCGGGGTTAATAATTTGCTGCAGATTCTTCTGGCTGCTGCTAAACCGAAGAGGGCCTCAGCAGCTGGTGTTCAAAGGACAAATAGACATCATGTTTCTTTGACTACCTAAAGGGCTAAATACTCTCAAAATGGAGGAAGCAACAAGATACCTTTATGCTTTGATCTTGATTTCAGGCTACCTGGATGTTTCCTGGGTTGACCTGGCTACATATCATTATGGTTATTTGTCAGACCTGGGAGGCATCTGTTGCTTTCCTTGTGAAATAAAAACTTTTTTGCCACAAAGACAGGAAATCAATATCCCAATATTCCCTCTCTTTGAGGAGTAAGCGCAGGGCAAAAAGAGCTCATGTTACCTTGCCTTGCCCTCGGTGTCCTCTGCACCCCACATTTCTGGGAGAGACTAGGAAGGAGGGGAAGGGTTTGTAAAAGCTGGCAGCCGCTCTCTCCCCATGAGCACGTCCTGGTCCTCTGTTTTCTGTAGCATCATGGGGCTGCTGCAGTTCAGGCAGTGGCTTTAATCTGTTGCCTGGGCAGCAACAGCAGGTAAAACAGGCAGCAGTCGCCTCTCTCGTACCATGGCTGTGAGGGCTCAGGTGAGCTCTGAGATGAGCTGTCAGAAGTTGAATGGAGTGAATATTGTTTCCTTGAATCTCCTTTAGTAAGGAAAAAACAACTACTACATGGAGAGGCAAGGTTTCTTTACAGTATATGCAATGTATCTAATAGGATCAAGAAATTTAGCTGCACTTTCCCCACTATAGGGGAAATGCATTGCTTTTGTGGATGTCAACTTGAACAGGCAACTCGGGGAGCTGCCTTTTGTATCAACCTGGATAAATCTCTTAATTTAGTTAAAAATATCAAGGTTTCTGTACTAGAGCATCCTTCTTTCAACGTGAATAAAGGCAAATTGACTAAGGTGTTACCACAAATAATTACTTTAATGGTTTCTGATGCTAGGACTATTCCCAGTAATTGCAGTGATGTAATCTGTTTCCAGGCAGTATTACTTCTCTGGGAAATACCTGCTCACAGCAACCTAAAATGTCTTAACCCTTCCCCCTCCATTTTCACTGAGGTCAGGACTTTTTTCTTTTTCTGAAGGGGGGAACAGTGCCTTTGTAATCTACTTTCGACACAGTAATATTCAAATGAGGAGCTGAATTTTACGTTGGTATCACACTTTTCACTCATTGCCTTAAAAAGGCAATGCATGCTTGGCCTCAAAAAATAGATTAATGTTTTTGTGCAAGAGGAGTTCATGCAGCAGAAAATGAAATTAATTTTCACTAGCTATGGAACCTGGTGCGCCCCTCAGAAATGTAGCATTTTAGCTGGGCTGTGTGCATTAAAAGTCTGACCTGAAGAACATGTATCATATAATCTTTTTTGTGAGAGTATAGCGCAATTTTACATCAAGGTAAAATGTAGAAATTAAGGGAAGAAAAGCAGGGAAGCATGACACAATCCAACCATAAAATAATCACATCTAGTCAGCTCTTTTGCTACAGTTGAAAATACCTCCTTTTCTGCTCCTCCTTCTGCTTCTGTTTGTAACAGTGGTGGTTCTAACAGTCTCATATCGTCGTTCAGAGGGCAGAGCCTTGGAACAGAGAGTTGGATTTTTGTAACATTGGGCTCAAGGTGGGACATTTAGGGAAATAAGATTCTGCATGCTCCTACTGCTGTTCAGTGTGGCTATCATCATCATCATCATCTCTAATAATTTTACCATTCTTGACGAGTTCTTGGTACTGGCTTGGCTTTTTAGTCTGCAGTCCTGACCCAATGGTTAGCTTTCAAAGTTTGTCTCTTTCCTCTCTTACTTTGCAATTTCTGCCTTGTTTGTTGATGGAGCATGTCATGCTGCGGGAACTAATTCAGATGAAGTGGTGGACTGGGATAAATTTTGGCCGGTCACTTTACAGAAGCACAGAATTGCTCAGGTTGAAGTGACTTCTGGAAATCATCTAGTCCAACACCCCTGCTCAAGCAGGGTCAGCCCAGGACCGTGTCCAGTCGGGTTTTGAATTCCTATTGCCATAAAAGCTGTAAGTTCCTTCCTATCAGACATCTAACCTCAGATACATCTGATGTAAGATAAAAAGTAAGGTAAAAGGGGAAAAAAAAAGTTTGAAGTGTGTTTAGCTGCTGTTACATATTCTTGTCCTCCAGGCACCACAGTGTTTTGTTCTTTACAAGGAGAGTGTCAGAGTTTTGTTCCTCTTAGAAATTACAAAGGCAATCAAACTGGGACACAGTGACCTGCCCCAATCTATGAAAATATGTCTCAAAACTGGGATGAATTTGACTACAAAGTGAAATAAGTACTCAGCAAAGTCTGTCTCCAAAGCTGCTTGTAACGTATTTTTCTCTTATGAAAAGTAGGAGTTCAAATGGTCAGTACAGCTTTTCTAGCCCAGAGAAATGGAAAGGCCAGAAACATTCAGAGACAGAAGAAAGTGGCAATTGTCATCTTCCCGAGATAAGGAAATGTATCTGCTTTCTTGGGATGGCAAAGTATGGTTTTACCTCTTTTATTAGTCCCATAGTTGAACTGTGTAAGGTAGTTTAGGCCTGAAAAGGTTTATTGGGCTGAATCACAAGATCAGATTTCCTGCAAAGTAAAGATGGTCCTGAGTTAAGATGCGTTTCTCTTAAATCCAAATGTAAATAGACTCGCCACAGTTTTCACGAATGCCTCAGGGCTAGGCTAGGCACTGTGCTGATGGGAAAGACAGCTAATTTAGAAATTAAAGAGGAAAAAAAAAGAAAAATAAACTATTTCAAAGACATTTGCTACCCTAGTGGGAGTCCTTGAGAAATGAAACTGAGCAGTATGAATTATCTGTGCTTGTGATCTGATATTCATCATTTCCCCACTCATGTGGCTTCACTGGATTAAAAGACCTTAGTACTAACTTGCTAAGAGTGAAGGTGGTGCTCCTTGCTTATCTTTTCAATATTGTTTAGAGGAATGGAAGCAGATGTGGATAGCACATTTGATTTACTGTCGATGGGGAGGACCTGATAGCAGGGTAAGTTTAGAACAAATCGCGAACTCTGATTTTGTGTTGGAAACTCTCTTTTATTTTTCATTAGGAACTTGGTTTTGTGCTGGATGCTGAATATCCATCCAGTCTTTCTCAGTCATTATTGTAAGGTACTCCAGATAGATTCCTAAGCCCAGAACCAGAAGTAAAAATAGTGATGAGTACATTTAGACATGGAAGGCATTGAAATGTATAGATCCAGCTATGGAGTCTGTTGACAACCGACTTAACCAACGAATGGTACTGGGCCTGTGCAGTGTCTACTTCCCTACATCATCTATTTCTTTAGCTTTGGGGCTTGATCTCCTATAGACCAGTGGAATTTCAGAGATAAAATAATGGCCATATATTAGAATGAAAGCAATGTGAAAATCAAGAACAGCTACTGAGAGCAGCGTTCATTTATCTAGCTTCGGATGTCTCCATCTGAGCCAGGCACCCTAACCTCCTTTTCTAACTGAAGCAGAGAAATGGGCATTTTTATAGTGATTCATTGAACATTCAGATGAATTGTATCCTGACTTAATTTATTATCTGTTTGAAGAGGTCACATTTGCTCTTATTGGATATATTTATTTTAGGATTTTTTCTGCAAACTTCTGAGGCAGTTTTTTGGGGGAAGGGGTAGGAGAGGTTGGGGTTTTTTTGCAATCTGTCCCCTTCAAAAATCAGAATATGCCTCAACACCTTTTAAACACACTTTCTAGATCCTGACCAGTCTTGGCTTGAATAGCAGTCATTCCAGAAAGAGATCTTGGCAACATGCTTTTTGCTCATTTTTGAAGAAAGAACATAAATGAGCCCCTAAGACTGCAGGACCTGGAAGGACATGGGCTTGCATTTGGGAATCCCATGGACAGATAATTTTGCTTTGCTAAGCATCGTATAAGCATGCTTCAACTACTGACGGAGAAGACTTTTTCTGCAAGAACAATAAGCACAACTATTTTTGCAAGTGTCATTTTAACCAACTGAATTCTTGAAGCAGTTACTGTGCTTATCTCTTTAAATGTTTTCTATTTTCCTTCTGATCTTCACTTTAAAAAAATTAAAACTACTTTGGTATTTTTAAGGACTTAACTATTAGGAGTGATGCTGTAAGATTTGTGTAATACCAAACCTCATTTCTATCAGCAGCAAAAATAGACAGTCAATCCAACCATTTATTTTTCCTCTCCGCTCTACCTATTTCACTCCAAGACGAGGCCCCAGTCTTGCTGTGTGATAATGTCAGATGGGTTTTTACTGAAGACGGGAGTTCTCACCCACTCATTTCTGTTTGTTGCTGGTGTCGGAGAGAAAAGAGAGGATTAATTGTGGTTACCTAAGATACCAAAAGCGTAAATGGAAAGAATGTTTTGATAATAGTACCTCTCGTCTGTCAATGGCAGTTACATGTATCTAGTACAGGCACAAAGGAAAACAAAGTACAGGCTTGCTAATATATTTCTGTTAATATTTAAATTATATCACATTACAGATTATTTTAATGCATTATTTGACAACTAATATTGAAGAAATTGATTTTAATATTAGGATTAATCTGTCACCTGCTGATAATTTTGGCTCAAGATTTTGTCAGTTTTCTTGTTCCCCATTTTCACAAATGTACTTTTTGATCTAATCACAGCTAAATTTTTTTACTCTTAAGTTTTCAAGATCATTTTAGATGCCTCAAAATTAACCCTGTTGCGATAAAAGTCTCTTCATTTCAGACTGGTTTGGATCACTAACAACTACAAATCGCTTTGTTTGTTTTGCATCCTTTTTAAAGGTTGCCCACGTAACAGGGGTAGGAGTAATATTTTCAAGTGTGTTTCATTCCCGCCTGGCGTGGCTTTGTCCTTCCTTTCCTTTATGCCTGGCGCCCTGAACAAACACCGCAGGAACGTTACCGAAAGCAGAGGCAGCGCGTAGCCGTCTTGCAGAACTGTTTCAACACAGGGAAGCTTTCTTATGAACAGGTGCCAACTGCAAAGCGACTATGGTGGTAAAGTAATGGTAGGCTGAGAGCCAAGAGAATGGGAGTGTTTAGTCATCTGCCTTGCTGTTACTTCACTCTGCTGAATATTATATCTCATAGTGCCTACTTTGAAATAAAATTGGGCAGAAGCAAAAGAGACAGAGACAAGCTGCTGTAAGTTCCAGCTCAGGTTTTGCAGCTACGTCTCTTCATTTCTCCCCCGTCCTCCCAAAAAGAGAAGAAAAACGAAGAAAAAAGCTTTACTTTATAAATTGTATTTGTATTCTGTTTTTATAGTACTTTCCCCCCCTCCAGATTCTTGATAGACATTTGAATCTACTGTAGAGATTTTAAGTTTTGTGATGGTAAAGTTGAGTCGCATGCACTTAAGAAATGCTCTTGTCACAGACTGTCTTTTCCCATGGCTGCATCATGGATGAAGTGTAACCCCTGTTGACACAGGCTTTATTTTCATGCACAAGTGCTTTAGAACAATTGCACACTCGGACCAAAGAGAAGAAAAGATGGGGCTTGCAAACATCTTGCTGAAAACAGTGGCAAGAAGTAATCGTTGAGATGTAGAGTCCGCCTTTTTGGGGTGCTGATTAAGTTGGGATGGAGTTTCCCCATTTTTATTGGCTGCAATATACGGCATTTTCTAGTTTTTGCTGTATTCTCCACTAATCAGGGGTGTTGCCACTATCTTTTTTAATACAAAACGTCTCAGCTGTTTTACCATCTGTGTTACAGTGGGTCTTCAGAAACATGCGGGGGAGTGCACTAAGCTGGATACAGAAAAGAGGCTTTGTTAAGAAATGTCTTAGCACCGTTTGTGTGTGGCACAGGCATAAAGAGAATATATTTAGAGATGTCTATAAATCTAGATTTCTCCTCCCCTCTCTTTTTCATTAGTTATTGTTTAGAATTCCTCTTAGAAGAGGTAATGGATTTGCTTAAATCTGCCCTAAGGAATTGCTTCTTGTTGAATGTAATTATTCTGTCCTAAAAAAAAAAAGAGGTTGAGATAAAAACATATTTTCCATATTTCTGTTTACTCAGAAGAGACTGAGCAAATCTGAATTATAAGTTAGGCTTCTTTCAAAGACAAAAGTAATGTAAGCTCAGAACAACAACATTAATCACAGTGTTGCACTGTTTCCTAGCAGTGATTCAGTTAATTTTTCCTGGTTTAGATGCTTAGGAAAGGGAATATATTCAAGGAAAATAATGTACTCAAGTTAATTTCTCAGAATTCTCCTTTTCAGCATTAGTAATATCAGCCCTGTCTCCTCCTCGCACATCCAGGACTTTGATAAACCCTACGTAGGATGCAATGTATTCTCTTATCTCACCTTGGCATGTATGCAGTTTCCAGTCAATTAACATATTGAGTGAAAGCAATCATTTTGTTCACATGACTCATTTCTGGCTGTTTTTTTAATTGGATTGACTGAGCTAGAGACAAAGGGAAATGTTGATTTCTCAACCATTATCTTCAGACAGGTTGATTTGTACTTGTACCCAAGTATGACTCCTCAAGGTCATCTTTTTCTTTTTTTTTTTCTTTTTATTCTGTATTTTGCTGAGGGTGACTTGCCAAATGAGGGCAGATCTTGCTATTTTTGAGTTCTCAGTTTCATTCCATTCTCTTTTTAATAAGCATGCTTTATATCTAGAACAGCCTTTAATTCTGATTATTAAGGAAGCTCTCTTTTTCCACTGACTCTTTTAATTGCTATTAAAATGGCAACAAAAACTAAGTTAGGACATCTGATTTCTCTGGTTTGGAAGCACCAGTCGCTCTTAACTGTCAGAATTGAATGTTGCAGTACATGTGTTAGGAAATCAGTCACCTAAAAAAAGATTTAACTTTTAATAAATTAAAGGAAATTGCCTATAATTTGCATTTGAAAGTTCTGAATAGCAATGCATTCGTTAATGATTATGACTCTTTCACTGGGTTTCAGAGTTGCTTTGAGATGTTGGACAGTCATGTCAAAATAGCTGTAGACCAGCTTGTGAAGAGAAGATCTTTAGTGGAGTGTTAAGTGTAGATCTCTGCCAAAATCTCATTGAATGCTGAACCTCGATGTTTGTAAGTCCAAATACTGTGCAGCCGAGTGAATTTCAGCATCATGGCTTTTGTCGTGCTCTCTGTAGCTTTCCTTGACTATTGAATGACTTGTCCTGTCAGCACAGAAACACAAGGTACAATCAATTTCGGACATACTGCACTTCTGTACATTTATTCCTAGTGATTCCAGAGTACCATTATTTTCAACAAATTTTTAAAACTTCAGTCCTGGAAGGGTACTTACATGTGAAAATCATTGGTCTCAGGACTAAGCAGCTCTGACAGTTATACTGCTGACAACAGATTTTCTTCTGAAAGCTTCGGCTTTTCAGGAAATTGTGATCTATAATGCCACAGGGCATAACGTGGGCAACCAGCTCCCGCCGTGAGCATTTTGAGAGGTTTGCTTAATGGTGCAACATAAAGCAATTCAGAGTACAGTCTGTAAATATGCAAATGTAGAAAGATGTTTACTCTCTGCATTAAAACAATTTGTTTCTAGACCTGAAATCAGTATTATTAAGTAAAGACTGTACTTTAAAATAATAGATCTATTCTAATGATGGAATATAATGAGATATATAAAGTAAGTTCACGTATAAGACTGGTCCAGATCTCTTGGACATGTTCTGTATCTGCTTTCCTTAGGCGTGGCTGGGCTATATAGCATGAAAATGTAACAAATACCTGCACATTTCAAGTTTGATTTTTCTTTCAAAAGTTTCTTTCAAATTCAAGTTTGATTTTTCTTTTACATTGTTCATAGGAACAAACAGTGCTCCCCAGCATCATCCTTCTATGAGTTCTTTTTTCTTAACAGAGAATTATTCTGTTTCCTGGAAAAGTAAATGCGGATAAAGAGTATGGTACCTCTTCCCAACACGTATGAAGGTTTGCTTTCCACATGAGCTGAGCCCACTCAAGAATTAGGTGCAGCTTCAAAATTCAACTGAGGAACATAAAAATATCCTTTTTTTTTTTTTATAAATAAGAATCTTTTTATACAAAAAAGACTATATTTGAGTTATCTAAAGAGCTGGGTTCACAGAATCACAGAATCACAGAACGATAGGGATTGGAAGGGACCTCTGGAGATCATCTAGTCCAACCTCCCGCACCAGAGCAGGTTGACCTAGAGCAGGTTGCACAGGAATGCACCCAGGCGAGTTTTGAGTATCTCCGGAGAAGGAGACTCCACAACCTCTCTGGGCAGCTTGTTCCAGTGCTCTGCCACCCTTATTCACATGTTTTCCATTAACAGTTTATATTCCTAGTAATACAGATATATTTTTACTTGTGTTTTGTTTATGTATCTTTTCTTTTTAATAGAGTTTCTGAAGTCATTATATATAATTTTTGATGCTGAATTTTGTTAAAATATCTATTATGCTCAAAAAAACTAAGACTGGTGCCTATTTCTCATTTTCACCATGAAAGAGTCAAAGAATGAACACCAAACTAACAAGCAGTATCATAAACTGGTAAGCAATATCAAAACTGGTAAGCAATATCAAAACTGATGAGCTGTGTCATCTTCCAGGATATAGAACATTCACAGTTCAGAGTTGTACTGCTTTGACCAGACTATGTTACTCCTTGTGTTTGAAGTTTGGGACTTGTCTTTCTAAAAATGCGTTATTGTATAGGTTTAACAGCTCAATTTTAATATGTGAAAAAACTTTCATCTCTAGTCCTGAAGCAGTTATTTTGAGAGAGAACAAAGAGGACTTTTAAGTACAAATACAGCCTTGATAACTCTTCATCTTGCTTGTATTTATTTGAGAATAGCTGAGGGTGGAAGGGACCTGTGGAGGTCATCTAGTCAAGCCACTGCTCACAGTGGGGTCACCGAGAGCAGATGGCTCATGGTCATAGTCAGCCGAATTTTGAATATCTCCATAGACAGAGACTCCACAACCTCTCCTGGCAACCTGTTCTGCTGTTGAATTGCCCTTACAGTATTACAGTGTTCAATATTACATTGTAAAATTTTCTCAATTTATGTAATAACCCTGACACCAAATTATTTTTCAAAGATTGAGTTGAACTGATTTTTTAAAATTAAATAATGTAAATGATCATTAATATTACTCTGTTCACATTATAACTTGAAAAGAGGGCCTGCAGACTAATGAACATAGTATTTCTGTCTGCGGAGAATATGAAATATTTTATAAATACCATGTTTGCTAAAATAGCTATTTGTTTCTTCTCCCCTAAGTTCTGTACTTTTGCTTTAAGCTATGGTTTGGCTATTATTTGCATCTTTACAAAATTACACTGATCTGTTTCTTATGACTTCATCTCCAGCAATTTCACAGCATGGCAATTACTCATTCTGAACCATTTTTGGAACAAATATAATCTCATGTGCAACGAGTTTTTTCTGTGTGGCATTATGTGACTGACTGCATTGTGTTGGATCAAAAAAAGACTGTAAGAAGAAAACAAAAATAAAGTAAAAGTAGTGAAAGGGTGCCAGGAATGAGCTTCTGTTAGAGATTGTCTTTGGGGGAGGATGGTGTAAGAGTGTGTATAGCCAAAGAAGAGTAAGAAGGGACACAACTGCAGTTTTAGAAATCCATAAAGGACATTCAAAAAGAGCTGTTAAAGTCAAGTGGCAGTGGTGGCAGAATGCTAACGCGGCCATAAATAAACTTCAGTTGGAAATTAGAGAATTGCATGATGAATTGAAGGAGGAGCTCATGATTTCAGGATAAAGCTGGATAACTGAATAGGCTTGTGTGCCATTGCTGGCTGCAGCAGCGGAAGGCTTGACTTGACCAAGGATGTTTCTTTTGTTCTGTGTTCTTAATGCCTAGTGTCTTCATTCGAGTAGTGGGAGTTTATTAATGGGGATATATTCCAAGCCTGGGTCGTAGTAAGCTTGCTAAATTTTGTCTTGTAAGAACTGAATAATTTCAAGAAAGAATATCTACTGCCAAAATAGATATAAGGGTGCAAAGATTTTAGTCCAAGTATGTTTTTAACAGCAGGGTTGACAGAAATCTGTTTTTCTGATTCATAAGTGGGGTTTTTTTCCTGACTTATTGTTTAATTCCCAATGAAGTGCTAATATCTGAAGAAAAAAATGCTAGTTTTTCTGAATGGCAACAGGGAGCTTCCAACTGCTCTGGCCATGAGACAAATCTGCCAATTGCAACCTACTGCAGCGACCCCTCAGTATCCCTAATTTGATAGATTTGCCAGTAATTCAAGTAGGCATCTCTTTAATCTTGTCTTAATCTCGGTGAAAGGTAGGTATATCAAGTGGTGTGTTGTGGGTGCCAGTAAAGAATCATTTGCTGATAAAACTTTGTTTCAGCTGTAAGTTTATTGACCCATTTTAGCCCATGCCAACCTCAGTCCCTGTTTGCACAAAGACAGAATACTGCAGTAATGCCGTCTGGTTCCACAACACGGGTAAGGACAACTGCATGACTTTTTTTTTGTGAGCATTGGGATTGACGTAAGAGAAATCGTAGTAGATTGGGTTTGTTTTATCCTTTGTGTTAGACACCTTTGGGTGAGTCATGCCTTGACTTGAAGGGATACTTTGGTGTTTTAATCCGTGCATTAATCACGGGTCTGTAAGGGAAAAAAAGAGTTTAGGGGTCCTTGGACCTGTTATGTCAGACAGCTACAGCTCATCCAAAAGGGGGTATTCGTGAGAGGGGCCGAAATGGTCCAAAGTGAGGAGCATGTTCAAGAATTGTGACGTGATTGTTTTATTCCAGTGACAAGAAGAAAGATAAGCTGTGCTGGGGAAAACAACTGTGTGACGGGTGGAGACTTGTTTGCTTTTTTCTGTCCGCAGAGGAGACCCCACTTCAGCTTGTACATGTCCACAGGAAAAGGAAAGAGAGGTCCAAGTCTCTCATGCATAGTATGCTCAAGTAGACTTGCTTTTCCCATGCTTAATGCCCAGCATTAGTGCTTAAGAGACTCGTGATACCAGTTCCTCATAATGGTAAAACAGAAGGCAGGTGCTTGGGCAATCTCTCTAATTACAAACCATGGCTACCACTTAAAAAATTAGTTGTTGTGATTGAATGCTGTCTTCCGTTTCAAGATAAAGCCACAAACTACCAGACATCCTGATAGCTTCATTGAGATTCAGCTTTCCCTTGATAAACAGGGCGTTCTCCCAGAAATAGTCTCCTGAAGCTGCAGAATCAACCCGTCCCAAGATTGTTGCAAGATACCTGTAAGATATCACTGAAGCTGTAGTCTTCTGCATTCCCATCCCGTGAACGCAAAAGCAGTTAGCATCAAACTTCTTGATGATTGCTGGTTACTGACACCGTGACTAACTGCAGGGCCTGAAGGGCAAGAGCGTTGGAGGCAAGTTATTAGGCTCTAGTCATGAGTCAGGACCTTTTTAGTTATCCTCTGGGATCCCTTTTCCAGAAGGAGATAGATGAGGAAAACCCTGCAGCATTACCTTGTGAGAGGCCACTCTCTGCTGTGTTATTCTTTATTCAAGGTATTTTTCCAGCAGATGATTAGACTCCAGTGTGTTCCCCCGGCACAATGCAGACAGGGGACGACTTCTGGTGAAAACCAGTGCAGTTCTTCTATGAACTGAATGATTTCTTTCCCATTTATTTCTTTCCCATAACGTGCTAGAGAAACTCAAGAGGAATTCTTCTAAAATGTAATTCATTGCATTTTAAATGTTCTATAGAGGTAGTTTTTGTAAGGATGTATTTTTTAGGCACTTAACACAGATTAAATTCTTGAAAAAAAATTATTGGCAGATGATTTGGGCATGGTGAGATGGATCTGCAGTGCCTGGGCTAACACTTAACTTCTGTGGTGAATAAGTTTCCTCCAGAATAGCCTGTATCCCACTAAGGTGGTAATTTTATAAGCTTTTATTCCAGTGTCTTTTTTATTTATTTTTAGCACTAGTTAGGTTTCAAAGCTATCTTTTACTGGCCCAAGACTTGCATCGGCTGATCACTTTGCTTTAATTTTGACTCTGAGTTTATAACAACTCAGTAGTTATTAATTAAGTCTGGAGAATAGTTAGTAACGCTTTTTCATAATTGTTCTAACAATTTAATTGTTTTAATATGAGCCAATAGGCAGAGTTAATGCACAGTGCTTTCATGCTCCTGCGGCTGAGGAGAGTGCAACTGAGAGCAAGAAATAAAAAGCATCCATGTTCTCACGTGACAGTACAGAGCTGCGCCTTCAGAAATCCCGCCGTCTGAATGATCGTATTTATTCTGCTTGGAATAGTCTGGATATCTCGTGAGCCATGTGGCTTTTGGTATTTAAAGCCAGAGAAGTTTGCTTTTGTTTCTTTTGGATGCAGGGAAGTCTTCTGATCCTGTTGAAACTGTTTCATGCAGACCTGAGCTATTCTGAAGCTCATGTAGTATGTATTGGCTTTGTCATTAGCTCTTAAACGAGGGCTAAATCAGGTTAGCCATTACCTTTTTTTCGGGTGCTTTTAGTTTCTCAATTTTTCAGCTTGTGCAGCCTCGTAGCTGGAATGGTGGCAGATATTTGCTTGTTGGATAAGAGTAAAACAAGCATGTTGCAAGATTTTAATAATCTGGGAAAATGATTTTATTTTACAGTGACAAATGCTACTACATATAACCAGAAAGCGAGCAGTGTGAGTATATTATTCTAAGTCTGAAAGCAATGACAGTGATGGAAATGGTTATGAAAGTGAGACTGTTGTATCAGATTCCCTTCGGTCTTTCCCCCACTTCTCCCATTTTCAACAAAAGGATGGGTTAATTTGAATTTCATCACTTTTTATCCTTAGGGAAATATCAAATGATCAGTGTTATTGTGGAACTGTGCCCCAAAGGAGGGGGCCAGGTGTTGTGTTTGTGCTTTCACTTCACATATGCAGCAAGCTCATTAATTTGCGATTTCATACATTTTAGTGGGAAGAGGCCACTGGTCTCTGTCACTAAAAAGCAACCGTGATTGATTGTTCAGGGGCAGAAGGGGAAAATATTCAGAAATTAGTTATATAAGCATCTTAAATTAACAGTGTGCCTACAAAGAAGCATTGTTTTTCCCTGGAGGAATGCTGAAATTGATGTTTTTAACCTCCTTTCTGAACACCTGCCACAGTGTGTTTCAGTAGGGAAGCAATGCATTCAAACTAATGTCTTTTTGTATTCACTAAGGTAAGTACATTTCCGTTTGATGATCGGTACCAACCCAGCTGCTACACTAACCCAGCAGATGGGAGGAAAAAAATGGGTTACAGAAATCTCGCTATCTCATATGCAATCTTTATATCTGACAGAACTTGTTTGTTGGTCTTCACTAGGTGAAACATCGGTGCCCGTGTTGCTTGCGAGACGTGTCTGAACAGAATAGAGCGGAGTGTAGAGCACACAGCCCAAACCCCTGTGTCTGCATCTCGTTCCCTATTTTTTCTTGTTAGCTGAATGCCTCTGAAGGCGTAGAGCTGCACAGGAAGACAAATTCAGTGCAGGGACTTAGAACCGTGCAATCCAGCGTTCACACGGGTGTCTGCGTGAAGCTTGTCAGGGTTTTCCGATCATATCTTCATATGTGGCTGCCTTTGCAGCAGGTCCAACTGAATGTGCAATGAACAGGCTGTCACTCAAGAACGATGCTAACTGATTCATGCCAGCTTTGCGAAATTGCCAAGTTCTCATGTTGCTAGAGCGCACAAGCCCCTCTTGCATCTCTGGGAAAGCGATAGGGTATGAAGGAAAATGGAGAATCACCACCAGTATTATCTTTCCTCTAGGAGAGGTTCTCATCTTGAAGGACATAGCCACTGGCTGCCTTCTGGCCTCTGTTTCCTTGACACTGTCTGCCCTCATGGAAAGGCAGCTCCTGATGTTCAGAGCAGACCAGCGTGCTTATAAACCAGGTTTTTATCTAGAAAGAAAGGTATTATCACAGTTTTTTAAGGCCCAGAGGAGATCTGCAGTGTCTCTAGATTTGAGTCAGTGGCTTGCCAATATGCAAGAGGTGCTTTGAAAGCCTTTGATACATGGTAATGAGGAGAATGCTGCGGTTAACAGACGTAAAGAAGGGTCTGGCAACGGAGGCAAGTGGGGAACTGAAGAAATGACTGAATTAAATTACTTAGTAGATGTTCACACTTATTGTTTCAGCTGATAACGTGAGTGTAGCAGGCCTAAACTGTAGTATTAGTTTTAAGAGTTTTTTCCTTCATTGGCTGCATCTGCAGTAGAGTTCAACCTCTAGTATTAAAGGGATCGCTTTTCTAATGGGATTCATGCTTCTCTGTCTGTGCCAAAAAAGTAATAATATTTGAGAACTGTTATTTTACAGCTGAAACAAGTGTTCGCCCTCTATTTTTAGCTGCGCTGTGGGACCTTTTATTAGCTTTTCACAACTTGGATTACTTGCAGAACAAAACTCAAAGTTGAAGTTAATGCTTTTACAGAACTAATTTCAAGGGAAATTACTGTAATGCATAATCTGCAGTTAACATTGATGTCCTAAAATAGACAACTAAGGTGAACTGGGTGGTGCTGCAGTTGCAGAGGGTATTTTGTGATCAAGTACCCCTTTGGATCCCTACTTTGAAAGCTGAATATTTAAAACTCCTTCAGTATTTAAGCCTCATTGGCATGAGGATGTCCCACATCTCTAGATGAAGGGTAGAGGGAAGTAGCGTGTTACTATATGAAAATTATTGCGGTACATCAATAACCTGTTGTAACCCAAGAATGTAACAAAGAATGCCTTCACCATACCTTGCTAAAATACTCTTACATCTTTAATTGTAGCTTCAGAAGCTACATCCCATGCGCTTATCAAAGCACAAACAATAATAGACTGTATTTCTTAGGCTCTTTTTTTCTTACGCCACTGAGAGTGTGCTTTTTATATTTAAGTCTATCTCCTGAGTAAATTACAACATAATAACTATTAGCATTGCTTTGCTTGCATTGTAATTCTATAAAAGAAGAGTGAATTCTGCACAGAGAGTTCACATTAGTGATTTTTACTCCTTGCTCTTACAGTATTTGTTATGTGTAGTTATATGGAGCTCAGCATAAGTCAGCAGCTGTGAAGGGTTTTGTAGAAAAATAAGAGATGAAAACACATTTTAAATTCTTAGTAACTGCATTGCAGTTTCTTTTCCTCCTTTCAGTTATGTCAATAGTTTAGCTTTTGGGGATGTTTCTCAAATAAACTTTGATATTTGTAGCAAACAGTATCAGTGATGTAAGTTTACCCATTTTGTTGTTGTTCTCGTGAAAGGACTGCAACATTTTAATTCAGAACTACTTAATGGAGATTTTCTCCAAGAATACAATTTTAAAAGAAAAACTTGTCTTCATGTTCTTGCCATCTATCAATTTCCAGATTGTATATTCCACCACATTTCAATTTTAGTACTTTTTTCTTTAGCAACTGTTTTTTCACTCAGAGTTGAAATATTTCTGTTAGAAAGAACAATAAATACATACTTTTCTTTAGATGTTTCCCAATATCCTCACTGTTAAGGAGGTGTATAGACCCAATTAGTGCTTAAAGAAGTTTGCATTTGTTTAAGTTCAAGCATATTTGTTTATATTCTGAATTTTTAAAAACACAGATGGAAAGTGCATCAAGTGACCTTATGACATAAGCATGGACGGCATCAGAGACCTGAGTGTCTCATTTGTCGGCTAATCAGTCTTCCCATTTTTTTTTCATTTCATTATACCAAAAATTTGGGTGACTTCTCTCTTGCCTCAAATTTGCAAAAGGCTTTCTGCAAAGAATCAAACAAAGCTGAGCTAATGGGCTGGAGAAGAGAGAATTGGAATCTCTGCAGGCATGGGAGGATGGTCTTCTACAGCATTTAGGACCGCATTATATGTTCCCTGCATCATCTTCTCTCTCCAAGAAGATAAACAGAAACTGGGGATCTTGTCCAGTTTTCACTGTCGTCTTCACAGGTGGTTACACGTGTAGAAGTTGTATGGTTTTATGGAAGTCTGGAATTTAGTGAAGCATTGTGTCTCCTCTTTTAGTCATTCACCTGAGACAAACTGTAAAAATTAAGATGCTGATTTAGAAGTGTGGACAGCATTACAGCTGCAGCTTTTTGTCTAAGTAATCCCTCAGAAAACTGCTGAGGTTTCACGTGTTGGAGTTGGATATTTCTGGAAGAGTTTGGGTCCTGCACAGTGAATTCATTGAGAAAGGAAGAGCAAGTGATTTCGGAGTGCTGGAATTGCTAGCATTGATGCTTCAGCCGATCCATACGTGCCTCGGTAGTCCCAGTTACCTGGATTTTCTCAGCAGGAGGCATAAATATTAACAGGCAAGCTGAGCTTTGGAAGCTGAGGGTATATAAAAATTGGTTTTGAAATAGCACAAGTGCTACTGAAACTGTTTCAACATTCTACTCGCTGTCAGTGGGGATTTACTATAAATAAGGACCCTTATTTCTAGACCTGTCAATGTTGTGGTTGTGTAGCAAAGCAGATCACGTTAGCAGATGCTTTTGGAAAATGTTTTGCGTTTGAGTAAAGTGGTGTGTGAAGTTAGGATATTCCAGGTCAAATTATAATTTCATGTATTGTGAATCTATCTAATCACGTTAAAGTCTGCGAGACTTGGCTGTTCAAAGTTGTATTTTTCACTCTTCGTACATAGCCATGCAACACAGCAAAAGTTAAAATCTCCTGGATTTAAGTTTTGAGGGTGCAGATGAGTAGTTTTACTGCTTTTAAAAACTGCAACCTGTTCTCTGTCCTAATGAAAGAAAATGGCAGCGTTTCGGGCTTGGAGTTCAACGAGTGCCATGCTTCTGGGGAATGGGCTCGGAGGCTTTGGGTTTGAACACCCAGCATTTTCAGTTTTATAAGCCTGGGATAGTAACTTTAAGTTTTATTTTTCCTATGTTAATTATTATAAATGTCTCATAATCCGCAGCTATATGTTGTTTAAAACAGGTACAGTCACTTTAGTATTGATGATCAGTGAGTCTAATATGTGTCACTACTTGAATTGCTTGCTTTGGGCAAAGAGGCTTATTTTCAAGAAATGTATGTAATGATGTTTAATAACTTGCTTTCCCAAAGAGTAGGATGTTCTTCCTTTCACCTGAAAGTTTTTGTTGTATATATTTATTTTAATTTTTGCCTGGAATTATTTATAGCACCCAGCATGAATATGTTGAGCCAGAATTTTTGATATCAAGTGATTTACTATAATATCTTCATGGAAGTAATATAATTTACTTAGTGCAATAGGGATTTGTAATATATTCAGTATGGGCAATAGTACACATCACAGCACCTGATTTCTGTTGGCTCTCACATAAAGCAGTATGACTTAGCCAATAAAATAAAGATGTCCTGTAGTACAGTGAGCAATGGAGAGCTTTAGCACTAGAACTGTTGCTTTATTCTTAATGAAAGAATCAAAATTAAATTCCCTTCAGGCCGGTAGTTATGCCAGGGGAGACTTGGCCCAGTAGACAGCATTATATGCAAATATAAAAATCTACCTGAATATTACCTTCATTAAGAAACGATGAATTTTACCATTTATTCCACTTAATGCCACATTTGCACATTATGAAATGAGATAATAAGGTTAATTTCTGAGAGCTTAATTTTGTTGGATAATTTTTTATTGGGTAATTGTTAATATTTTTTTTTCTTGAGTGGAATCTCACAGGCTGACTACAAAATCACCTAGAAAGCCTTCAGACTCGTTTTGCGTGGTTAAATGGATGCAAGCGTAGGAAGGTCCATAGTGTTGTCAAAGACCTTCAACATCAGTAGTTTTCCTGGGGCATAGATTGATGGAAAGCACGCTAAGCAGCGCTGAGGAAAGAATTGACATGGGGAGAGCCTTGATCCCACTTTGAGAAGATGAACTCTTAAGAAACATCTTATAATAATGCTCATTATGTTTCTGCATTTAATTGAAAGATTGGCATGTAGTTACTGAAGACCAGCATCGATGGTCCTGAATTCTTGTCATGTTCTAGCCTGCCACAGTTGCGCTGTCTGATTTTGGGCAAGACACTTAAATTCTCATTTTCCATCTACAGTGGTGATATTATTAAAAAATGTGTACTCATACAAAGTAATAAAACAATGATTGCTGTATTTTCACTGGTCCATATAGAAGCTGTGCTGCCCGTCAGCATTATGTGGTTGGAAAGTCATGGAGCATGAGCCTGCATCTGGCAAATCATCTTGACACAGTGACTACACTGAATTCAGATTTTCGGTTTGGGAAAAAATGTTGTTCTTGATGTTGTTTTAGGAGATTGTATACATGTTTCTACATTAATATAAGCTCACAGGATCAGAGGGAAGCTCTGACTGTCGCTGTCAACAACATCATCTTTGATAAACTGATAACCTTAAAAGATAACGCTCAACCTTAAAAGATGCTCGTCCCCACCATTCCTGTTTGAAAGCTATTCCAAAATCTTGCTCTTGTAAGGATGGGATTTCTTTGTGGCTGATGTAGCCGTATTTTTTTCCTATTGCTTAGCTTAAATACTGCTAGGTGGGGGTTTTTGCCATTTCAGTGTTTAGATATTTCATATTCTGTAGCAATTATTTTTCTCTTGCCTTTGAGTCTTTATGGGCTAGACAAGCTTCTTGCAAGATAGGCTGGCTGTTCCCCCTCATCCTACTAGCCCTTCTCCATACTCCTCTGCTTTCCAGGAAGATGAACTCAAACTCAATTCCCAGAACTGTGCCAAGTATTTCAGTCTCACTCTTACCTTACAGAGCAACGTTCCCCTGACTTGAAACAGCTTGTTTGATATTTTATTCTGTTTTAAACAGGCCGGTAGATATCCAGATTGCATTCTTAAGCATAACAGGTTTTATCAGCTGCGTCACCATCAGTCTGAAAGCTGTTGCTGTAGGTACTCTTTGCTGGAAAGAGACCTAATTTCATGAGCATCTCCACACAATGAAACAGCCCCAGACCTTCCTGCCATACTAATCCTTGAGCCATCTGTGGATCTTTGTTATCCTATGATGTACCTACTTTATTTCTGTTGGGATCAGGAGAATTTAACGGAAGATCAATCACATTTCCACCTGTTTAAACGTCTTTCCCAACCTTAGCATTACACACCCTACAGCCATTCTAGTGAGAACCTTATACTGTCAATGTGTCACAATATGAGACAGTCACTGACATCTTCCCCTCGCCTGTCAAGCTCCTCTTCTGCCTCACGTCTGCTGCTTTTAGCCGTGCTCCTCTCTGGCAGAAGACCCTTCTGCTCTGGATCCGCTCCGGTTAAAGGCCTGTCAGTCCTTACCAAGGAGTCCCCAGCTACGGGATCTTCTTCCCTCACTTCTGGTCTGCCTTCTGCTCTTGCCATCACGTCTCCTGCCCTTTCACATCATCTGCTTATCATTCGCATTCTCTCGGTCCCTGGCTGCCTTCATTTTCATTCTCTGCCTACAGGACTACCCGCTCTTCTCCTTTATTGTGCCATGTCTGTTCATAGTCCTCATCCCCTGTTATAATAAAAATGTTCAAGGTGTTTTGCAGACCCATTCCTTCAGACTCAGCCTCGCTGTGGTCAGTTTTATTGTCTTCCCTGGTTGCTGGCTGTGTTGAGTCTTTTGACTGATCCCTCATTTAGGTTTTCTGACCAGCTCTCCCTCAGCTGGGATGAAAAGCAGGGAACCTCTGCCTGTACCCCAAGTCTTTTAATGGCCAGTGGATATTTGAGATCTAGAGTACCTTCCATGGTCACAGTGTAAGTGACAGTGTCACACAAATGCTTACAGAGGACTTAATTACACCAGAATAAGTTAGTTCCTTTCCTCTACAGCCTTCTTGTAAGAAGACGGTGGTATCTTTCAGGCTTGTACTTGAAGTTCTCTGTCCTTGAAGGTTCAGTTTTTGAGCTGGGTTATCGATTCAAGAGAGTGCCTGGATGCCTATTTGTTTTAGAACTACCTTACAGACCTTCCTGGAAATAGTATCTTTGTATCTTCTCTGCATCTTTTCCAAACAAACCCTTTGTATTTCAAAATGTTTGCAAAAATAGACCTTGTGAGCTTTTCCAAATTCAGCTGGTCCCCCTGAAGAAATGGGGAGAGGTAGGGGTTTTGCCGGGTCGGTAAGAATTAGGCAGTTGTACCTTGCCGATGCCTTGAATTCCTGAGGGAGGGAAACCACGGGTATAACCCTCCACTGAAGGATAAGGAGTGAAGGATCAGCGTTGAACATCCCATGAAGCATTTCACTGGGATTCTTCCCAACAGCAAATGTAGCACCTGGTTTTATATAAGTTAATTCCATCAAAGAAACGAGTCTTTACAATTTGTAGACTAGAAAATATTTCACAATTATTCAGGGCACAGACAAAAGACCAGAAATACAAATAAAGGCCAAGACCTCACAGCAGTTGAATCTTTTGTTTTGCTGAACGGTGGGCTGTACAACACACTCGGTCGTGCTCCCTAGAGCCATGAAACAAAGGAACCCTGTTGATGTTTACTTTGGCAGAGTCAGTTATTTTAAATGAGTTAATAAATAGAGTAGTGAACTATGATGGGGTGTATAATCTTTTTTTCTCTTTTTCTCTCTAGGTCACTCAGATGAGTCGTCCAGATTTGATTCTCTTTCTCATGAAATATCTCATGGCTTTGGTCGTTGGGATACCCTCTGTCTTCTGGGTTGGAAGCAAAAAGACCTGTTTTGAGTGGGCTAGCTTTTTCCATGGACGCAGGAAAAAAGAGTGAGTATTGATATCCCGTAGATAAACTAGTTGAGTACTGGCAAATCATCTCCTCTTCCCTTGTAGTCCTGGAAGAGTATTGTGGTTAGTTTTTCATGGCGGCGAAGACAGGAATAGATTGGGGCAGTTTTCTTAGAACTCTCTCGCTATCCAAAATGGAGCAAGGAAGGACAAGACAAGCAACAGCTCAAAAAACCCCTGAAGAATTGTCACTCATTTTTCTGTAATTATTATTTGGTTCCAGAATCAAATCTATGTTGCCCCATTTGTTTTCAAAATATTTTTTAACAAGAATTAGGTTTCAGTTGAATGCTACAACTTCTCTGCCTTTTACTGAGAGGTGGAATTGCAAGTTTTTATTCATAAATGTGCTTATCTAGTCAACTGAACCAGGCCTTTTAACTGAAATTAAACGTAAGTTCTTTTCACTGTGATTGCAGTTAAAAGCAATTGTCTCTGCTTTTAATCTTCCCTTATGCATTAGTGCCAAAGCACAGTTTGATAAAATGACAAGAAGAATGTCTTATGGCTTCTGTAAGGTTGAAATTAATTTAGACTAAGGTATGGCATAAATTTAGAGACAGTCTATGTGATTTTGTAATAGCTGTGAATAGCTATTTTCATAGTCGTAAATACTGTCTTTTAAGTAGATGTTTCAAAATAGATCCACAAATACAGCAAGCCTTTACGTGACTACTCCATGACTTTGACTTGTCCATCCTTAGGACAACTGGCCTTCTGCTGAGGTTAAAGTAAAATTACCTTCTGTAGAGTTGAAGTAAATTTTTCTTCATTCAAAAGATAACCTGCTAAGATATGGATGGGGTTAACAACTTAATGTGATTTTAATACATGTGCATACATTTAGATAGGATTTACATAGAGGTGACATACTAGTTTGGTGGGTAGAGGACAGGAATGGAGTTAGTGAAGGCAGAGGAAGCTGTTTTACACGACTGTCTTATCTTGGATGTGCTATCTGAGGGAGAGCTGGGTGGCTCCTGGAAGTGCCATCCTCTCTCCTGGTGCAGCTAGGCAGCAGAGCAGCTCCCACGCACCGCAGCGTCTGGCTGGAGCCAGATTCCTTTGCTGGCCCCATTCACTGAGCTGTAAGGGGCAGAGCCGACGCAAACCTCCCTCCTCAGGTAGCCTATGATCCTCTGTGAGCAAGAAAATGAAGAGGAGGAGCTAGCCAGGTGGAGGAGACGGAACATGAAAGAGTAATACAGAGAATGGGAGGGGAGGAAAAGGCCTCCCCACAAAAAAGAGATTAAAAAAAGAAAAAAGGAATGTCGAGGACGTGATAGCACCTCCTTTCATCACGCTACGGTAGAGCGGCCAAGTGTGTGCCCCTCTGCAAGCCCTTCCCAGCAAGGGATTTCGGCAAACAGAGAAGCTGTGGGACTGTAACCACTGATCTAAGGGCTGCAGGCTAGTTGCTTATGCATTATTAGATATGTTGAACTTCATCTGGTGTTCTCCCTCCCGCTGCCAGTTTGAATCCAGATTTCAAATGCTCATTTGAGTAAGGAATCGGCTCCTTGTGTTCCCTGAGAGACAGTTCCCTGGGTAATCGGTGCTTGCTGAGTCACAGCTCTATCCCAAGGATTTTCTTGTAACAATATTCGCAGGCTAAGGCCATAAGCAAATACACTGTCATTATTCCACATTTCTAGGCTAGAGGATCAGATACAGGGAGTAGGAAGGATTCAAGAATATGAACTTTGCTAAAATATCCAAATGTAGAGGTGCTTCAAAATGAGGCAAATAGGGACATTATAATGTAAATAGGTGGTCTTATTTGCCAAGCTATAATATGTGCCTGTTCCGTTTGTAAAATAGTTACAGCGCTGTTACTGCGATCGCTTTCATATTGCAGTCATCAATGTTAATTCTTCAAATCCCATGTCTTGTTCAGAGTTGTAAATGAGAGTCGTCAGGTGCTGCAAGAGCCGGACTTTGCTCAGTCTCTTCTGAGAGATCCCAACACTCCCATCATCCGAAAGTCAAGAGGCACTTCTACCCAGGGCACCTCGACTCACGCCTCCTCTACCCAGCTGGCAATGCTGGACGACCAAAGGAGCAAGGCAGGCAGTGTCCACAGCAAAGTCAGCAGCTACCACGGCAGCCTGCACCGATCGCGTGATGGCCGGTAGGTTCCTTCTCTTCAAAATCTTGTTGAAAATTGGACAAGCCTCTGCTAGCCGGACGTTTGGCCATCATGTTGCTAAAACTGGAAACTCTGCTAATATTCACATTCTCTGATTGCATTTCCTCTCCCTGTTAGCATCTGGATCAGAAAGGAAAAAAATTACCATGGTGTTTTCAGAGTCTACACTAGTCTTCATGAATTACACAGCGTGAACGTGTTCAGTGCTGGTTTTCCTGCAAAGGCAGTGATCTGTGTTACATCATCTAAGTGCATGGGAAAACAGACCTGTCCCAAAGTCAGCTTGGTATTTTTGTGGCTGCTTTTGTCTGTGTATAAATAGATTTTGTTTCTGTAAATAGTCCTAGCCCTGCTGAAGTAAACAACAATAAAAGTTACCCACTCCAACTTGAGGTGTAGTTAAGGTTTATAATGTAATTTATCATCAAGTATTTTACTCCTCTAATTATCAATACTATACATAGCGCTGTAGTAAGAACCAAGCTGCATAAGGAGTTGAAACAATTTGCCTGGGGCTGTGTAAGCTAAATGACTGAGCTAAACAGAGAACGACTTTTTTTCACAAAAGCAGAGGGTTTGTGTGCGTGTGCGTGCACATGCACCGAGATTTATTTACATTCTTTCATGACTGCGGCGGTAACAATAGTAATAATTGTCCTCTTTTTTTATAAATCAGGTACACTCCCTGCAGCTACAGAGGCGTAGAAGAAAGACTACCTCACGGCAGCATGTCACGACTGACTGATCATTCCAGGCATAGCAGTTCTCATCGGCTTAACGAACAGTCACGTCACAGCAGCATCAGGGATCTCAGCAGCAACCCAATGACACACATCACGCACGGGACCAGCATGAACCGCGTTATCGAAGAGGACGGCACCAGCGCTTGAGCCGCTTTTGTCAGAAAGGAGTAGTTGACGTGGTCGTACGGCTCGCGGTCCCTTCCTCAGTGATGCGATAGTGCTCAGTATTATCATGCCTCTCATCGGGTGCTGATTTTGTGCATCAGGAAGCCGAATGGCTTCTTCGTGTTGAAGCCAGCGTTCTTGTACTTGCGTCAGAGCTAGAGTGTTCAGCAATCTTGAATTATTGAGTAAAAAGCTGGTTGCCTCATTTGAACCTATCTGTAGGTAATTATTTATTCGATAACTGTTACTCATCAGACACCATTGCTGAATTTCTTATTCTTTGTCAAAAAAAATTCCCCCCTCCCTCCGATGGCTCTGCATGTCGGTAGGTGTTATCCCCGAAAACTCGCTGGCAGGGTCACGCCGAGATTCTTTTTGTATTAGGCATAAGGGAACTCTTGACTATTGAAGGAATTCCTCCGCGCACCTCTCTGGTGAGATAAAAACTGAGGCTTGTTTTCATCGCGCGCGGGTGGGGGGACGCACACTCAGTGCTGTATAAAGGACATCTGCGCAGAACCGGCAGGCGGTTTTAATGATTACACTGGAAACGCGACACAGGAATGAGCGTGGCAGAGAAGGAAAGGCAACTCCGCTGACGATCACCAGCTCTTACTGGAGCGGTTCGGGCTCAGTCGTTGGGATGGGGTGGGAGGGCGGGGGGGAGGAGAGAGGCAGGGAAGAGTGATTTTTGTATAACTTGTATTGTCCTTGCTTTTTTACAAAATACTATTTAAATTTTCTACTTGTTTACAATTTATGTAGGAAGAGATCAATTTTAAAACCAGTTATCTAGATAATATTCAGCCACTTATTTTTTAGATTGATGTACAAAAGCTGAGATTGCCTGTTCCTGATCTATTTAAAAATAATAATAATAGCAAAGCTGGATTTGTCGCCCAAACTGGAACGTGCAGCCTTTTCCTACGAACAGAACAAATCCTGTTTACACACCCCCTAGCCTGGGTGAGGAAGGCTGAGGCCAAGACAGACAGGAGGAGTTTGATCAGGGATGGCCCACCTTCCTTGCGCTGTCACGGCTGGTTTTTTGGGAGGGTTCTCTTTGCGCTGAGCAAGCGGGGAGCAGGAATTTAGACATGGGTGAGAGGAATCGGGGCAGGAGCTGCCCGCAGGTGGGGAAAGAGCGGGATGCAGCAGCCGGAAACCCGCTGCATTGCTGCCTGCAGGAGGAGGAGACAGGTATCCACCGTAAATTGTTGGCTCCTTCCCAGCTGGGAGCTTGCATTACTGATCGACCTCTACTGCGGTTTATTTTCTTTTCATTCCCTACTGCGGATTCACGGTTGAGAATTCTCAGTTTGGGCTTTTTTGTGTGTAAATAATCTGTTGGGGGCCAGCAAGTCTTCGTTGACACTGCAGGCAGAAGTCAAGGCGCGTCTTGGATGGCGCAGCAGATCTTCTGAAGCATCTGCTGCAAGACTCATTCAGCATGAGGAAACACTGATCGCATTTAAACCTACCTCAGTAATTACTACAGATCACTGCTGGGAAATGAATACTTATTTTTTTTCATTGTCCTTACATAATTCCCTTTTTGACCTGTTTGAGGCGCGTTGAAAAGCTTTTGTACACGCTTACATGGCACAACCTCAAGGGCAGGAATAGGGCAACAACCCGTGGAGCGCACCTCGGAGGCTCTCGCGAGCAGCAGACGCTGAGCTGCGCTCCGGTTACTCATTTTAATTGTAGCTGATGACACAACAGCAAAGCACGTAACCGTGCGCTCTTCGAAATCAAAGGCTGCCCTGGGAGTCACCGTGTCTTTTAGAAATAGATTTACTGTAAATTGTCTTTCCTGCTTCCCCCGGGCTTTTGCCCCAATGGAGAAGCACAAACCAAACCCAACACGGAATAAGCAAGCTGAGCAACAGCTCCGCGCTCTCTTTATTGTAAATCCAGGGAGGGAGGTTGCTGCACCGCCCGCCCCGGGGCAGAGCGGGCTCTCTGCTTCGCCTTCCCTCAGCAAACAGCCCCGGGGGACGTCGGCAGGGATAGCTGGCCAGATCCGCCAGCTCGCCTCTTTCAAAGCAGATGGATATGAAAAATCTTTCGATTTTTCGACTTAAACTGGCAAAACTACAATTCCCTGTAAGCCACAAAGGTGGAATCCTTTTTTTATTTTCAAATTCAGCTTCTACGAAATAACTCACTGCTTCAAAGGGATGATAGTTTTAGAAATCTGGATCTGCAAAAGGAGCCGGGTGGCTGAGTTTTCCTAAACACTGCAACCGAACTAAATAAGCTCAAGTGTTTATGTTCATCTTCTTGGCTCTATTTCCAGCACTTCTTTTTTTTTTTAAATTGTAGCAATGCTTTGACTTGTTTAGAGTCAGGGAGGGGAGTGACGGTGGAGGTTTGAAATATACCCTGTTTGAAATCTTGTTAATTTGTGAGGTTTAGTCCCCGTGTTGTTTCCAGATGGAATATCTAAGCTGCTTCTTGCTCATGTGTCCTGTACACGAGGGACAGACTCCTGTCACCCCAGAGAGGTGGTTAACTCGAGTTCTGGCTGGGTTTTATCCCCCCCCACCCCTGCAATCCCAAACCCTCCCTGTTATCTTCATCACCTGAATGAGCGTGCCGCTCTGTTTCTGCCAAGCGTTCCTTCCCGGGATTTCAAAGCCCTTTACCAATGACTGTTTCAGGTTGCACGGCTAAGGTTCCCCGGCAGGGACACTCGCCGGGCTTCAGCTCCCAAATCATCGCGCCTGGGGGGCTCTGAAGCGCGTCCGAGTTCGAACGCAGCCCAGCCGCCCTCTCTGGCAGGGGCACCTAGGCCTGGGTTTGGGGTGCTTTCCTATCTGGCACCCCCTGCTAACCGGCGAGAGCTCCAGCCCCGGGCGCCTGCTTTCTGGGACCGGTGCCGATCTTTAAATTCCCCCCGGAGCTTGAACCCCCGCGCGGGACAGCAGTTCTGCAGTTGCTGGAACACTCCGGTTGCTTTGGGCTTGGCTGACCTAACGTACCTGTAGCTGAACGCACGTTCCTCGGGATTTAATAGCAGCGCTTTGTCCCTCTCCAGCAGATGCATGCCGCTGAAAGCCTGACCCTCTCCGCCTCGAAGCAGGCAGAGACGTTGTATAGGAAGGAAAGAGGAAATGGCCCAGGGGAGGTTCAGGCTGGATATTAGGAAAAATTTCTTTCCTGAGAGAGTGGTGAAGCACTGGCAGAGGCTGCCCAGGGAGGTGGTGGAGTCACCATCCCTGGAGGTGTTCAAGGAACGTGTGGAGGTGGCACTGTGGGACATGGTTCAGTGGGCATGGTGGGGTTGGTTGATGGTTGGACTTGATGATCTTACAGGTCTTTTCCAACCTTAGTGATTCTGTGATTCTCCAGCTCATCCCCACAGCAGGTTAACACATTTCCGTCCCACGCACACGATGACCGACGCCCCCAAATAACTGCTTTGCAAGATCGCGATATCAAAGCTTCCCATTAAAATCCACAGCTTCTTATTACCGGTATTCCCGGGGAACTGAATCTCCCGTTTTATCCCCTTGCGAATGCATCGCTCGCCTGGCAGGGAGTGAGGTGGCACGGTGCTTTGCTCTCAGACCTTTGCTGTCGTGTCCAGGCAGAGCAGGAGATGGCTGGGGACAGGCGAGCGCTCGGCTGCGGCTGCTGAATACCGACGTTGGCCCGCTTGCTGCTGACAACAGATTCCCCCGCGCTGGTGGTGTTCCTTCTTTCTTAATCCCTTCGTAGCTCTCATCGTTCATTGAAATACCGCGAATCAGAGAGACGGTCACGTCGTATGGAAATGGCTGTCTCAGGACGAGGCGCAGCCACCTTCCTCTTGGGTCGGTAGTGCTCGTCTTTTTAAAGCGGAAAAAAATCCAACAGCAGCAAAAAGCCACATTTAGTTGTAAATTTATCTGTCCGCTCCCAAGCGCGCTCCGTTTTCTTGGCGCTTAGACCTAAATTTTGCTACGGAAGCTTTAAATAGAAGCTGAAATCCAGCCGCAGCCAAATGATTCCAGCAAGGAGGGGAGGGAAAACCCCTTGGGAAGGGCCCGAGAGACCGCGAGAAGAGCCGGGTGGGTTGGGGCCAGCCCTTAGAGCGATGCCCACCCTTCCAGGGGAGCTGACCCCGCAGCCCAGCTCCGGGGGGCTGAAGACCCCCAAAAAAGAAGGCGGCGGGGAGTGGGCAGCCCCGTCTGTGCCGTGAAACCAGGGTGCAGAGCGGAGCAGCCCGAGGTTCAGCACGAGCGGCAGAATGTGGAATTGAATGTGAAATTTCACTCCTCTCCCCGTGTACTTGGTTTATAACCGGATTGGGATTTTTTTTCACCTGAGACAGGATGTTTTATGCGGCTTTTGCCTGTCGCGAACGGCTGTCGGGTCCGTGCGCTGGGGAACTCGGTGCATGTAACGGCGCTGCCACCTCTGCCAGCGCTTTCCCTTGACGCGCTCGTGTTCCTGTTGTAACTTCATCCAATTTTGAGTGAGAGAGGAAGAAGCTTTCGTGTTCGTGAGACCTGTGCGTAGAGGGTGCGCGTGGCTGTTAGCGTGGGCTAGTACCTGACCGTAGCTGACCTGACTTGCACTCGGCTCTTGGTAGACTTGTTTACAGTAGTCCCGTGTCGGTTTTGTAACGTTTAATTTTTAGCACTTTAACTGTGAGTGTACAAACTGATGATATTGTAGTAGGTGTACATTTTCATTTTAAACCTTTGAAAGTTTTTAATAAAACGATGGAAAAATCCTAGTCTCTTTGTCGCCAGGCTTTCAACCCCTCTCCGATGTGCGTAACTACACCCCCTCCCTTTAAAAACCCAGTTCAGAGGCAGCTAACATTTAAATATTAAGCTCTACTCTGGCTAGCGGCGCTCTGCATTTGAAGAAAGACTTTCTAGACTTAATCTTTCCCTCCCATCTGTACTCCTGGACGGCGGGCACCCTTCCAGCACACACAAAGCTCTCTGCAGACTTGGGGCTCTGGTTTGTTCCACCCTTGTATGAGCAACAGACCGCTCAAACCACCGGCGTTTCGCGAGCAAAGAGATGAGCGAGCTAACGAACGGCGGCCGGGTCTGGGAACGGGAACACCGGGGGGTTCGGGGGTTTGTGCTGGGTTTTTTATTGCCGAATCAAACCAGAGAACAGGATGACTTATATTTTTTTAAGTAGCTGTGTAGCTACCGGTCGGATCCATGGTTATTTCTGTTTGGCAAGCCGTACGCTCCCAGTCTCGCATGGCTGGTGATACAGTAACTAGTTTTAATAATCACAGATGGTGGTGTTTTAACACACGGTGATGTTTGGAGTCTCGTTAAGATAAATAACTCAGTTCAGGGATGAAACTTCAGGAGCTGCTGGTTAAGACACCGGTCCTGCCAGGCCCCACGGAGATGCAAAACGGCCCGTGCACGCAGCCCTGCACAGCATCCTCGGCAGCGCGGCTCCATCCCGAAACATCAGCCTCCCCGGGGATGCTGCAACCGCAGCACCCGAAGAGCCCCTCGGAGCGGTGGCAGCCTAGAAAACTCTTTTTAGGGAAAAAAACCAAGGTAGGGCTGTGGCTACTGGGCGCTGGGGACTCGCGGGGCTGGTTGGGGACACTTGAAAGGCAGCTGCCCGTCCTGCCGTAAGGACCTGCGCCACGGCAGGGATGGCAGAATGGGCAATAACCCTTCTCCTCCATCTTCCCTGAATTTAAACTGTGGCTCTTCTGGTTTGTGAGCGTGCCGGCTCCGAAGTCGAGCAGCTGGAGAAATGATTTGCCCCGGCCTTTTGCGGCAGCCAGGGTGGATTTGTCACTACAGCCAAAACCATCAGGGGTGAGGAATCGGAGCTCGCCCCATTCAGCTCCCCGCTTCTGCGCTGCAGTAGCAGGTCCCAAAGGGGTTAACGTAGGGGACGAGGGGTTGGGGAGGAGATGGGAGTAGTCTGGATCGTGCTTAAGCCCAAAGCAAAGTTTAAAGATGGTTTTAATGACCTGCAGGCGAGGAAGATGGGGGGGACGTGCTGGAAATAAGAAAGAGCAGCTGGGAGAGGGGACGGGGCCAGAGCTGGAGGCAGAGGGCAGCCCAGAGCCCCGCTCCGCCCCGGGCTGAGATTAAGGGCAGCGAATTTTAGTCGCTGTCGCCCTCCTGATGCACCTTAACACCCTGCTCGCTGTTCTGGGCCCAGCTTTGCCCCTCAGCTCTGCCGACTCGTGCCCTCATTGCGACCTCTCCAGCAGTTTGAAGGCAGAAGAGCATCCAGCCATGCACAAATCCTAAAGAAATTAAAACCTCCAGGAAATCCTTGATAACAAAAGACTGAAAATAGGTGGAAATGGAACGATGTTTTTAAAAGTCATTTTCTTTAGGCGTTATCGCCGGTTCAATGCTGCTCCCGCGCAGCTGGACAAAGCCGCCGACCCTTTGGCGTGACCGTGTGCTGGGATCCACGTTTCGAACGTGCTTTGCTACCGGTCCGACTGGTTTTTATGATAATACTCGGAGTGCGTTTGATTGATATTCAGTCTCCGGTTTCAGTGCCTGTGCTCATTCGCCGCCTGTTCCCAGCACCCACATCCCGCTCCCCCTCTATCCCACAGGGACATGTCCGAGGGTTTCAGCTTGGCGTGGGGAAAGCCGCTCTCTCCTCGCCCATCTCTTTGCTTTTGTGTTTTATTAAATCCCCCCCCTTCCACCGAGACCCTTCGCTTCACGCCCCCGTTTATCGCATCGCCTCCGCAACTCCCCCTGCAGCGTTTTGATGCATTTCGAAGCGACTGCCTCCGCATCGCTGCCGGCTTTAAAAAGTTTCCTGGGTGGCCGGAACGTCTCCCAAGGGAGGGCTGCATGGATGCTCGGCGAGTTGGAGGTATCACGACACCTGAAATGGTGGGAAAGGTGAAGACGGATGGATCTGCAGTGCCAAATGGTTGCCAGCCACGTCCCAAGCTGCTGTGATAGAATATTTTTAATATTTTTAATATAATGTAATATGTAAGTATATAAAATATGTTTAAAAATGTAAAATGTAATAAATATGGCCTAAAAATAATCACCAACATATGCCAACACATCCATATATCCAACATATACAATAATCGCACAGAGACCAAAGCCAGCACCCAGCAGGGACTCGCGTCCTCGGAGCTAAGCCGCCGCGTCTGCCCTGTGCCGGGCACAGAGGTTACGGCTGGGTGCTTTAATTCTGCGTTTCTACCTCCCAGAATTAGGCTGATGTCTTCTTTTTCCCCCCTGCCTCCCATCACCTTTCTCTTTGATTTCTGCTTTTTTGGGGTTTGGTTGCTATGTTGTCCTTTGGGGTTGGTTTAATTAATTACGTTGGTTTAATCAGAAAATCGATGATGGTTTCGCCTCCTCAGCTGCCAGCTCGCAGGGCGGGGGCTACAGGCAACACGAGGACGAGGAAGGCGCGGGGGTCCCGTCCAGTGCCCGTCCGTCTGCGCGCAGCTGTGCAGCTGTGCCAAAACCAAGGGGATTCAGTGTCTCAGCGCTCACCGTAATAATTATTTAACCCCCAAAAGGCATTTCTAACCCTGAAGGTTTTAAACGAGACCTGGAGACGTCCCAGCAGCCCGACGGGGAAAGTGAAGGAGCCTACGCTGGTCGCTGCTGTTTCAACTTCTGTTTTAAACCAACCTCGTCTTTTCAGCAGCAGGTTGGGTTGGGTTTTTTTTTTTAAAGTGTGAAATATCTTTATTTCTGGAGAAAAAGGATAACCCAGCAAGGCTCCAGCTTCGCTTTGGAGGCTGGGGAAGAGCTCTGCTTCGACCCAGCCTGCTCTGCTCCTTCTGGGCACTGGCTGAGGATACATTTTTGGCTCTCAGAGCTTTGAATATTGACTTATTTCTTCCTGTTTTGTCTTGGAATATACAAAACGTGCTTTGTTTTCTTTCTTTTAAATCCACTTTGTTTGGCGCAGATGTATCCTCCGCTGCTTCTCGTGTTTGTTGGCCCAGCGCGGGTGCGGAGGGTTCCTGCCTTTGGGAGAACGTGCTGAAAAAATCCCTTAAGGCCCTGAATTGCAACATAATCCAGCTACAAATCCCACCTGGAATCTGTCAGAAGCGACGAGCCCCGACATACCTCCGCCGAGCTCCTGCGACGCCTTCAAAGCCCTCTGATCTCCTCCGCGGAAACGCTGCCGTCAGATAAGGCTCAGCCCCTGCCAAAAGACGCAAACCAGATGCTTGGCTGCAGAAAGTGGGATTAGACAAAAGCTAACCTTGCTCCCAATTTTTAATTTCTGGGGGGGAACCGGCTCCTCGGGCGTGTTCTCCCTTGCACGGGGGGTTTGGGGCTTTCGCTGCGGTCCCCGAACCCCGAGGACGAGGTGCTGCCAAGCCCTTGGGGACGGTGGCACCGATGCCACTGGAGTGGGGCCGGCGATGTGCCAGCTCGTGAATGAGCAATAAAATCTGGGACTGAGTATTTGGACCCCATCGAAAACAAGATGCCATCTTTATAGTTCAAATCTTTTTTCCACTTGAAAAGTTTCTCTCTAAACGCGGTTTTGAAGCACCTGGGTGTCCAGAAAAGCTCCCGGAGCTCCCTTGGGGGACCCGAACTTGGCAGCAGCCCAACGAAACATGAGCCCCCCACGCTGCTTGGGCACGGCTCGGCAGATGAAGGGTTAACGCGCGTCTTTGGGTGCCTTTAACTGTGAGCAAAATCCCCCGAATGCTGCCAAACCTCGTTAGTCCACGAGCAGGGTGAAGGGCAACAACGCTAATTGGAGTGACGGCCTCACCGCGGCGGCCTTCGGAGCTGCGATAAATTAGCGGCGGCGCAACGAGGAGGTGCTGGGTCACCCCCAGCCCCCCCAAAAACCCCGACCCCCCATCACTCGGTGTGAGTGACCCTCTCGACCTGTCCGGGGGGGCATTTCTCCCTCCAGCTCTTGGGGAGGGATTTTGATCCGTCTCTGTGCGGCATCGGCAGCGGGAACTGCAGCGGCAACCTGTGTCCCCAGGGCCACGATGGGGGCCCCCCGTCCCGCACCCCGGGGACACTCAGCAGGGATGGGAGGTGGTGCAGACTGCGGGATTGGGATAAACCGGGGGAGAAAGCATGGAGCAGCTGCTGCTGGAAAAGCCACGACCGGCAGGACTGAAACTTTTGTATTTTTGCTTAAAGCCCAGGAGAGAGGAGCCCTGCGGCCCCCGGAGCAGCCGTGGTTGTCACGGGGCTGTCTCCGTTCCCCGCCTCGAGCAGCAGTAAATCAAACTCCCAATCCTGACCCCACCCCAGACTCTCTGGGGCTTTGCATCGATCGAATTAGTGGGATCAGGGACGGTACGGGAGCAGGCAAAGAGCTGCACCATCCCGCAAGCTCCTGTGCCGGACACCAGGGCCCAAGCTGGGCTCAACCCACCTCCCGGCATCAGGTGAGCCCCTGTCCTCGTCCTCCGCTCCCACCATAAGCAGAGCTCGTTGTGAAACATTTGGCCCCCCTGTGCCCTGTTTCCCCAAGCACAAACCATCCTTAAAGGCCTTTCCCTGCTCCTGGGATGGGGGGGAACACGGGGCTCGTAAAAGAGCTCTCGGAGCAACCTGGGTGGAGGGAGGATGCTTTGTGGCGCAGGGATGGAGGGATGCTCACGGGGAGGGATGCTCACGGGGGGGATGCTCACGAGGAGGGATCCTCATGGGGCTGGAGGGATGCTCCTGGGGAGGAATGGATGCTCATGAGGAAGGAGGGATGGTCATGGGACTGGAGGGATACTCAGAGGGAGGGAAGGATGATTGTGAGGATGGAGGGATGTTTGTGGGGAGGAATTGATGCTCATGGCAACAGAGGGATGCTCACAAGGAGAGAGGGATGCTTGTGGGAATGAATGGATGCTTGTGGGGATGGAGGGATGCTCCCAAGGACAGAGAGCTGCTCCTGGGGGTGGCTGCTCATGGCAAGGAGAGTGGGACCTTGACACAGCTTGAGATCTTCCCTGCTTGGAGCGAAGACAGTGAGTCCGGGTCTGCAAAGCTGCTGAGTGGTGTAAATAGCTTTGTAGGAGGAAACCAGGCAGGTGATGGGAGGATGCTATGGGAGGAGCTGCGATGTTCATCCTGTGCAAGGTCCTGAGCAATGTCCCACACCAGCCCTCGGCTGGCTGCTGCTCGGGGCAGTTTGGCAGGACCCACCGCAGCTTTTCCCCCCAAAACCCCAGGGCAGAAACCCCTCCGTCACCCCCGAGAAGGACCAGCCCTGGGGACATGCGAGGCGTCATCCCGGCGGGGCCGAGCAGCAGGCCAGGCAGTGTCTGCCCCGGCTTTGCCGCTGGGTTTGGGGAACCTACGGGGGACCTGGGGGCCGGGAAGGCTACGGGGAATCATCCCCAAAAAAGCAGCATTCCCAGAGGCCAGCTGGGATTTTTAATGCAATAGTGCCACCCCGTGCGCCGTGGGAGCCCGGGGCTCCGGGCTGCGGTGACAAGCGGCACCGGTGGCCCGAGTGGCCTTGGCTGGGACATAGGTGGGTGACAGGCAGGATGGGGTCCCCCACCACAATGGGGTGGTGGCACTGGGGATCAAAACACCCAGGGGTGGGAGACGCGGCCACGGGCATGGCAGCCACGGGGAAGGGGGTGACGGCTGTGTCCCCAAGGGAATCGCTCGGTCCCGTTGCCGTTGGGATCCTGCAGATGTCAGAAATGCCTCTGGTTTGCAGGGCCACCGCAAAAGCCGGAGAAACACGAAATATGCAGAAATCGCATCAATGCTCTTTTCTATCTTCGCTGGTGGCCTGGGCCAGATGAGCTACAGCAGCAAGGACGGATGGGTGACGGGTGTCTCCCCGACACCCCAGGGACCAGAGACACCCCGACGGTGTCTCCCCGACACCCCAGGCACCCGAGGGTGCCTCTGGGTACAGCTCAGCTCATGCAAGATGAGCACTCAGGAGGAGGGAGCAGAGTGATGCTCCCGGTTTCAGGTCCCCAAAATTTCTTGCCGTGGGGGGATTTCAAAACACCACCACAACCCAACTCCCTCCATGCCTATGTATCCCTGAGACTGTTTCAGGGCGTCAAACACGGAGAAGAAGCTTTCGGGAGAGGCCCCCTCTTCCCCGACTGCTTTTAGGGTCAGGCTCTGCGATTTTGGCACAGCCAAAAGGTGCACATGCATAAGGGTACATGTGCAGACGTGAGCATGGCCGCGCACCCCATACGGTCCTGTTGACGCCGTTGAGAGGGTCAGGACAGCCCCTCTGGGCACCTCTCCATCCTATAGGGTCCATATGGGATCTCTGTGCCCCTAAGGTTGGCAGAGGGATTTGTTGGATGTACGGCTGGAAGGAAGGAGAATGCTCTCCGGGCTGCGCAAATAAATACAGAGCAGCATTTGCACGCTGCCGAATAATGGGGCGGAGGGAGATGGTTTTGCGGCCGATCGCTGGTACGACGCACGCCCCCAGCAAGGCTTGAGACGCAGCCGCTTCCCTTCGCTCGGATCAGAAAGGCTAATCCTCCGGGAATAATAGACGTAAGCCTCTTAGCCAGCCACGCTGTCAATGCCCGTCGCTGATGAGCTGCTTAAAATCGAATGGAAAAGATTAAAACTCACCCCCCCTCCGGGTACCCCGGGAGCCGCCCTGGCGGCAGGCGATGGAGAGGAGATGCTCCTCGGTGCAGCTTTGCTCTACCCTGTCCGTCTGTCCATCGTGGGTCTGTCCAGACCTGAGCGCTCCGTAGCCGGGAGGGACATTGCAAGTCTTCGTGATCTCTGCAAATCCCCTCCCTGCACCGCACCAGGAGGTCCCAGCAGCAACCGGCCCCTTTGAAGATGACGGATTATCCATGTCCAAGCTGCCACCTGGAGCTGGAGGAAACGGTGCCAGAAAAATCGGTTACGGGCAAAATTTCCCAAAAGGGACCCTCTGTCCCAGTCGGTCAGCCCCGGGGGACAGCCCCAACATCTCACTTTTATTTAAGCGGATGTATGAAACAGCCATCACCGCTCCAGAGATGAGACTTTTGGCACACACACCCCATGTTGTAGGAGAAAAACATGGCATTCCCTTGGATTTGAGATATTTCTGCAGCCCCCCAAAAATTTGGCCAAATGTTGGTTGGGAAAAGGACCCCGATCTCCCCAGGGTCGCATCCCTGTTCCTGGGAAGCAACGGGAGCGTGTGGAAAGGCATCATGCTGAACAGAGCCAATGGGATGGGGAATTTGGTTAAAAAAAGAGGCTTTTTGAGTCGGAGCGAGCGACCAGGAGGCGCAGGATGGCATCAGAGAGATTCCCCCTTGTCCTACCTGCGAGGCTGCCCACGGCTCGCTCGGCTGCTCTCGCCCTGGTAAGGAAGAGAGACAAAGCTGGAGCTCAAGCTGCGCGCACGCCCGCTCGCTTGTGCCTCTGGTTTTCCGCTGATTCCTTCAGTAATTTTCTTCCGTCGTCGCTGGTGGCTCTTTTCCAGGTCTTGTCCACGGCCCGCAGTTGCTTCTGCTGTCAGAAAAAAACCCAGGAATTATATTACAGGAGCCCGCTGCAAACTGGAGAGGTGGATCAAAGGATGTGGGATCTGCTGACCACCTTTCAGAGCGGTATTTGGGATTTAACCCCCTTTTTTGGGCAATCCCACCCTGGCTGGGTGTAGGGTCCCGCTCTGCTGTGATCGTCCCCCCTTTGGGATCCCTTTTCTTGGGGGTTTCAACTGAATTATTGGTTGGCCTTTGAGCAGGGTCCCACCGCTGGGGTCACCAGAGCAAAAGCTCCGCCAGCGGTGACCCCGGGGGGGGTGACGTCTCCTGCCCCAGCTGTGAAGTCTCATTAATATTTAGTCGATTCCTTTACAGCGCTGCATTAATTACCCACCCGAGCTGCGTTAATTACCCCGTCTGAGCAGCCCGGGTGGAGAGGAGAGGAGATGCCTGCAGGGAAAAGGGAGGGCAGAAAGAGTCGGGGCTGGGACTTGGGGCTGCGACCCAGAGACCCCCAGTTCCACCCCGGTCCCCACATCCCTCCTGCAACACCTGTGGGGTGTACGTATGGTATGTCTATACATTCCTATAGCTGTATAGTATTGCGCATGTGTGTTGGATACCCAAGCTCTCGCAACAAGGGCATACTCTGAATCTCGCCCCCTCCAGCCACGAGCTGCACCCCAAAAGCCGATGCGCCCCAACATCTGCCTCTTCCTCCCCAAACCAGTGCGTCCCACACCACTGATTTTCTCAGAGGTGTTTTTCAGGCACCTTTTTGGGGTGCTTTTGGGGTGCTGCTTGGGAACAGGCAGAGATTTGGGGCGCGGAACAGGCAGAGATTTGGGGCGCCACGTGGGGAACAGGCAGAGATTTGGGGTGCGGAACAGGCAAGAGATTTGGGGTGTGGAACAGGCAGAGATTGGGGGCGCCAAGCGGGGAACAGGCAGAGATTTGGGTGCGGAACAGGCAGAGATTTGGGGCGCCAAGTGGGAACAGGCAGAGATTTGGGGTGTGGAACAGGCAGAGATTTGGGGCGCCAAGTGGGAACAGGCAGAGATTTGGGGTGCGGAACAGGCAGAGATTTGGGGCGCCAAAGCGGGAACGGGCAGAGATTTGGGGTGTGGAACAGGCAGAGATTTGGGGCGCCAAGCGGGAACGGGCAGAGATTTGGGGTGCAGAACAGGCAGAGATTTGGGGGCGCCAAGTTGGAACAGGCAGAGATTTGGGGTGCGGAACAGGCAGAGATTTGGGGCGCCAAGTTGGAACAGGCAGAGATTTGGGGTGCGGAACAGGCAGAGATTTGGGGCGCCAAGTTGGAACAGGCAGAGATTTGGGGTGCGGAACAGGCAGAGATTTGGGGCGCCAAGTGGGAACAGGCAGAGATTTGGGGTGCGGAACAGGCAGAGATTTGGGGTGTGGAACAGGCAGAGATTTGGGGTGCGGAACAGGCAGAGATTTGGGGCGCCAAGTGGGAACAGGCAGAGATTTGGGGTGCGGAACAGGCAGAGATTTGGGGCGCCAAGCGGGAACGGCAGAGATTTGGGGTGCGGAACAGGCAGAGATTTGGGGCGCCAAGCGGGAACGGGCAGAGATTTGGGGTGCAGAACAGGCAGAGATTTGGGGCGCCAAGTTGGAACAGGCCAGAGATTTGGGGTGCGGAACAGGCAGAGATTTGGGGCGCCAAGTGGGAACAGGCAGAGATTTTGGGTGTGCGGAACAGGCAGAGATTTGGGGTGTGGAACAGGCAGAGATTTGGGGTGCGGAACAGGCAGAGATTTGGGGCGCCAAGTGGGAACAGGCAGAGATTTGGGGTGCGGAACAGGCAGAGATTTGGGTGTGGAACAGGCAGAGATTTGGGGGTGCGGAACAGGCAGAGATTTGGGGCGCCAAGTGGGAACAGGCAGAGATTTGGGGTGCGGAACAGGCAGAGATTTGGGGTGCAGAACAGGCAGAGATTTGGGGCGCCAAGTGGAACAGGCAGAGATTGGGGTGCGGAACAGGCAGAGATTTGGGGTGTGGAACAGGCAGAGATTTGGGCGCCAAGTGGGAACAGGCAGAGATTTGGGTGTGCGGAACAGGCAGAGATTTGGGGCGCCAAGCGGGAACCAGGCAGAGATTTGGGGTGCGGAACAGGCAGAGATTTGGGGCGCCAAGCGGGAACAGGCAGAGATTTGGGGTGCGGAACAGGCAGAGATTTGGGGCGCCACGTGGGAACAGGCAGAGATTTTGGGGTGCGGAACAGGCAGAGATTTGGGGCGCCAAGCGGGAACAGGCAGAGATTTGGGGGTGCGGTACAGGCAGAGATTTGGGGCGCCAAGCGGGAACGGGCAGAGATTTGGGGTGCGGAACAGGCAGAGATTTGGGGCGCCAAGCGGGAACGGGCAGAGATTTGGGGTGCAGAACAGGCAGAGATTTGGGGCGCCAAGTGGGAACACGGGCAGAGATTTGGGTGTGCGGAACAGGCAGAGATTTGGGGGCGCCAAGTGGGAACAGGCAGAGATTTGGGGTGCGGAACAGGCAGAGATTTGGGGGTGCCAAGTGGGAACAGGCAGAGATTTGGGGTGTGGAACAGGCAGAGATTTGGGGTGCGGAACAGGCAGAGATTTGGGGCGCCAAGTGGGAACAGGCAGAGATTTGGGGTGCGGAACAGGCAGAGATTTGGGGTGTGGAACAGGCAGAGATTTGGGGTGCAGAACAGGCAGAGATTTGGGGCGCCAAGTAGGGAACAGGCAGAGATTTGGGGTGCGGAACAGGCAGAGATTTTGGGGTGTGGAACAGGCAGAGATTTGGGGCGCCAAGTTGGAACAGGCCAGAGATTTGGGGTGCGGAACAGGCAGAGATTTGGGGGCGCCAAGCGGGAACAGGCAGAGATTTGGGGTGCGGAACAGGCAGAGATTTGGGCGCCAAGCGGGAACAGGCAGAGATTTGGGGTGCGGAACAGGCAGAGATTTGGGGCGCCAAGCGGGAACAGGCAGAGATTTGGGGTGCGGAACAGGCAGAGATTTGGGGCGCCACGTGGGAACAGGCAGAGATTTGGGGTGCAGAACAGGCAGAGATTTGGGGTGCGGAACAGGCAGAGATTTGGGGCGCCAAGTGGGAACAGGCAGAGATTTGGGGTGCGGAACAGGCAGAGATTTGGGGTGTGGAACAGGCAGAGATTTGGGGTGCAGAACAGGCAGAGATTTGGGGCGCCAAGTGGGAACAGGCAGAGATTTGGGTGCGGAACAGGCAGAGATTTGGGGGTGTGGAACAGGCAGAGATTTGGGGCGCCAAGTTGGAACAGGCAGAGATTTGGGGTGCGGAACAGGCAGAGATTTGGGGCGCCAAGCGGGAACAGGCAGAGATTTGGTGGTGCGGAACAGGCAGAGTTTTGGGGCGCCAAGTGGGAACAGGCAGAGATTTGGGGTGCGGAACAGGCAGAGATTTGGGGCGCCAAGCCGGGAACAGGCAGAGATTTGGGGTGCGGAACAGGCAGAGTTTTGGGGCGCCAAGCGGGAACAGGCAGAGATTTGGGGTGCGGAACAGGCAGAGATTTGGGGGTGCCAAGCGGGAACAGGCAGAGATTTGGGGTGCGGAACAGGCAGAGATTTGGGGCGCCAAGCGGGAATGGGCAGAGATTTGGGGTGCGGAACAGGCAGAGATTTGGGGCGCCAAGCGGGAACGGGCAGAGATTTGGGGTGCAGAACAGGCAGAGATTTGGGGCGCCAAGTGGGAACAGGCAGAGATTTGGGGTGCGGAACAGGCAGAGATTTGGGGCGCCAAGTGGGAACAGGCAGAGATTTGGGGTGCGGAACAGGCAGAGATTTGGGGTGTGGAACAGGCAGAGATTTGGGGTGCGGAACAGGCAGAGATTTGGGGCGCCAAGTGGGAACAGGCAGAGATTTGGGGTGCGGAACAGGCAGAGATTTGGGTGTGGAACAGGCAGAGATTTGGGGTGCAGAACAGGCAGAGATTTGGGGCGCCAAGTGGGAACAGGCAGAGATTTGGGGTGCGGAACAGGCAGAGATTTGGGGTGTGGAACAGGCAGAGATTTGGGGCGCCAAGTTGGAACAGGCAGAGATTTGGGGTGCGGAACAGGCAGAGATTTGGGGTGTGGAACAGGCAGAGATTTGGGGCGCCAAGCGGGAACAGGCAGAGATTTGGGGTGCGGAACAGGCAGAGATTTGGGGCGCCAAGTGGGAACAGGCAGAGATTTGGGGTGCAGAACAGGCAGAGATTTGGGGTGCGGAACAGGCAGAGATTTGGGGCGCCAAGTGGGAACAGGCAGAGATTTGGGGTGCGGAACAGGCAGAGATTTGGGGTGTGGAACAGGCAGAGATTTGGGGTGCAGAACAGGCAGAGATTTGGGGCGCCAAGTGGGAACAGGCAGAGATTTGGGGTGTGGAACAGGCAGAGATTTGGGGCGCCAAGTTGGAACAGGCAGAGATTTGGGGTGCGGAACAGGCAGAGATTTGGGGCGCCAAGCGGGAACAGGCAGAGATTTGGGGTGCGGAACAGGCAGAGTTTTGGGGGCGCCAAGTGGGAACAGGCAGAGATTTGGGGTGCGGAACAGGCAGAGATTTGGGGCGCCAAGCGGGAACAGGCAGAGATTTGGGGGTGTGGAACAGGCAGAGATTTGGGGCGCCAAGCAGGGAACGGGCAGAGATTTGGGGTGCGGAACAGGCAGAGATTTGGGCGCCAAGCGGGAACGGGCAGAGATTTGGGGTGCAGAACAGGCAGAGATTTGGGGCGCCAAGTGGGAACGGGCAGAGATTTGGGGTGCGGAACAGGAAGAGATTTGGGGCGCCAAGTGGGAACAGGCAGAGATTTGGGGTGCGGAACAGGCAGAGATTTGGGGTGTGGAACAGGCAGAGATTTGGGGTGCGGAACAGGCAGAGATTTGGGGCGCCAAGTGGGAACAGGCAGAGATTTGGGGTGCGGAACAGGCAGAGATTTGGGGTGTGGAACAGGCAGAGATTTGGGGTGCAGAACAGGCAGAGATTTGGGGCGCCAAGTGGGAACAGGCAGAGATTTGGGGTGCGGAACAGGCAGAGATTTGGGGTGTGGAACAGGCAGAGATTTGGGGGCGCCAAGTTGGAACAGGCAGAGATTTGGGGGTGCGGAACAGGCAGAGATTTGGGGTGTGGAACAGGCAGAGATTTGGGGCGCCAAGTGGGAACAGGCAGAGATTTGGGGTGCAGAACAGGCAGAGATTTGGGGCGCCAAGCGGGAACGGGCAGAGATTTGGGGTGCGGAACAGGCAGAGATTTGGGGCGCCAAGCGGGAACGGGCAGAGATTTGGGGTGCAGAACAGGCAGAGATTTGGGGCGCCAAGTGGGAACAGGCAGAGATTTGGGGTGCGGAACAGGAAGAGATTTGGGGCGCCAAGTGGGAACAGGCAGAGATTTGGGGTGCGGAACAGGCAGAGATTTGGGGCGCCAAGCGGGAACAGGCAGAGATTTGGGGTGCAGAACAGGCAGAGATTTGGGGCGCCAAGCGGGAACGGGCAGAGATTTGGGGTGCGGAACAGGCAGAGATTTGGGGCGCCAAGCGGGAACGGGCAGAGATTTGGGGTGCAGAACAGGCAGAGATTTGGGGCGCCAAGTGGGAACAGGCAGAGATTTGGGGTGCGGAACAGGCAGAGATTTGGGGCGCCAAGTGGGAACAGGCAGAGATTTGGGGTGCGGAACAGGCAGAGATTTGGGGTGTGGAACAGGCAGAGATTTGGGGTGCAGAACAGGCAGAGATTTGGGGCGCCAAGTGGGAACAGGGCAGAGATTTGGGGTGCGGAACAGGCAGAGATTTGGGGTGTGGAACAGGCAGAGATTTGGGGTGCGGAACAGGCAGAGATTTGGGGCGCCAAGTTGGAACAGGCAGAGATTTGGGGTGCGGAACAGGCAGAGATTTGGGGTGTGGAACAGGCAGAGATTTGGGGCGCCAAGTGGGAACAGGCAGAGATTTGGGGTGCGGAACAGGCAGAGATTTGGGGGCGCCAAGCGGGAACAGGCAGAGATTTGGGGTGCGGAACAGGCAGAGATTTGGGGCGCCAAGCGGGAACGGGCAGAGATTTGGGGTGCAGAACAGGCAGAGATTTGGGGCGCCAAGTGGGAACGGGCAGAGATTTGGGGTGCGGAACAGGAAGAGATTTGGGGCGCCAAGTGGGAACAGGCAGAGATTTGGGGTGCGGAACAGGCAGAGATTTGGGGTGTGGAACAGGCAGAGATTTGGGGTGCGGAACAGGCAGAGATTTGGGGCGCCAAGTGGGAACAGGCAGAGATTTGGGGTGCGGAACAGGCAGAGATTTGGGGTGTGGAACAGGCAGAGATTTGGGGTGCAGAACAGGCAGAGATTTGGGGCGCCAAGTGGGAACAGGCAGAGATTTGGGGTGCGGAACAGGCAGAGATTTGGGGTGTGGAACAGGCAGAGATTTTGGGGCGCCAAGTGGGAACAGGCAGAGATTTGGGGTGCGGAACAGGCAGAGATTTGGGGCGCCAAGCGGGAACAGGCAGAGATTTGGGGGTGCGGAACAGGCAGAGATTTGGGGCGCCACGTGGGAACAGGCAGAGATTTGGGGTGCAGAACAGGCAGAGATTTGGGGTGTGGAACAGGCCGGAGATTTGGGGTGCTGCGTTGGCACGGTGGAGGGAAGCAGCAGCTTTGTGTGAGCCCCCGCCGCTCCCCAGCACCCCGCTTTTACGTTGCCTATGAGAAGTCACCCCAAATTCCTCAATAGGGCTGTTACAGCCCATGACGGGGACGGAGGGGGATGATTGGGGGGTGCATATAGGTTAATGTACATCCGTCCCCATACAGGCACACATACATATGGCCCTGGCACCCCCCCCCCGCCCCAGGTCCCGGGGACCCCCCCGCCCCTTCCCACCCGAGGGGACCCCACGGAGGAGCCGCCACCAGAGGGCACCGCGCCCCCATTTTTGGGTGCCGCTTCCCACAATGCAGCGAGCCGGGCCGGGGCTCCGCGCCGCTCCGCACGCCGGGCTGCGGCCGCAGGGCGAGCGCGGAGCACCGCGGAGCAGCGCGCAACCCCCGCCGCCAGGTAAGCGCTGCCCCCCCCTCGCCCTCAGGGCGAGCTGGCCTACTTTGGGGGGTTTATTTTATTTTATTTCATGTCATTTTATTTTATTCTATAGTTTTATCGTTTAATTATTTTAATTTTTCTAATTATTTTAAATGTTCTAATTATTTTAATATTTTCTTTTGTTTTACTTTATTTTATTTTGTTTTGTTTTATTTTATTTTATTTTATTTTATTTTATTTTATTTTATTTTATTTTATTCTGTTCTATTCTATTCTATTCTATTCTATTTTTATTTTATTTTTTTATTTTATCTTACTTTATAATCCCTCCCCCCAGCACGGGGGGAGGCCCGGGCTCGGCCGGGAGCAGCACCATCCCCGTCCCGGGATGGGTCCCGGCTGGAGGGGACCCATCGCCCCCCCTTCCCCTCCCCAACCCGGCCTGGGGGTGTCCCCGGGGTGGGGGATTTTTGGGGCTTGCGGAGAGGCACCATCGGCAGTGGGGTGAGCCCTGGCTGGGCTGGCGGATGCCTTCTTGGAGGGGGGGGGGATTGGGTTTTCACCCAGACCCCCCCAAAGTTAGAGGAAACTTGTGTCTGTGGCTCTGGGGTGGCACTGGCTCGTCTCCGGCTCCTCCGGGATGGTGCAACATAAATCAGGCTTCGTGGGAAAGCAGCTGTTTAAATAGCGGGCGAAGGCTCCTCTGCCCCAGTGAAAGTTGCTTTCGAGTTTGGCAATTTGGGCCATGGGGGACGCGGGGACAATCGGACGCTTTGAAAGGGCTTTTGAGCCGCAAGGAGAAATCCCAGCTGGGAGGGAGAGCCCGGGATGGCCGGAGAGGAGGTGAGTGGCCCCCGAAAGCGGAGGAATGGCTTTGGCTTCCCCTTAGAGAGGGATCTCGGGAGCCCCGGCGAGCCCATCGCTGCTGGTTTAGTGGTACCTCTCCGTTGTTTGGCTGTGGCTGCGTTAACTCCTCGTCCCGGGATGTGAACCAGGAGAGCGCGGGGAGAGCAGAAGGGCTTGGAGGAGTCAGGACGCCCCAGTCTCGCTTCCTTGCCCGGTTCCCCCTTCGTGTGATGGAGCTGGCGGTGCTCGGGACTCACCAGCTCCCTCGAATTGTGTTTTGGGTCGGTCGGTTGGTTAAAACCCTGTTTTGCACAAAACCCCCCAGCCAGAGCAGCATTAAAGGAATTTTTTTTGTGCCAGGGAGGGAAGCTGGACACGTGCTAAAGCAAATAAACTTGTATTTCATCATGCTGGGGTTGGGTTTCTTTGTTTTCCACCCTGCTCTGGGCAGTCTGGGCTCCCTACGGCCACGAACGTTTCCACGTCCAACCTTCACCTTCAAACACGTCTCAGTGGCCGAGCAAAAAAACTTCTGCTCCTTTCTGCAAACCTCACTCCCTACAGAGGCTGCTCTTCCTTGGGGTGTTTCTCCTCCCAGTCGAGGCGGGGAGGGCTTTCGCGGGGTTTCTCCTCCAGCCCCATCCCCAGGAAGCAGCTCAGGACCAGGCTGAGAGTTGCCGCAGACGTGGAAAGGGTGAGCACAGCCGACCTGACAGCGGCTGTGCGTCAGTCGGGGCTGTGTGCTCTGCCGAGGGATGCGTGCCGGCTTCGTGGCTGCTGCTGGTCGGCTCGGGAGGTAAAGGATGCTGTAAACAGGGGAAGCTGGTGTTATTTTTCTTCCTGGATGGGGTGTTAAAAAAAAAAAAGACCCCTGGGATATTTCTCTGCCCATCCCCACCGTTGCAGATCTGGCTGGATCTGGGAGCTAGAGCCCAGACACATCCTGGTGAGCGCGGGAATGTGCCTCTTCCACCCGATCAGAGTTGCCAATGCAGGAACTGAGGGGCGAGGGGGCTTCGGGGCTGGAAACACCAGTACATATCATTTACACGGGGCTGTGAATGTTCCCAAACTGCCTGCGCAGAAACCTCGAGCAAGAGCTTTCTCCTTGCTGGAAGAGCCTGTGCAGTCCCAGCGACGCAGGATGGGCACCGTGTATGTGTGGGAGCGGCAGGGTCGAGGTGCGGGACGTGCGAGGTGTGGTCTCATGCCATCCAGGCAGAGGGCAAAGACCAGGGATGCTGGGGAAAGCGGGGTATTAGTGGGAAAAAAAAAAAGAAAGATCAAAATTAAATGATGTGTCGTGCCCTCACGTGCTCTTCCAAAATAAATGGGACGGGACGTGAGCACACTGACCCCGCAGCGATGGGCCAGGGGCAGCCTGTGGCTTCTTCGCTGCAATGATGCCAGCGCAGAAACTACGCTGAGACGTAAAATCAGTGTAATTCATTAGATGTATTCCATCGTCTTATAAGAAAGCAGATGAAACGTAGGTGCCAACATCTAAAGTGCATGCAAAATGCTGTTACATCGGGAGAGAGGGAAGATTTTTCCACACTGCGCAGGTTCCCATCCATTAGTCATAATATTTCCAGCACGCAGACGTTTTTTTAATCGCACGTGCACTCGCATTTCTATATAAACAAGTGCATGGGAAGCAAAATCGGTGGTGACATGAGGGACTGGAGAAACCCAGGTGGGTTTTTCCCCAGCAGGACCCCATGCTCTCCAAGACGGACTTCCAGCTGATGAGTCCTGATTTCCCAGTATTTGTGGCCGGTGTAGGTGATGCTTTCTTTTCTCTGGTATGTTTTTGACTTCTTTATAGCAGTCTTCATGCTTGAGGAGGAAGGAGGATGGAAATGCAATCATCCCTGTCAAAAAGTTTGACATTTCATAGCAGATAAAGCCAAATGTAGACAGTTCCTTTGATTTGGCTCCTTTTTGCCGAGTTTAAGGGGAGGCAGGGGGGAATTTAGGCTGGAGATGGAGAAAGGAGGTGGCACATGTGCCCCTTGTGTCACAGTGACGTTCGGCTCTGGGGTTTTTTTAGGGGAAATACATCTGTGGGAAGAGGCTCTTTCCAACTTCACTCGTGCCCAGAAACTTGAATCGATTGTATCCAGCCAAAATCTGAAGGTGAGGGAACCTCTGCTCTCACGTCACCAACATCAATTTTTGTGGCAGCTGTGATTTGATCACTGGGGAACCCAGAAAGGATTTTGTGGTTGTTGGGTGAGTTGGAATCGAAAGTTCACGGTTGCTTCCTTCATCTCTTCTATTTCTCTGGTCTCCCTTGGGAAGGAGAAAAGGGTTTCCAGTCCCGTGTCAGTATTTGTCTTTATTACATCTGTAGCCGTTCTTCAGTGGGTCCTGGGGGCAGCTGGCTGGAAATGATCAAACAGAAGGTTTTATGATGTGTTCTACCGTGTAGCAGGACCAGGACAGGGTCTTGGTGGCCTTTCAAATGATAGAGAGGCGGGCACTGGTGGCTGGCGCACGGGGCGGACACAGCTGCTGACTGCTCACTACCCAGGGATGGCTCTTTCTGGATGTGCCATTTCTTTGATTTCTTTCCCAAACATCCGCTAGCTTTTCCCAGAGATGAGGTACTGGGATGTCTAGTTATGACTGGGGTGGAAGGAGATGGTGGCATCTTGCCCGGCTGCTCTCTGGGCTGTGTGCTGCCTCCCTCCCCTTTCCATATTCCCCTGGAAAAACCAGAGGGTTTGCCATGGAGCATGGCCTGGGGATGCTTTTTCCTCCAAAATGGGTCTGAACCTGCCCAGTTCTGCTGCAAAATCTTCAGCTGCTTGCCCGGGCCATTCTTTAAAAAAGAAAGGCACTTAAAAACCTGCTCTTTCTCCCCAAAAATAGTGTTGATGTCTGGGAGTCTCTGCATTCCTGACGGTTAGGGGATGGCTCTCTTCTTATTAGTTAATAAGGCAATGTTTAACATAGGAAATTAATAGGAAATGCTTAAATCAATTAATTAAATTAATAGGAAATGCTAACGAGTGTTTGCCCTTCCTTGGGGCGGCTGAGAGGTGATCTCCGCGTGAGCCTTGGCTGGAGGTCGGAGCTGTCGGAGCCTGCGGCAGGCCAGACAAGGGAGCAGAGGGACTTGCTGGGGAGCTGGGGGCCCTGATTTGGGCATCCCGGTCTCGCACGGGGATCGTTCGCTTGCCAGCCAAACAGTCGGCATGGCGAGGTGCGCATCCAGCTCTCGGCGGGAGCTGGCAGCAAAGCGATGCTCGCTTTTGGTTTGATCTGGCTGGGAGGTGGAAGCGTGTCCTGATGCCAAAAGAGAACAAACTCTTTTATTTGTGCAAATACAGCAGAAGGAGGAATCGCTTCCAGCGACGTAAAGGGACCGAAAGGAGGCAAAAGGGGCGATGAAAAGGCACAAGATGGGTGCAGGTTGTCCAGGCCCCCCATCAACCCTGACCCACCTCCAGTGTGGCCTTAGGAACAAACCGATCCACCTTCAGAGCATGCTACAGATAGCGCTGGACTTTTCCTCCTGCCTCTTGGTGGGAATTCCTTCAGTGAGGCTCCCCTGGATCAACTTTAAGCCATCTGCCAGCATTGGCCCTGGTAAAGCGGCTGCAGAGAGCAAAGAAACCACCTGGGAATCGCTTTGCTTCTTGGACTGGCTTTGCCAGCTTGAAATCAAATCTGTCCCTGCGAGCTGGGGCAGGGGAGGTCACGCGCTGGGTTGCAGGGCAGACATAAACACTGTTATTTAGCAATGGCTGAGGATAAAGTAATGAAATAATCAGAAAGCTATTAAAAAGCATCCTAAAGCGAAGGTAGCGGGTGCTAAATGCTGCTGTGCCTTTGCAGTGCTCTCTGCCTGGCTACGTGCTGCAGGTTTGCATAAGCTCCTTGCAGTGATCGTGTTTTGCTACAGTCCTGTCAAACCTTTTGAAGATGCTGTATAAAAATGGTAAAAAAAAGATGTTCCTGGATGCCTTGAGTGTCGCTGGCCTCGTGCTCTGCGGTCCTGTCCCGGACTTTCACGAAGTCCTGGCTCTGGCATCAGTTTGAAAATCTGAGTGCGTGGTTTCGTGGCACACAAACACCATTCCCCGAGCCTGGGGATTTGCTAGAGAATTACTAACGCTGCTAAAAGGGTGAGGAAATGTCAATGTGTTTGTATTTGAAAAGCGGCTCCGCGGAGGAATCCCGTGGGGACGCACGTGCCAGCCTCAGTCGGAGGGTTTGGCCATGTATGTCAGCGGTGGGATCGGGGCCAATAGTTCGCATTTCCGTCACTTTCAGCATATTTTCTTTTACTTGGCTGGCATTGTAGAGATTTCTTATAGCTGAAAATGAGAAAACTCTGAAAAAAAAGAAGCCCAAGCAATTCTTTCTCCCCCAGCTTTCATTTCACAGTTCACCTTTCTTTCTGGCTGTAATTTCTGCTGGGGCTTCTGGCTTCCTAGAGAAAGGGTAAAAAAAAAAAAAAAAAAGAAAGAAAAAGAAAGCAGGCGTTTAATAATAGATCAAAAATGAGATTAAGCAGTAAGTCAGTCCTCCCCTACATTCTCCCTTCCCAAAAAGCAACTAAAGAAATTGCAAATTGCCTTGAAAAAGGGGAGTGAAAACAGTGAAGATCAAACCTGATGTGAAGTATAGATGAGGTGTTTATATTTTATTTAATGACTGTATACTGCCACCCACCTAGAAAAGCCACCCTCCCCTGAATTTCTGTATGTATGTGATTAATAAAACAGTAGAGTTGAACTAGAACGGGGAAAATTCAGCAAGTATCACGCTCCAAAGGTGAATGCAATGGGCATCATTAGCAGGCGCGGGCAGGGCTTGCTTCTTGGGCCTCCCAAAGGTGTGTGCACACCTGGTGACATCAGCGATGGTTATAGTCAGAAGTAGCTCCCAAAAACCAGGAGCCTTAACGAGATGCTGTTTGTTGTCCATCCCCAATGACTTTTAGACTAAATTTTGACCATGTTTGGTAGAGCAGTGGGGTCTCCGAGGGAAGGGAACCCAACGGGCTTTGTGCAAGATGCGTGGGTGCTGGCAAAATTGCCATGATGGAGGGAAGAGGTGAGCTCATGTGTTATTAGTCACCGGCCAAGCTGCGCCGGGAAGAGCCTTTCGGCATGCCCTGGCCTGGGAGAGCGTTCAGTCAAGGCTTGTGCTTGACGAGACACGACTTCCCTGGAAAGGAGGCTTAGCCCTGGCACCGGGCATTGAGGCCATCAACCCCAGGCCTGTTCTTGTTTGCTGTAAATCCTCTGGCTCCTTTGGGTCTTGGTTTCAGTGGGGCCATTGCTGCAGGCCAGGTGGGAGGGTGGGAGTTGGAATGGCCTTGGCTTCCTCGCCAGATGCTTTGAAAATGCGGTTCATACGGAGCCGCTCTCCTCCTGGCTCATCCCAAAGGTCTCCAGAGCCAGTGTGGACATCGTGTATGTTGGCTCCATGGGGTCAAGCAAGCCAGGTTGGGAGGGTGTGCAAGGGGGAAGTTCTTGCTCTTGCACCTTGTCTCCACCAGAGACAGGACAGCAGAGGAGAAGACCTTTAGTTTGACCCAACCTGTGGTCCTGTTTGCACCCTTGATGAATAAAATACCGAGAGAGACATGAGGCATAGCCAGTCCTCTCCAGTATCGTCTTTGTTCTACATGACACAACACAACCTGAGTCATGCCATGGGGATGAAGACCCACACATGCAGCTGCAGATTTTTCCTCTTGCTAAATCGCCCACTTTTAAGTGCAGAAAGTGTCACAGCCCCTCTCGCTCTGCAACCACAGCGGGGGAGATGCTGAGGAGCTATATCCATTGCAGCTGTGGGTGGTGAAGGCATGACAGGAAGAGAAGGCAAGAAGCAATCCCGTGCATGGGTCTGGCTTGGGGGGCTATGAACGGTCTGGCTTGTGGGGCTATGAACGTTTGCTGAGGCCTGCCAGAGCATGGGACAAGGCAAAACCTGTCTGCCTGCTGGAAAGCACCGCTCCCATGTGTGATTAGCGTCCTCTAAGGTGTTAATTTATCTTCTTTGTCGCCTCCTTGGTCTCAACTCTGTACTTTTAGAGTTGGAGGAGAATCTGTTTCAATACCTGCTGGGCTGCTGCTCTTCTTGTTTATTCCCCAAAAGGAAGAAAATTAGACATGCCAGAGCTTAAACCTAATAGAAAAAAAAGAAATTCAGACTTTGGAAACAACCACTTGGAGGTAGAATGAGCCTCAACAAGAAAATGTTTGTCTTCCACCTTTTTCTGAGGCTGGCTGGGAGTAAAGAGCAGGGAGAAGACAGGGCAAGGTTTACTTTCTTTTAATTTAAAATATATTCCAAAAGTGGAGCAGTTGGGATTTCTTTTAAGTTGCTTTGCCAAGTTTGGGTGGAGAAAACCAGCTGAAAGCCTTGCCTTGGTGGATGTGGGATGGAGGCAGGAATGCATTTATTTTATCTATTTACCTATTTTTCCCGGTGAGGCCCTGAGGCCAAACAGCAAAGCCACGGCCGTGTTGCCTGCTGCGTGCAGGCAAGGGCACTCTTCCCCTCAAATCCTTCTTCCCGGCACCAACAAGATCAGCACCGAAGATAGGTGATTGAGTCAGCCATGCAGATGCCATCAAATGTCTGCTTTATTCCAGTGTATGAATCAGAGCAGAGAAGTGTCAGAGCCTCATATCCTGCACCTCCTGATAAGAGTGCAGTTACCTCCGAGGAAACAAAACAGGGTGAAATCCCATTATGCCGCCTGCTGCGAGCACCTATAACTCACTGGCAGCAGCAGTGCTTGTTTTATTGCAACTCTTGCAATAGCACATGTAGATTATTTTTTTTAAATCCTACGTCCTGGAGCCAAAACATGTGGGGTTTTTTATATTTGCAGAAAAAGCGATCCAGCAAGTCTATATGCACACACATATATATGACTGTATAAATATGACTGTTTTCTGGAGCACAAGAGATTTGTGTTAACCCCTGTTAGACCAGAAAGAGCAGCATGTGCCACTAGTCTGGGTACTGGTTGCTTCCTCTACAGGTTTTTCCAATGTATCGTATTCTTGGGGAGGAAGAGGGATTAACTTCATTTGACTTTCCAACCATGCATTTACCTCCAAAATCAGCTTAATTTCCGGACTTAAATTTTTTCCCTTTCGGTTTACTGTGAAAATTATATGCAGAAGTGAAACCCTTTATCCCCAGAAGTTTTCTGCTTCTCCTTTGCAAGATTTTTCCATCCCCAGCTACTGGTTTTGAAGGCACAGACCGCAGCCAGCTCAGTGACAGCGTTTCCTTCTATTGTTCGATGGGGGCAGCTTCTGGCTCCCTCCACAAGAGTTACGCGCGGCCACTGGCTTTTGCATCAGCTGCCTCCGTTCTCCTGATCCCAGGGGACCATCTGTGTCCTGTTCCTGCTGCAGTCCCACTTCTGGACCTGCTCTGGGAGGCCTCAGTGGGAGGGAAGGAGACTTGCAGTGGTGCAGTTTATATCCCCTAAAAACAGCTCCAACAGTGGCATTTTGCAAAGATCTGGCTGTATTGTCCCCAAGGGACAGCGTGAGGTTGTTTTAAAGACAGTTATGCTACTGTGGTAGTGGTGAAGGCAGAGAAGGGCAATTTTCACCCAGATTCCTCTTTTGAGGGGCTTGTTTGTGCCTTGGGGCTTTTATGCGCTGGAGACTACATAAGTTGAGGGCATAAAAAACATTTCTGTGGTTCCCCATCTGTAGATTTGAGGGAAAACTGGTTCAAATCCACCACCCTAAGCTACATCATAAATCTTGCTGCAGAAATATGGAGCCTAGACATTAATAATTAGGAGCTTGCACAATAAAGCGCTGGAATATTTCACGCATGACACAACATCTTTCAATCCAGCTGATGCTGTGCAGATATCTGTGTGAAAGTTCTGTGCAGCCAAGTTGGAGAAGTTTTTGCTCCCGTTTGTGTCTTTTGAAGGAGAAGAAAATGGGAAGGAAAAATCAGGTTGCATCCCAAAAGCGTTCGCTAAGGCTCAAGCGTGGGAGTTTTAAGGTGCCCCCCTATTATAAAGTGTTTGTATGGGCTGCAAGATAACGATGCAAATTAATAGTTATCCTTTCCCTGCTTCCCACGTCTTCAAATCACTCCCATTCAGCCAAGCTGCCTCCTATCAAACCTCTAACACAAAAAAGAAAAAAAATCTTATGGACTGTGACGGAAGATGAGAAATGTCAGTCCGCAGGGGTCCGTGTCCCTGAGGTTTGAGTGCTGGATGATGAGAGCTTTGGGCCATGAGATGACAAATATAACTTCACAGTCGCTCGTTCATACTCCAGCAAAGGTGTGTTTTGGGTGTAGGTATTTCCCAGCAACAAAGCTGAGATCTTATCAGCTCTTACATGAATATTCTTCACCCTTTTTTTGATGCAGTTAAAAGTAATTGGAGGGCTGGTGGTATTTTGAACAACTGTATCCACCTAGGAAATTATGACCTTGGATTTATTCAATCAAATTATATCAAGATTAAAAGTGAAAATAGCTGAGCTTGTCAGTCACAAGGAATTATGTTTGAGCCTGGGCTCAAATCCATCACCTGAAATCAGGAGACTCTGGTAGGGTATTCTTCATTCATCAGCAAGAGGCATCACAACGAGATCCTTACTGTAATTCATCAATTGACCAGGCTACTCAATTAAGTGGGAGCTGGAGAGAGGATGAAGGGAATGATTCTGCCTGTTGTAATGAATCTTTGGCCACCTGAGGACTTTTTTGCTCATTGTTCTGTTGTTTCATGTTGCCACGAAGGCCCATCAGGAGGAGAGCCCATACCAGCAATGCACTGCTGTTAGCAACCCTGGTTTTTATGTCGTATCTGCACACTTTGTGCATGGGAAGACTTGCACCATGCATTCAGCCACGCCGATTGCAGGAGAGGAGGGTGGGGACGCTGCCAGGTAGCTGTGTACAGGCAACCATCGCATGAGCAAATCCAAGTTCTCACCCTGTGACTGTTAATGAGTAAATACGCGTAATAGTAATCATAATTTTTGAGTGCAAAGTAGGTTGTTACCTGAGTATAGGCTGTGTTTGCTGTTGAATTTATGTGAATCTCTCAACTCCCTGCATCTTGGCACTAGCTTGAATTAGGCTGGTTTCTGTGCTCTTTTCCTTGCTGTCCAGGTCAACCTTGTAACTATAAAAACTGCATGGCAATCTCATGACTGCAGGGCTTCCTGCATCTTGATGCCAAAGTGAGCCTTCAAGTGGTACATCTCTCATCACTCTTCCAAGCCTTGTTAAAAGGAAAACATAATCACAATGGTAGTGAAAAGAGAGGGCTTAAAGAATTAAAGAGATTAATGAGTTAGAGCTTTTCCTCTACATGGTCTGTCACTGATCTGAGCCTGACTTAACCATAGTCTGAAGAGATCCTGGAGAACCTTGGGTGGACATCTGCAAGAAAAAATGACTTAAGTAAAACTTTGTTCATCCTGGAGTAAAGGGATAGGCTTTTTCAGGCCCATCTCAGCTCTGTTCTTCCCGTGTTTCTGTGGTCCGACCCCAGACTCATTAGTGAAGCAGTTTGGGAGCTTGGTGCAACCTCTGATTCTGCTATGAGCGGTCCTGTCTGGCATCAGCTGCCCTGAGACCTTGGCAATGTCATTCTAGTGCTGGCTGGTGCAGCCCTTCATCAGTCTTGAAGAAAGAAGCTGGGCTTCTTTATGAATGTGGCATTTTAGATATGTGCCTATCCTGAGTATATCCAAATACTGATTTTTCCGTGTGGCTACACCTTAATCTTTAGGTTGCTTCACTGTGGATAGGTCACTGCTTGGGATCTCTGCTAGGATCCACAACGACACTCCTTTGTTTTGCCCTTACGATCAACATCCGTGTTGTTTTCTTACAAAATGAGACTCAGTCTCATCCAGGTTTCTTATCACCCCATATATGTGTATGTTTGCGCCACCCCAATAACTTCTGAACCTGTCGGCCTGTTTCAGTCAAGCCTGACAAAGAGATACAGGTTTGCAAGGGTAATTAAGGTTGCATAAGTTCATGAAAAACAGACAGTCAGGCACGAGGGATAGCCCAGGTGCTTACTGAGCCTCGGGCAGAGGTGCAGCTCCAGCTTGCGTGAGTGGATACCATACAGTCCCCATGAGATCTTCCAACTGTTTTGGTCACGAGATCTATCAACCAGAGCCAGAGCGTGGCCCTTTTGTTGCCCTGGTAGACCCCAGGCCCATGGATGGCGGTCTCTATTTGCAGTAAAACGTGTTTTCAGTTTTAATGCCGTGGTGGTTTGGGCAGAAGTAGCCCTAGTAGAAACTGGCTGGTGCCAGAGAAACTTGTGGCTTGGTGCGAGGTGTAGCTGCTTGCCTGCTTTCTGTAGGAACACAGCAAAAGACTTCAGCAAGTCCAAGGACTCCAGATCATGAACGTTTCCTCCTAGCTTGGTTTCTCACGTGTCCTATTGTTTTCTTTCAACAAAAGCGAGAGAAAAGGAGAATTCATTTGAATTTAATAATAAAATACCTCCAAGGAGGTATATATGAAGCAAAAGGAACCGTTAGCAAGAGGAATAGGTGGAGATTAAAAACACATTCTTTCTCTTGCTGTCCCTTGCACACGAACACACATATGTAGCCATACCCCTTCTCCTTGTGTAACATGGGAAAACTAAATTGAAAAGGAGACAATACAAATCGGGATGAAAGGAAAAAAAAGAGGATGAGTCAGCTCTGCTGCTGTCTATCTGAACCAAGGGGAAGCCTGCCTGGTGCTCATGACAGATCTTTTGTAAAAAAGATAATGCTTCAGATTGATGACAGCTTATAAGTTATACTGCGAGCGGTATGAAAATTGCTGGTAGGTACTTGAATGCCACTGACTGCACAGAATGAATTGTAGGTTGAGTCGCAACAATGTCCCTAAAGCTGTGTATATTAACATACAAATACCAAGGAAGTCCAATCTTTGAATTTTTATCTGCTTCAGCTTGAGAGTCAAATAGGCACATTACAGAAGTGTCATTCATTTGAGTCAATTGTCACTGCTGCATTTGTGGAAAGGCTGCATCTGGGTTTATTGATAATGTTATTGAGGTGCACAAGTGTGTTGGGTTTATGCTCCCTTCAGTAACTTATTCTTGTTTCTGGCATTTTGTTAAAATATTTTTTCAGTTCTAGTCTCCTCTGGAGATAGCAGCTGAGCAGAGCATTAGTAACGGAGATACGCTGTCCTTATCATCTTTCCTCCATGAGTTTGTTATAAATGTGACTTTTTTTCATAGCTTATTGGTAAATCTTAAGGTAATTTTATTTGCTGGAGGAAAAACTGAGATGGAGAAAAGAATCTAGGAATCGTGATCTACCGACCTTCTAGTGAGTAAGCTCAGCTGCTTTTTTTTTCTTGATTAAACCACGTAAGTTGAAATGTAAGTTAGTGGCCAAAACTTCCTGTTGATCTCCATCATACCATCACTTCACCCATTTTACTTCCTCTGCTGCTCTGCCAATCCCTGCCTGTGCAGAGAAGGTACAAAATCAGTCTTACACCCACCTGAAAAGTAACTTCATATATGAGGTTTCAGGTTTGGGGGCAAATATTTTAGGTTGTAGGTGTCTCCCACTGTCAAAGAAACACGGGGGCAATTCTGCCTAGTGAAGGGGCTATGCGACTGGGAGCCCCGAATTTCTGCCTTGTGCTCGGCTGGTTTTAAAAATTGCCTTTTAGGAGCTGTGGCCGACGACTTCACCATTTTGCCTTTGTTCCCATCTTTAAAGAGTTCCTGCACCTAAGGAGGTGGTTGTGAGGATTAGTCATTGGTTTTAAAGCTCTTTGAAGATGGCAAGTGGTGTAGAACAGCTCAATGTTTATTAATGGCATGGCTTAATATGATGAGAATATTTTACAGCTGAGTTTAGATACGCCAAGATGGAGCCTCAGCAAGCTGAAATCGGCATTGCTTCATTGATCTCATCCCAGCTGTGCCAGTTGATGGCACCTGATTATCTGGCCCATCATACCTGATCCGTGGGCTGCAGCAGGGAGCCCTCCCTCTCGTTACTCCTCTAGCAAGTTCTCCTTCCACTGGCCTCCTGCCACAGCATATGCCAAGTTTAAATCTGGTTCTGTGCTTTTGGCTTCATTCCTTCTAAATGTTTTAAATTTCCTTGGCTTTAATTGATCCCAGTGGCATCTTTTAATGATGCACTTTATTCAGCTTCTTCTACTGCTTCAAGTGCAATAACACTCCTAAAGTTCAACCTATTTTTTAATTAAAAAAAAAAAGGCAAAGGGTAGTATTGTTCTGTCACTGGTGGGAGAAAGGGAGGATTTTTCTTAATCTTAAATTTGATTGAATTTAAAACTCAACAGAGTGGTTTTAGTGGAACGTTGCTGTAATTGGAAGGGCAAATTATTGTTTATTCTTGCTCTCTTGGGAGCCAGTATTAGTATTGATTAAACATAAGTATTACCATCTGTTGGATGATCTCAAAGCACTTTGGGACTGGTGAATGAAGAAGACTTGGAGAATGTCATTACTTCCTCCACTGATAAGGAAGCTGAAGCAACTTTCCAGGGCTCAGGCTGAGGTAATGACTACTAGAGACAACTCCTGATCCATAGCAGCATGCTTATTGTGCTAGATCAAATCCCTCCCCACAGCAGCTGGAGTGATTTCCATGTTTATTCTCTGGTTTGCCCCTCTCATTGACCTCTGCTTTTCTGCACTTAACACCATAAAAAGCTTCATTGACTGGTTCTGTAGTTGATGAGACTTCAAACCGATGTGGTGTTGTCAGCCTGTGTGTTTCTGCGGAGCTCCTGCGTGTAGGCATGAATTTATAGGGAGGGAAAGAAGGGATGGGAGGAAGATAGTGTGTGCGCTTGGGGTTGTGTGAGTGCACGGTCCTCTTTTCCACTAGGTGCAAGCAGCTTGTGTCCAGCTCTGCTGAGAACTGCAGTCTTACTGACGTGGTTGTTGTCAAAGTCAACATGCTTAGGAAGCATTTCTTTACCGAGAGGCTGGTCAAACACTGGAACAGGCTTCCTAGAGAGATGGTCGATGGCCCAAGCCTGTCAGTGTTTAAGAGGCATTTGGACAATGCCCTTAATAACAAGCTTTGACTTTAGGTCAGCCCTGAATTGGTCGGGCAGTTGGACTAGATGATTGTTGTAGGTCCCTTCCAACTGAAATAGTCTATTCTATTCTAAAGTCCATCCTCTGCTAAGGAGATCTATGAGTAATAACCAAATTAAAGAAGCCAGCGTTTGCACACCCATCACCCAGCACTGAATGCACGGGTTTGCATTTAGGAAAAAAAAGAAAATAAATCACTTTCTTTGGCAGACTTAGTTTTTGATTAGCTCCGTGAACTGTCTTGCTCTGCAATCTTGCCATCACCAGCGCTAACACAAGGCCCTGCAAATGCAACTGCCCACTGAAGTTCATAGGACGGCAGTGAGTACAGTCTACATCAGCGCAGTCTGCCCCAAAACTACACCCGTGAATATACTTTCACAAACATTTTAGGCAGGAGTACAATTAGCAGAAGCAGTCCTGCTCCCCCCTGCCCACCTTCGCTTGCTGATGTTGCTCTTCCTTTGTCCTGCTAACAAAAGCGTCACTGGCACGGCTGCATGGGCAACTGAACTGCAGAAGTGATCTGGGTTAAAAGAAAACATTTAATGAAGTAGTTTTTGCCACATTCATTTTACTTGAGCATCAGCTCTTCCTTTGCATGAGAATTGAAATTAATTTTGTTTCAAGTTCTGAAAACCTGAAGACATGCTGAATAGATAGAAATTGATTCTATTTATAGGCTGCAGAATTCCTTTGTACAATAAACCAGTTTGTTTTAATTTAAATTATGTATTCAGCATGTTTAGCTTAATTTTATTTAACTACAAGTTTTACATGCCGTTTTCCTGCATTCTAATTGTTTTTTAAATTTGTGACATAAACCCTAAGTACAATTAAAAAGCCAGACTAGTCATTAAGAAACTTCATTTACCATTTTTAACATAAAATATGTTGACTTGCATAGTTTGTTAATTTTTACAAATGCCCAACTGTAAAAACAGGACAGCTTTCCAGTTTAGCCAAAGGCCTGATTTACGGAGAAATATGCCTTTGTTGTTCTCCACCAGCAAAAGTCATCCTTTTGTTAAGAAAAAAAAAGACAAAAAATGCAAAGCAAGACAGTTTGAATCAATCGGAATTGAAGTATTTTGCTCTCTGTTTTGCATCAATAAATCCTCTAGTGACAGGAGAAAAAGCAGGACAGTTGAAAAAGGATTGGCGGGCAAGTTAGCGATAGTGTTCCTCAAAGACCGGTCTCAAAACCAGTGTTAATCAATATATTGACTAATGATATAGCAGAAATTAATGGGATTTGGAGATGTCATCAAAAGAGGAAAACCAGGACATCCCATCAGAAGAACGAATGATTTGAGGACTATTTGCCTGTAAGCAAATGCAAGCTCTTGTAATGCAAGCTCTGATAGAAAGTTGGGGTTTCTGTATTGGAATTGGAATGTATTAATCAATCATAGGATAATTCGGATGTCCTGGTGATAAAGATACATACTGGGATCGCATTTGTCAACCAAGTTATTTCCACTAGCGACAAGGAAATGCGAATGTCACTGCAACAGGTTTTAGTGAGGCATTGTTTAAAATGTACTATGCGTTCCTTGTCCATGTAGGAGAAAGATTGATTTCGACTGTAAAAGGTGCAGGGGAGGGTGTCTGCTAGAAATTATGTGGAGAACAGAGAAGCTAGTTCACAAAACGATTAAAGGAGCCTGGACGGTAAGACAGTGACAAAAAAAGGCAGAGAAAAATTATATTCCTTCTCTATAAATACACTGGTGTAAATACCAGAGAGGGAGAAGAGTTATTTAAGTTAAATGACAATTCTGGCATAAGAACAAATGGCTCTGAATAAGTTTAGGCTGGAAATGAGCAGAATGGCTTCAAACCAAGTGAGGTTCTTGAATAGCCTTCTAATGGGAATTGTGTAACAGGGGATAGAAACCTGATTACTGTGAAGATGGAGCCTGATAAATGTATTAATGGGATTACGCAATGTGGTTGACAGCAGTATTAAGGGATCAGACTCCGGATTTCCGGTCCTGTGCTTTTGTAAATACAGTTAAGAATCCTGCAGGTATGAGAAAAAACATAGAAGGGTTTTATTTTAAGAAATATGTTCATAGTGATTCAGCTTGGAGTTGGTTTCTCTGTTTCTAATGCACTAATAACTGAATTGAGTGAACTTCAGAAAGAAGGAAGTATCTTTTCTGCACTGGGAAAAAGCAGCAGCTGGCAATTGTTTCCCTATTTTAGTGGTTGATTTTGGCAGCAAGCCGGTACTGCTTAGATAGATTTCTTTTTTTATTTAAATCATTTTGGTACATTATAGTAAAGTTAGGCCTTGAAATAGATTGTGCTCAAAATTATGGCAGTTGTTTATTATTATTTAACTTTGTATTGATGCTTTTTAAAAAACCTGCAGCACTTAATGCACACTAGCATTTATTATTGATCTCACAATTCTCTTCATTGATCCCTATTTTCCCCCTTTACTAATAGTCCCCCAGTTTTCTTGTCACTTTGCTAAAATCCCAATAAATAAGACTGACTGCCTTTTTGTCAAAAGAAACTGGTTATTTTATCAAAGACGGGTGCCAAGTTATTTTAGCACAATGTAACTTTGATCTCATGGTGCACTTTACACTCTGTATTTCCGTGCCTTTTATGTTTTGATGCAGGCTTGGTTCTCAAGTCTTGTCTGTAGCTGATAGCTGTGGCTTCCTCGAGTGCTGCCGCCTCTAGCCCTCCTTCCTTAAGCGGAGATATCCTGCGTAGAGGTCTCCACGATTTGGGAGAGCCGCTGGTTGAAGAAGGCTGGTATTGATGGGATGCCATGTGGTTACGGCATGAGAACATCAGACGTGCACATCGGCACTTTCAAGCCCAGGCTGTGGGATGAGGAGGTTCATTCCAGCACTTTTGAGCTTTTGTTAGGAAGATTTCTGAAGTTTAGTTGGGTGGTTGTGTAGACCTGTTAAAAATCCTTGCTAGCAGACGTGACATTTCGGCAGCCTGGAACAAAGCGCACTGAGCAGTGCAGTTGACTTTCCCCTGGCTGGGGAAATTGGAGGCAGACTTTCTCGTAGCCCATGCTGCCTTCGCCCCTCAATTTTACGCTCTCCTCGTTACTCAGTGGCAAAGCAGCATCTGTATTCAGTCTGGGGGCTTGACCGTGACTATCTCCGATCTCCAGCATGTTCTCATTGCTTCCCTATGTGTACTTTTTATTCACCTCCTCTATTCAGGATGCAAATGGCAGATGGTTTTTCTTCTTTGGTTTCAAGGTCTTCTCATTGGAGCCTTTCAGCCATTCAACCCAGTCAGCTTCACAAACTAGTTCCCTTAATTACCTCAACTTTTCTTTTTGAAATTGAAAACCTTACGGACCCGCTTTTATTTTGCTTAAACTGAACCAATTTGCAGAAAATAGCCTCAAATTGAGGGATCACAAGAAGCTATTATTACAACATCCTCACTATTTGTCAAAAATCTACAGCAGAATCACCTCTCGTTGGCTCAGTGCCTATTTTGTAAAGAAGTCAGTCGGCTATTACATCCCGGACTTACAGGGCCCTGCTGTTAGTGTTTGTTCTTCCTTCTATATCTGGAATTTAAGATTCCCTTATCAGCCAGTTCCTCAGAGTATTTCTTTCTCTCTCTAGTAATTTTTAAAAGCTCTCTGCACACATCCAAATCCGACGGTGGGGTCTCCAGCGGACCTCTAACACAGTCCCAGCAGACAGCCTTTTACAGTCTTTTCCCAAAGTGACTTTAATCCAGAACGATCGTTTTATGCATGCTATCGCTTTGGATTTCTAGCAAACACAGATGATTCACTCAGTTCACAGGAAGAACTGTGGAGCGGTGTCCCAAAAGATTATTTAAATAGAGTTTTGGAAGTGGATTTGGGGTTACGTGGGCAGCGTGCACGCTCAGGTCTGACATGGGTTTGGGGCTTTGTGGGTGGGTTTTTTCTTAACCACCTGTGTATGTGTTTACCGGCCTTCTTTACTGTATGATGACTATAATTTCTAACAGATTGTTTTTCTGACAGTCATGTAGGAAGAATTATCCCCAGTTTACATTGTGGTAACTGAACCCAGGGACAAATGAAACAGCTGGCTTAAGCACACAGGTCTCTGCGTTCCCCAAGTCTTCTGTCTTTTCAAGCACTCTCGGCGATCTGGCAGGTTGTCAAGGCCCTCAAATTGCGTGGACTCAAGGGTGAGTTGAAGTGCTGGAAACTCGCAGCCTTGAGGCTGGTAGTCTGGTGCAACAAAGCACACGCTGAAAATGATGCTTTTGTACTTTACTGAACTGCTTGGTTTGCAGTCACTTTTAATTTAAGTTTAGACAGTGCTGAATGCTTAATTAAAAGAAGTGCTTTTGGTAGACAAGAGTGCCCAAGCTATGCTGCAGTTACAATGTGTAGGTGTTTGGGGATTATGTTATATACAAATGAAACGATTGTTTCTTTTTAACTCCTGTTTAAATATAGCTCAAATTATGGAATATTTAGTAGAACAGAATAAGCTGTTGCTTGCCAGCTTTTTCATACCAGTGGTTACCAGATGCTCCTGTATTTATAACCTCGCCATCTGTTCCAGGGTGGAGTTTGGGGGTAGTCTAGGTATTTGGATGTGTCTTCTTTCTTGGCTATCTCTGGAAAACTTCAAAGCATCTGTTTTGAGATGAAGGGGAAGCATGGTTAGCTGTAATACTCAAGGAATTCAAGGGAATTTTACAGAAATGCAGCCAATTCCTTAGTGTAGCAGGGCTCGGAAGGGGAAGGAGCCTTAAGCAAAGAGGCAGCGCTGGTATTTTGTGCCGTTACTCAGTCATCGCCAAGATCCACTCAGAGTTTTGCTTGGCTGTCACCAGGCTGGGTTGCTGCTTCCTGCTTTGAGGCGCGCCTGTCTTAATAGTCACTGAAATTTCCAGGAGTATTGCAATATGGAAGTCTCTTAATGGGAGGGTTTTTATTATTTCTGTAAATACATTTTATTTAGATATGTTTTAGAATTTTTTTTTTGATTCTGGGTGACTAATTTTTTTTTTAGACTGACAGAGCTAAGTCTAGCTAAAAAGAGAAACAAAAATAGCACGTTCAGACACATTCGCCCTCCCTACTGTACATCCTGCAAGGGCCCAGGTGAGGATAGGAGAGCAACGACACTGTAGGATTGAGAAAGTAGGTCGGTTGGTTATTTAGCTTCTTTGCCATGAAGCCACCCATGTAGTGGCTTGTGTGCAACATCTCTCTGTTCTCGGGGTACCACCATTGTGAAGGCTGCTGGTGGTAACGGCTTGCTGTTAATGTACTCGGTTAGGCTTGATTCACACACACATGACTCTGCATGACTCTAAGCTTTTCATTTTTTAGGTATCTCTAAAAAATGCAAAGGAAATGAGGGCTAGGTTCACAGGATTGCTGTAGAATTGCTATGAGGGGTTATAGACACAAGGGAAAGAAAACCCGCTCTACCTTCACCTGCTCACAGTGTCCAGCTCCACCAAAGCCAGGAGTAACTTGTTATACAGAAATCGGTTTGCTGGTAGTTTGGGGCATGGGGAAACCCACATTTTGGTCAACAACCTACTTGTGAAAAATATTCACCCAGTGCTAGCAACAGCCTTTGGTTGCTAATGATCTGGGAGATGGGGGGGGAGGAAAGAAAGCTATATGTGTCTCTCGCCATCCTCTGAGCCATCTGGTCTCTCACGGTTTATTTGTAACCACTGTCCTGATCTCTCTTAACTTACTTCATTGTTGCTGAAATACAAAAATTACCCTTTTAGGCATTGTGGTTCTCGTGAAGAAAATAACATAGTGTGGTTATGTATGGTTTTATAAACAAAGCGTAATACGGTCATTTAATTCATATAGAATGTTTATTCTTAATAAAATGTGTGGCAGTGCAACTCAACATACTCCGAGTGTGATCCATAATATTCCACCTTAAACAAAACCTTCTACCCCATTTCTTGCCTTATGATTTCTCTTTCAAATAGCTCGGTAAAATGAGAAACACTAACTGTGCCTTCATCAATAAGGGAACGGGCATTTCTTTTCCTCACCCTGTTTTACTACCAGGCAGTGTCCTCCAGCATCCCAGCACCTTGCCAAAAGCTTTCACTGCTTTTATAAACTTTACTTTCTTCTGCCATCAGGATCTGGTTGCCCTGTGCAGGATGCCGATGGTTCATTGTATTTGCTCTTTGGATCCCAGCCGGGGTTGCGCTGGGTCCAAACTAGAATTAGCATTTGGGAGGGGAAAGTCTTTTATGTCCGTGTGTCCATTCTTACGCTAACCTTTCCTTTCCCAACATAGATACTGCCACTGAGTGTTTCACTTCATGCTCTAGCCCTTCCTATGCTTTATGGCCAGCAGTAGGGTGTATCGTTACAATACTTCTTGTGCCCATGGGGTCTTCAAAGTGCTTTATTTAAATGCACCGAGATGCCTTCACCTACCACTGAAATGCAGCTACTTAAGCTGCAAAGCCTGGCAGCTGCTCTAACAGCAGGAGCAGGACCAAGCCACTGCTTTTATGACATAAAGTAAGGAGAAAAAAAAATCCATATCCATTAAAAACTGCAGGGAGAATGTAAATTGTCAGAATGTAATTACCTAAATTGGAATTTGGCCAGCATTCCAGATTAACATTTCCTCTCTCGTGAAGCATGCAGTGGGATACCTGATGGCCGAAAGCAGTCAGAGTCTCAGCAGGATTAAAAATTGAGCTTTGCTGTGTAGTCATTCCATAGTGGCTGAGAGATGTGTATGATCTGTTCAGCACCTACAGCATCCTGGGGCTAAAAAGTGACTGAACCCTATGAAGTCTGATAGGAGTGCCTGAGGTTAAGAGTGCGATCTAAAAACATACCATGAGACTTGTAAAATCCGCAGATGGTCTGGCCTTGGTACTGTCTCCTGTGGAAGGAAGGAGAAAGAGGTTAAAGAAGATTTACCAAAAGGACTGTAGCAGGGAAACGGTGAAAGTTCAGGGTCCTCCCCTTAGATTGTTGTTCCCTTGAGGAGCGATGGATGTTTTTCTGAGGTTTCTTTCAGGCCATGGAAGCGTGCCATGGACCCGTGCATTAGCTGGCTCTGAAACTCCTTAATACCTGCTTGAAATGACTCGATGTAATTTACAGCAGATTGGAGACACCAGTATGTTGGATGCGAGAAATGCTTACAAGTGGGATGAGGAAGAGGGAATTTGGTGCGGGTAAGGAAAAGAGGTAGAGTGGGGACCATTTCAAGTCGAGAAAAGGACACAGAGGCGTGATGGCATTCACTGTATTCAGTTGCAGCTGCTAACTGTAGAGCTACTGAGGAGGTAGTATAAGGGAGGCTCCCAGCATGATATCATAGAGAGGTGTCTAAATAAGTTGTTCTGTGAGCAGTGGGACTAATGAAGCCATTTTTTTCTTAGATTTTATCTTTTGCCTGTAGCCTCTGGCTGCCACCATTTCTTCTGCCTAGGATGTATGCCATCACAGGCCCTCACCCCATTTCCCTTTCCCACCATCCCTAAACTTCCCTCCTTGTTCTTACTGTAAAACCCCAGATCCCTCTTTATCACTACCTCCCTTGTAGCCTCAGCCACCGACCCTGGAATCCCAAACCTCCTTGTCGCCGTTTAGGCTGCTGGCTGGCCATACAGCACTCGGATAGCTGGCTGGGAGCCGCGCACAAGCTGGCTGCTTGGGTGATGAGCAGGTCGAATGGAAGGGGCAAGATCTGAACTGCAACTGCTTTTTGGGTGCCTTTGCATTGCACCCGCGTGCTGTCATGTAGCAGGATCTAGTATTTTTAGACCTCCGCCCCTCTGTCAGATTCAACTAAAAGTCACCAAAGGGTTTCAAAGTCTTTAACAAGACTGGCACTGTGCAGTCAGTCAGCGCTGTGCATTAAGGCTTGTTCCTTTGGGAAACCAGGCTGAGAAGCTGGTAGGAGTAAAAGGCTTGTCCTTGCTAGGAAAGGAGTCAGGCAAAATTCTATGCAACTTATTTTTTTGTTTAAACTATTATTCATCATAGGTTATAGACTCTGCCCATTAGCATCCACTTCTGAATCAAAATTTTATGTGTGTTCTTGGTTACTGTGTATGAGAAAACAAAAGCCCAGATAGCAGAAAGGGTGGAAAACAAAGATGTTTGAACACGGTAATTTTTCTGTTGGGATATACAGAAGGCAGTTGAGTGGTGGATTTTTGGCTCAGTGGAAGGGAAACGGAAAACCCCCCTTTAATACTAATCTCCCGTTACATTAGAATAAGAAGGGTAAGTACACAGAGAAGGGGATTAAATCTGAAGCTGTCTTCGTTAATAAAATGTGTAATAGCCTTGATAGCACCTTCTGAAAGAAAGTCTTGCCAGACCAGCTGCTGTATCCGAAAGCTTGTTTCCTTTTGGGAGCTGGGAGAAGAATTGTTCTCTTGAGTTGTGTCCTGAAGTGCACGTTCTCCATTTGTATTTCTTCCTCAGCAAGGAGGGAGTCCTGAAGGGAATCCATTGTCTCCCCATTTCCTCGTGCAGAGCTCCAGGTAGAGCGGGGTGCAATAACAAAACCTCAAGCCGTGGCAGAGTGGGAACAGATGCGTGTGCTAGGATAACGTGGGTGTGTTCGGCGAGTCGGATGTTAATTTTGTCTTTATACTGTGCAATGCAGTCAAAGTCTTTTTTTTCCTGAAAAATATAAAGTATTGTTTCTTAGAGCCTTTGAACCTGCAGTACCTATTCCTGCCCTTCAGTACAGCACGTTCCCTGCTTGTGAGATTGGATTTTGTATTGTTTATCAAAGGGTAGACCTGTGCCCCCCTCCTTACCCCCCACCGCTTTTTCATCTCAGTACAAAAGTTAGTTTCTACTTGCGTTCTTTACACATGTGTAAATGACTGTTAAAAAGTGCAGCGCGGTGGAAAAGTGGTTTCTCGCAGTTTTGAAGCGCTCATGTTTTATTAAAGCTGAGATTCCAGGAGCTTTCTGGCCAGAGACACGCTGCAGTTGCCACCCGCTCCGCTTCTCCAGAGAGAAGACCTCATTTCTTCCAGTGAAAATCCTCTAACCCCCCAAAAGTTGGCAGTTTGTGTGCTTTGAGGTGGGACTTGATTCCCTCTTATGAGGAGCGGCTGAGGGAGCTGGGGTTGTTCAGTCTGGAGAAGAGGAGGCTGAGGGGAGACCTCATCGCTCTCTACAACTACCTGAAAGGGGGTTGTGGGGAGGTGGGTGCTGGTCTCTTCTCCCAAGTGACGAGTGACAGGACAAGAGGAAATGGCCTCAAGTTGCACCAGGGGAGGTTCAGACTGGATATTAGGAAAAAGTTCTTTACTGAGAGAGTGGTGAGCCACTGGAATAAACTGCCCAGGGAGGTGGTGGAGTCACCATCACTGGAGGTATTCAAGAACGTGTGGATGTGGCATTGTGGGACATGGCTTAATGGTCATGGTGGTGGGTTTTTTTTTGGTTGATGGTTGGACTTGATGATGATCTTACAGGTCTTTTCCAACCTTAGTGATTCTGTGATTTTGTGAATGCCTTTCTTGGAGCCCCTAAAATATAAAATTACAGTTAGTCAAGTGCATAAAGCAAGGAAGTGGAGTACTGAACCTGTTTGACTTGGCTTTGTTGTGAGAAGATGCTAGTACCATTACTTGCCTTTTTTTTCCCCTTTATTCCCCCATTGCTTTTTTTTTCCTTTTGCTTCAATCACCATCTGTTGCATGGTATGTTCGGTACTTTCCGCCCTGAATTTTACATAGCTTCTTTAACGTTTAACCACTAATAACATTTAAGACCACTTTAGTATTTAAAAGAACTTTGTCCAGAATGAGTGATAATTTGTGCTGTTAATGGCAACCCTCCAGGTTGGATCTTGATGTCATTTTGTAACAAATTCAAACCTGTAGTGGTGTTTTGGTACCTGTAAGCAGGCTCTGCAGTCAGTGCCTTTATGTCTTTAGATCAGTCTCCCACGATATAGTTGTTTTCATAACCGCTTTCGCCAGGAGTCACCTGGCTCTCTCTCTGGGGCAACCTTTGCAGTCACCGCGGTGGTTTGACCCACGCAGCTGAGGCATGAGTGAGCTCTGTGGGTGCACCCCCAGCCTCGCAGGGGTTTTGGGGGTCAGGTGGGGAAGGACAGAGCTGCCGTGGCTACAGGGCTGGGAAGCAGCCGCCGCGCGAGGCAGTGTCGGGCACTGAGAGGACGGCGGCTCCTCATGGCGGCTCCTCCGTCAGGAGGGGGCAGAGGGGTGGCAGAGCACGTGCCTGCCTTTGGGCGGGAAAAGGGCCTCCGCGCAGTGCGCATGCGCAGTGGCAGGTGGGCGGGCTCTCGGAGGGGAGGGAGCCGCTGCTCCGCCCCTCCACCATTTAAAGGGACAGCGCTCCCCTTCGATTTGCCGCCGTACGCCCCTCCTCAGAGCCCGGGTGGTAACCGTGTGAGCCCCTGCTAATTTGGGCCCTTTCTCCCCGCGCTGGAGACGGAGCAGAGCTCGGGAGCTTCGGCTGTTCTCGGCAGGTTCCGGAGCCACGAGTCTCCTCCTCCGGGTTTCTGCTCCCCGCCCCTTCAGCCCTTCGGCTAGCTCCGCCGCCGGTTCGGCTATCTCCGCCCACCCTTCGGATAAGGCCGTGAAGTTCCGCCACCACTTCGGCAACTTCCGCCGGTTCGGTCGGAAATGGCCGAAGACGTGAGAGATCCAGCGGCTTAGGGGAGAAGACCGGCCGGCTTCTCGGAACAAACCAACTGTGTCCGGATCGGGGGGGGGGAGCAGGGGAGGGCGGACGAAGGGGGAAGACAAGGCAGCGGCTATGGCTCCCCCCCCAGCCACTCGCGGAGGGCGGCGCAGCGGGCGCCGGGACCGCGGCTCCGCCAGGAGGGTGAAGTGAGGGCGCCAAGAGGTAGGGTGGACCGTACCACGTACGGCGGAGGGGGGGAGAGCGAGTCACGGCGGTAGCACACCCCCCTACCACCACCCCCGGGGGAGCCCAGGGGCCGGGTGAGTGGCGGGAGTGGTACAGTCCGGAGGAAGCCCCCTGAGGCGGCGGGGCGGGGGAGGCCCGGCTGGGGCGTCCCTGAGGAGCAGTCCGGGGGGGCAGGGTCCCTCGGGGCTGGGGACACGGTGGGGGGGGTCCCTCAGGGCTGAGGACACTGGGAGGGGGGGTCCCTCTGAGGGTGAGGGACACGGTGGGGGTCTCACAGGGCGAGGGACGCTGCGGGGGGGTCCCCCAAGGCTGGGGTCCCTCATGGCGGGAGGGCTGCGACGGCACCTGGCGCCCAGCTGACAGGCTCCAGCCTTCCCGCCTGCCCCCCGCCCGCCCTCCCGCCTCTTCCAAGTAACTCTGCCAGGGGCCGGGGCGCAGGCGGCCCCGAGACCCCCTCGTCCCGTCTGCCCGGGCTGCCTGCGGCGTCTCCTGCGCTTCGGGGGGACGTCGCCTCCCCCGTGGCCGGTGCAGTCCCGTTCCTCCCGCTCTGAGGAAGGTTTCGGCCTGGGGGCTCGAGGCCTAGCGCCCGGTCCGGCTTCGAGGGTCGCCGAAAGCTCTGACCCCGACGCGCTTGTTGCGGTCTCGCAGGGTTGTCCCGTGTCTTGGAAACTTGACGAAGCCCTCGCGCTCACCGCTGCCTGTGGCAGCGAGTTCCCCCGGATCGGCGCGTGTTCGCTCTTGCTCGTGCCGGGGTTTTGCCTTGCGAGATGGTGAGGACAGAAACGACAAGGCTGTTGTCTCTGGGCTTCTCGGCATTTCTGGTATGCTCGTATTGCGCTCCTCTGAATTCTTTGCTGAAGTTGAGGTTCATGTTATTTTTATTTTTTTCCCCCAGCCGTTTTCCCCACGTGAGGTCTCTTCTCGCTTAAAAACATTGGGGTCTTTCCTCAATCAAAAATTGTACCAGTGCGGTGCTACTATATTGCTGCTGACATACGCCCTGTTACGCTGGTAGAAACCCAAACAATTTGGAGCCTGGAGGAGCTGGAAATAGTTAAAATGGTATTAAAGATTCGCAGAGATGCTGAGAAGCAAAATGCACTTTCTAGATATGCTGTTCTCTTGCTGCGTGTGTTAAAATCCAAACATTGAGAATCTCAATTACTAGTTTCTGATCTGTTGTCACTTATGCGTGCCCCTGATAAAGTGTGTGTGTTGATATTGCTATAAGATAGCTTGGCTTTAAAATTTCTGGGCTTCCGTGCTGCAAACCTGACATCTGTATGAAGAAGATTAAATAAGTTTGTTTCCTCAAAGGGGTGTCACATGCAGGTGATTATCATACAGATATTGCTGTTTGCGTAGACAAATCTATATATGTGAGACATCAAAGTCTGAAACAGACGTTACAAATGTAATTTGATCAGTGTTTCTATTATATTTAAGATAGTAAGGTTCTTGGAATATGGGGTGTGTTTTGTACGTTGTCAGGTTTTATCAAGTAATGAGTAATCTTAAGCTAGTTTCTATGCAGAAGTAGCATCAGAAATGAACGACAGTCTGATTATGTGGTGATGGGGGAGAAAAGTGTTCTCCCCCTGACAAATCCCTTAACTTCATGTACCGTCTGAGAGTCCCGTCATTACATGCAGCTTTATCTGTACTCACTCACGGCTTTGGGATGCCTTTTCTTTTCAGTTTCTCATTCCAGAAACAGAAGTTTGCATCGGTTCAGCTCAGTGTTAAAAGAGGTTTTGGAGCAGGGGTAACTGTCTTCATTTGAGCACAATACAGCCAAATTCTTCTGGCAGCTCAGCTGTGGTACAGATAGTTCTTGAGCTTCTTGATGCCTTGTTGAAGAAGGGAAGTCCAAAATAGTTTTCTGAAATTCTCTTTAATTTTTCAAGTGGAGACTGTTAGCTCTCATGTTTGTTTGCGTGTGAGGATGGATTTTGGCAGTTGTCAAGTCGGATCAAAAGCAGCAAGTACAGAAAACAAGAAAAACATGATTGTTGAATTGCCTTCACTTAGACTGTTTCTCAACGATGTATGGCAAAATCGGAGGGCTCTTTGTGTGGTGTTAAGATGGGATGGGGAAGATCATCATCATCATCATCAATACTCCCTTGAGTATTTGTAGTGTGGATCTCTGGGACTATTCGGCCGATGAGTTGAATGTTGTTGATGCATTCCCAGGGCTTGCTTGTATATGTGGAGCCAGAGCCCACCCTGAGTATGCTTTCCATGACTATTATGTCTTGAAATGCCATGATACCATCATCTTAAGTTTTTAGTTTGTCTCCCTTCTTCTTGCTGCGTGTATTTGTTCTTTTTTCCTTTCAGTCTCTGCTGCCCGATTTTTTTTCTCCTTGCTGTTTGATGCCTGTCGCCTCTCCCAGTTGCCTCACCTGTTTTCCCAGGGCATTCCTCCCCCTGCCCATGATAATGATTTCACCAGTGTGGGAAATGCAGCTTACCACATATGCTAGCTGTTCGAAGCCAAGATCACAGCAGTCGAATGTGAATTGGTTCCTAGTCCAGAGGCAATTTTTCTGCTTTGCTTTCTGCAAAAAGACTGAACTGGAAGGGACCTCCTGATCGTTGGATCTCATCCCCTCATCAGCAGATAGGTTTCCCCAGTGCTGGCTGTCTCGCTTCTCTACCTGTGATCTCTGCTAAACACCCCTTTTTTGGGGCTGGAACAGACTGTGAACATTTTGAAGCAGTTTTAACTTTTAACTCTGGCATTTTAACCCAGGGTGCCATTTTTGCTGTGACTGTAACGAATGAATCCTAACCCAGACTGGGATTCCTATGTCTTAACCACCCAGCAAGCAAAATTTATGGGGTTTTTGTTTGCTTCCTTGTGAAAAAGGCACATTTAGATATGCACCATTTTGGTACAGATAGGCTAGGATGTGGCTAGACGGTAGGGGAAGCATTCACGTGGATTTAGGGGACACAGCTGGGACTTCCAGTTGTCTCATAACCCGTGCTGACACAGGCTGTGCTTGCTGGGCTGAAGCTAGCATGAGTATGCTTGCAGTTCTGCGGTTGCAATTTAGACATGCCCTCAAAAGCAAAGAGCTCGTAGTTTTTCTTCTTGGAGAATACTTGAAAGTACTGTTTACTGGGGATTGTCGTGGTTGAGTTTGGCTCCTGCAGCTTAGACAGCTGTTTGTCAGATGCAAATGATGTTGGTGGATGTTGCCTGCGAAGAGGTGCAAAGCCAATTTGAGGTTTTGGGGTTTGTTAGGAAGGGTAAAGACAGAAGCATGTACAGCGCCGTGGCTTACAGCTAATCAATCCCTGGATTGCCTGGGCGTAGGAAGCCTTGAGCGCTGGCCGACCAGGTAAATTGATGTTAGTATGCAGCAGTTGCAGGGCCAGTTTTGAAGTGCAAATTGAAATCCCGTTTTTGTGAAATCATTGCTATTAGTTAATTGATGTCTGTTACCAGCAAGAGCAGTTCAGAGGACTGACTAATCTATCACAGATGGATTTGAAAGGACATTTTGTAGCTTCTGCCTTGACTTGCTGGACATTCCCTACAAGACTATAGCAATTTTTAAGCAAGTTCCAATATCTTTATCCTTTTTAATTTAGCATTTGCTGAGGAAGTTTACGATACCCAGCCTTTCATACAAGAAGCGTGTAGGTGTGCTCTGCTCCCTCTGCTGGCATCTGCCCCTGCTAACTCGTGGTGAGTGCACATCGGTTTCTCAGGGCTATGTAACCAACAACACTACAAAGTGACCTGTCCCTCATTGATAAAATCAAGTGAAATACAGAAAATCGAGACTTGTAAATCAAGCAAATAAATACTGTATGTTTGTTGGGGGGGTGGGAACCCTAAAACTCCAAACCAACAGATAATCTGTAGCCACTAATGGATGTAAAGGAGTTTTTTTTTAAGGCTCATGTTTTAATGACTCGCAGAATTTCTATCTTTACAGTCAGTTTCTTAAATGGTTGGGATCTCCTTACCTGGAGTTGGGGCGGGGTGTGTGTGTTTTCTCTGCCTGTCCCCTGCCCTCCCGCTTGACTGTGAGTTTTGGTGCATTAAGAAAGTATGCAAATGGCTGCCTGAGAGTAGCATCAGAACATGGGATTAACCCATGAATGTAAGAAATCCTCTCAAGTTTCTTCTAATACAAAATGTTAATAACATTTCCCAGTGCACAAGTAATATTTTTATTTCCTTTTTCATGTAGTTTCCAGCTGGTTAGCCTTTTATCTGTCTTGTTTCATAAAATGCTTTCTTTTATGATTCAAAGTACTTGCAGGTATCTTCTTACCTGACTTTCTTCTTAGGGATAGTGGCAGTGCAGGTAGCCTGAGGTTTGTTTCAGTTTCTGTTGCGTTTTAGTAAGAGTGTTGCTGTGCTGAAGTATGTATTCTGTCCTTTGCTCTGTAGGATGAGCTTTCTTACCGATTTGTGCTAGCCCTACTGTGTAACACGAAAGGATTGTGGAGCTATGTAATCATCTTAAATCTATGCCAATGTATTGGTCATCTGTGAATTCATTTGAAAGTGAATTATGTTTATTTGAAAGCCAAAATGCCATAGAGCAGGAAATAAATTGTTCTATGCATGTGTTGTCTTCCTTAAGGAACACCTCTCGACAGGTTGAGCACTTTCTAACTCCAGTCAAATAGATGATCAATTCAAGTTTGGCAACTTAATGTGGAAATTGGGTCCTCTGCTTATATAAAGGCAGTACAATTAAAACCATCGACACTCTCCGTTACGTTGTCCCATCAACACGTCTCAATTTTCAATGTGAAGATAAGCTTTTCTTTTCCCTATCGCATATATACCCCACCTTGTGGGTCCGGATTTGAATGTGATGGAATTAAGCACGTCACTGAATGTGGGAAAGGCTTCTCTATCTTTTCCTCCCTTGATTAAATGCCTCCGCATCATATGTGATGCAGGAGCGCATCGGGATGAAATTTGTACACGTCTTTTAGTGTTTCTATTACAGGCACGAGGAAGTAATTATACTGCAGGTCTGCTCTGTGTAGGCACTTAGTGGGAAGTGATGTGTTCTGGATTGTGTTGGTGTTGAGTGGAGTGTATGCTGTGGAGCGCTGCTGACATGCAGATGACGCCTGGAAAAGGTTGGCATGAAAACGTTCGAGCTTGTGACAAGATGAGGTGCCAAACAAGTGGGGAGCCTTGGAGTTGGAAGCAGAGCCTAAATATATAGAGCAATGGTGTGAACCTTTTTCTAAGGGGTCTATAACGTCTGAGCAAAGCAGTCCTGAATCCGCTATTGGGAGCCTTTCTGTCTGCAGGGAAACTTGTAAGGCTCTGCATATAAAATGGGCTGGAAACCTTTGATATAAGCAGAGTAGTAACAATAAAGCCGTGATGTGTAACCAGCAGGTGGGCAGAAGACAGGACAGTATGATCCTGTTTTCTTCATTTAGAGGTAATTCAGCGGCCAGAGATAACATGCGATACGGGAGCCCACTGACTCCCAGAAATGCGTTGTACATCTAATAATATATGTCAGTGAGAAGGTTAACATCATTCTTAGATTATTAATAAAGATAGCAACCCCGTAGCAAATGGGAAGGAAAAAAACCAGCCCATGCATTGTTTAGGTAAGACACTTCTTTCCTTAGGCACCTCTCCTGGGAAGACCTTGGTACTTGTAAATGAATCTGCCGCCTACCTTGTGTACCTTCATTTTAATGTGGGGATTGAGGAGGAGCCAGCTATCGGAAAACCAGCCAGAGATGGATGCGTTGGAAAGTTGCCACTAATTACTGTGGCGTCTGACAATTAGCTGTTGTTAAGCCCTTCCTTGCAAGTTCTCAACAGTGCACCAGGAAACAAAAACAAGGACCTGGAGAAAGGCAAGAGCTGTCCTCGTAATGAGCTTGTAAAAAAAATTTCTGGGTGGTTGTTATTTTGCTGATCTTACTAAAAGCAGAACAGAGAGTTGATTCTGACGTGGTTCCTTTCTAGCGGAGCAGGCAGGATTTGATGAACCCAGAAGCTCTTTGGTTTTTTGCTGTCGGGCTCTGTCGTAGTCGGCAAACTTTTTACACCGCTTACCTATAAAAAAGGTTTGAGGCTACCGTTCTTCACGCTAAAGCTGTATATCAGTAACATCTGCAAAGTGTTACTGTTGATGTTAATCTTAGAATTCTTAACAAAAATTAAGATTTAATGAAAATAATAATAAAAAGATGCAAAGAAATCTTGCAGTTGGTTTCTCACATTTGCCTCCAGGGTCTTCTGACTTTGTTTTTACTTTGTGGCAGTGATGAATAGCACCAAGCCTTTTGCACGTGTCTCAAGGGTGTAGTTAGTTAGGAGCAATGATTGAGCTGAAGCTGGCAGGTATCTCAAGGATTGGGTACAGAAGCTAAATTGCCCCCAACCCGTCAGGAATCAGACCTGCTCTTTCTCTGGAGATAACTTTTACGTTGCCAGGACAATGATGATTTTGATTAGAAAGGCCAAGCAATGCAATTATTTCTTCCTTGTCAAAGGAGCTGTTGGGGAAGATGTTTTTGTGTCAGTTGAATGTTTGCCCTACTGAGCTTGCGTTTCAGACATTACTCAGGCAGCAAGGCCCAGAGCATCTTCCAGAGTAGTTTACCCAAGTACGACCCAGGCTTTGCACTGACTCGCGTCTCTCTGTAATTCCATTGACTTGGAAGGAGTGACATGTAATCTCTAGACAGATCTTGAGTCTGTTTTAATATGCATCTCTGATCTGTAATACATGCGCAGACACGGCGATCCTTTTGGTTGCCACTGAAAGCAGCTATATCTGGGACAGAGAGTGGCAGCTGTTTGACAAATGTCATAGAGTAGGTATTATAAAAAGAACCAAAGTAAATTTCTTCCTCTTAAAACTGATTAAAGCAAAAGCAGCATTGCCGATGTTTCTTGCGAGCTTAATGCTGCTTTGCAGGGGTGTCTTGCTTGGACGCTTTGCTGTCCCTGTACCTATTCTTAGCCTGTTTACCAAGAGCTGTTGTGTGCATATTGAGGGAGCGCTGTGTTAACTCCTACTGTGTACGGACTGCTTGTATGTTTATGTGGAGCCTTTTCGGGAGGGAGGGGATTATACCTGAGCTGTTCTGTCACCTTCCCCTGCTACTGTGCAGATTTATAATCTGTAGGAAATAGAGGTTAACGTTTCCATAGTATCTAAGTGTATTGCAGTGCTTCTGTGATGTAGGGAATTACTGCCCAGTACTTGTTGACACTGACCTTTTGGATTCGGGATTCATGACATGGTTGAACTGATTCCATAGTTTGCTGCTGGAAGGGATGGCCTTGGTTCCTTTCCCTCTCTCAGCTCTGCAGTCCCTGTCATTTATATGATGTCTCAGTGAGGTGATTTGGTTTGATAATCCAACAGCAAACTGCTTGTGGGTTTTTTGGGGGGAGGCAAAGCATTCCTTTAGTAGTAAGATTTGGGGCGGAGATTGCTAGACACCGCTTCTCTTCTTCTCTCTGTTATTTTACTGTCTGGATGTTCCTGCATTAGGATATTCCTGTCTTGAGTCCAGCCTGTCTCTGCCAAGATGTGAGATATGAGCAGTGCCTGAGGAGGAGACCCGCTCACTTGGCAGGGGGCAGGGAGTGTCTCTGTATTTTGATAGTTCTACCCAGCTCTAGTACTCTGAATTTTGCTGCCCCAAGGCTATGAGGGATAGATGCCTGGTACGAGGTGACCTGTTTCTGTTACTCAGAAGGCAAAGTGAGAGACAGAGCAGTGAGAAGCTGGACAGAAGCTCCTTCTTTGCTGCAGGAGGGGATGGTAGGGATGGGCACCTGCTACTTAGGGAGGACAGTGCCTATATGTGCTTGGCCCCTTCCCCTGGCAGCGACAGGAGTGGCTGAGTATGGCAGGGCTTGGGCAGATACAGATGTAGAGAGAGCCGCTGTGCCGTGTCAGAAGTCTGCTCCAGCGCTCTTTTATCTTCATTGCAGCTCTGGAGTCTGCACAGGACCAATGAGGGTAATTTAATGAAGCTGGGGGACTTGTTATAAATGAACGCGCTGAATGGACAAGAATGGTTCACTGTTGTATATGACTATGAAGGTCACTAGAATAAGATGCTCATTTTTCAGTTCCTGTATGCTGCTGGGTGAAACCGAGGTTTGTGCTGACACACGCAGTTCTTGTTAATGGGGACTGGAGTTGCACTGAAAGAAGAAAATGGCCTGTTTTGAAGGCTGCTTGGCAGTGAGACAACTGGAAAGACATGTGGTATTGGTACGAATCTTTTCAGACTTTGGTGCTTCTTTTTATTGCCTGACTTCTTATTCTGAGGCCTTCTTACTATGACTTCTGCTCTTCTGTTATGAGAAGTGAAATTAATAACCTCCCTTATTTCCCATACATGGGAAGGAATGTCTCCATTCTGGCCCAAGTTTAACTGCAGATGAGATCTGTTTTGGGAACTGCATTATGCAAAAGCAGAGGAAGAGGAAACAAACAGTTGTGTAGCCTACTCACTTTGAAATGAAGTTTTAATGGTTCCCTGGTATTCATATAATTATTTAACTGGCTATGCGATCCTTGGGATTATTACTCTTTCCAAGTAATAACTAGAGCAGTAAAGATGTCTTGTTAAATTGAAAAAAAGAATTGGCATATGTTGTTTTCAGTATTGCATTTTAGTAATTGTTTGCAATGACCTTTTGGAATCACAGAATCACAGAATCACAGAATCAGTACGGTTGGAAAAGACCTGTAAGATCATCGAGTCCAACCTGGGCGGGGGGAAAAAAAAAAAAAAAAAAAAAAAAAAAAAACAACCCACAAAAAAAAAAAAAAAAAAAACCACAACCACAAAACCCACGCCACACAACAACAATAACAAGCCACAACCCACCCAACACCACACAGCACCATGTCCATCAAGCTACATCCCACAATGCCACATCCACACGCTCCTTGAATACCTCCAGGGAGGGTGACTCTACCACCTCCCTGGGCAGCCTATTCCAGTGTTTCACCACTCTCTCAGTGAAGAACTTTTTCCTAATGTCTAGCCTGAACCTCCCCTGTCGCAACTTGAGGCCATTTCCTCTAGTCCTGTCACTAGTCACTTGGGAGAAGAGACCAACACCCACCTCTCTGCAACCCCCTTTCAGGTAGTTGTAGAGAGCGATAAGGTCTCCCCTCAGCCTCCTCTTCTCCAGGCTAAACAACCCCAGCTCGCTCAGCCGCTCCTCATAAGACTTGTGTTCCAGACCCCTCACCAGCTTCGTCGCCCTTCTCTGGACACGCTCCAGCACCTCAATGTCCTTCTTGTAGTGAGGGGCCCAAAACTGAACACAGTATTCGAGGTGCGGCCTCACCAGAGCCGAGTACAGAGGCATGATCACCTCCCTGCTCCTGCTGGCCACACCATTTCTGATGCAAGCCAGGATGCCGTTGGCCTTCTTGGCCACCTGGGCACACTGCTGGCTCATATTCAGCCGGGTGTCGATCAACACCCCCAGGTCCTTTTCTGCAGGGGAACTTTCCAGCCACTCATCCCCAAGCCTGTAGCGTTGCCTGGGGTTGTTGTGGCCGAAGTGTAGAACCCGGCACTTGGCCTTATTGAACTTCATCCGGTTGGCCTCAGCCCATCGATCCAGCCTGTCCAGATCCCTCTGCAGAGCCTTCCTACCCTCAAGCAGATCAACACTCCCTCCCAACTTGGTGTCATCTGCAAACTTGCTGAGGGAGCACTCTATCCCCTCATCCAGATCATCAATGAAGATATTAAACAAGACCGGTCCCAAAACCGAGCCCTGGGGGACTCCGCTTGTGACCGGCCGCCAGCTGGATTTCACCCCATTCACCACAACCCTCTGGGCTCGGCCATCCAGCCAGTTTTTTACCCAGCGAAGAGTGTACCTGTCTAAACCACAGGCCGCCAGCTTCTCTAGGAGAATACTGTGGGGAACAGTGTCAAAGGCTTTGCTGAAGTCCAGGTAGACAACATCAACAGCCTTCCCCTCATCCACTAGGCGGGTCACCTGGTCATAGAAGGAGATCAGGTTGGTCAAGCAGGACCTGCCTTTCATGAACCCGTGCTGGCTTGGCCTGATCCCTTGGGTAACCTGCACGTGTCCCGTGAGCGCCCTCAAGATGAGCCTCTCCATAACCTTCCCCGGCACCGAGGTCAGGCTGACAGGCCTGTAGTTCCCCGGATCCTCCTTCCGACCCTTCTTGTAGAATCTCACAGAGAAAATTTCTTTGTTTGACTTTCTCCTAGATTGGCTCCTGGCTATCTCGAAACAGAGCAGAAATGAGTTGTTTTGTTTTTTTTAATTACCTTCTGACAGCAAAACCTATTCTTCTGTGTGCGTTACAGTTCTGGCTTTTTTAAAGGTTAAGCTGTCTTTAATAGGACTTCTGCAGAAGTAGTTTTGTGAAACATGAGGATTTTTTGTGTTTGGGGTTTGGGGTTTTTTTTGAGCCAGAATTGCTTGTCCTTGGTGTTATTTCAAAATAATGCTTTATTTATTTATTTTTTAATCTAAGGGGAAAATTCTCACTGTATTTTTGAATATCTAGAGACGTGATGATGAAAGGGCTGTGGTTTGTTGTTGGATTTTGTTTGGGTGTTTGGTTTGGTTTTTTTGTTTGTTTGGTTCGTTGGGGTGTCAGTGTTTTGGCGGTTTTTTTAGCTTAACAGGTTGGAATGTGATTAGGTCATAGAACCTTACCAGGTTTGGGAAAAAAAATCCTTTTTTCATTTTTTTCACAAAGTTTTAGCAAAACTCTTGTGAAATCTTGTTCCTCGATGTCACTGGATTGTGGTCACAGGCTGCTGTGGGTTTGGTATGTAGGAAAATGTCAGACATCTGAGAGGGCCTCATTCCACATAGTGTGTCTGTGTGAAACCTGCTATTCTCGGGGACAAGATCAGTGGTTCCTTCTTTTACCCTTTCAAAATGTCTCTTCTGGCATTCTTCCTCTTTCCTCTCTAAAATCTGACAACTCTTGAGATCGAAGGGTCGGAAAAACAGATTGTGTGAAATCTCTCAGATCAACTCGCCATTTAAGCATGAGTGTTCACATGCGAGCCCATTGCACCATGTGTTTTCCAAAGCTGTACTTGGAGCAGCTGTGAGAGCCTGGTCCTTCAAATACACCAAAGAAAGCTCTGTGAAACAAGCATCAAATAGCAGGTGCTGCAAAATTAGGGTTCTGCTGAGTTTTGAGAAGCAAAATTGCACTGACAGAGATCTGCATCTCTCAAGGGAAAATAAGTCTCCAAAATGAGTGTCCAAGCTGGAACAAGAGGACAGACACTGAAAGTATCTCCAGTAGCTCAGTTTGCAGCGGGTCCTTCCCTGCCTCTCAGTCTGGTCCATTAAGGCAGTGTCATATCTAGAAGGACTGAAATGCTGGAGTTGTTTGCCTAGATGACAGAAATGAGTGGAAGAATCAAATGGGACCCAACACCATGTCTCCGTAGATCCACACTCAACTGGATCTGGGCAAGCAGAAGCTTGTGTGATTCCAGCCCCTAATCAGGCTGGTTTTTACACATCATAACTTGAAAAAGTGGCCTTTTCATCCTTGAATCTGAGTAGACAAACCTGAGGGGCACTCTGTATTTCCTGCTAAATTCTAGATAAGATCTTCTACTGTTTGAACTTGCAAAGCAGTTTAGGTGTGTGCTTCCCTGCTTGCAGGGCTCCTGCACAGAGTTTGATCCACCCCTTCATTTTGTTGACTCTGTTAGGAATGAATGGTGTTCCTCAAGCTGTGAACACAAGAATGGTTTAGCTTTAAAAAAAAATAATTAAAAAATCCCCTGCAAACAGATGATGTAATGCCCAAGTCCCATGTTTAAACAGTAGCTAATTTGCCAGGGGATAAACCAGAGTTAAATCTGTCAGGCTTTCTAATTCCCAGATTCAGCAGAGCTTTGTTGTTTGCGCTTTCAAATGCAGGATATGTATGTATGTCCACTGCTGTCGGTGTGATTTCCTTCAGCTTTTGTAGCTAAAGAGTTTGTCCAGGGGTGAGAGAAAATGTTGCTATAAACCTTTTGTTTCTATAAACCTTGATACGTATCTATTTGTTTTTAAGTTTTACTCTGCCACTGAATTAAAAAGAAAACCATCCCGTCGGTGAGCTGCAGCACTGCGAAACAGGGTTTCTCCTGAATTTGGATCTTGTGTCTTTGCAGGCGCCTTCCTTTCGCCAAGCAAGACTAGCTCCCTGCAAGGTCCCAGGGACACTGCTGGTTGGCAGGCTCCACGCTCCGCAGCTGGTTTGGGCTGCATGTGGACTGTTTACGCCGTGTTTGGGCTCTCCTCTCCCAGACAGTTATGTACAAAACAGGGAACACTTAGTTTTCACGCATGTAGCTTTTGGTTTTTATGAGCAGCTTTCTCTGCTGGTGGCAGCTTTGACCTGTGTAATGCTTCATATCTGCTGACAGGAGGGGACTTACTGTGGTTGATTGTGTAAGAGGAAGGTTTGTATCAACACCTTTTTTTGTGTTTGGTGTTTGTTTTTTTTTTTCTTTCCCCGGGGTTGCTCTGTTTATTGGGATTTTTCACTGACCTATTCTTTTAATCTTCGATTTTGGCAGCATTTCCCAGGGCTCATGTGAGCAAAGAACTTTGCCACCTAGCAGGATGAACCAGTGCATGCAACAAGGTTAGAGAGATCCAGAAGCTTTAGTATCTGCCTGCAATCACGGAGGAGGGGAGACGATGCTATCCTGAGAAAATGAAGTGGCAGTTTAAGGAATTGCTTCTATTTTCTCTAGCTTTTTATACTGAAAAAGGAAAAATGTCAGTCTTCTAACCCGGAACAGCTTCATATTGAAGTTGACACCTATTTCTTTGTAATGTCATTAACCAACTTGGCATGTTGGGTGGTTTCAGCAGTTTTTCTTCCTCTAAACAGCACTGGCAGAAAACTCAGAGCGAGTTGCGCTGACGCTGCGCTTGGTCTGGAGATGTTGCTCTGGAAAACAGTCACTTTGGGAGAGATCACATCTGTGAAGAGACGTTGCTGACTCACACCATCGATATCTGCTGGGATGTGCTTGTTTTAAACAACTGGATTGCAGAAGGGGGTGGGAAGCTGAGAGACTGTCCTGCAGTTGATGGTTTCTTACTTTTTCCATAGTCTCTCTTGAAAACCAAGAGTAAGAGTAGTGGGCTGGTTGCAGTTTATGGTGGAGTTGTGCTTAATCTGTTCTGTTTATTATTTTATTCCTCACACTCTGCTTGCTGACTTGACTTCCTCCTCTTTGGCATTATTTTCACATAAATCGTTTTCCTCAGAATTTCCTTGTTCTCTGCCAGCTGTGGAGCAGCTGTGAAGATACCAGAAAACATTAACTGCTCTTAAGAACTGCTCAGAGATGTGTGGTTTTGCGATGGAGACTGGATTTAGCTGGAGCTCCTTGTATGGGCTGAACTGCCCTATAGCTAGCAGTGATGGGGATGTGTTGAGAAATTGTGGACTGGTTCAGACAACAGGCTTTTTGTTTGATTGCCTTAGCAACCCTGCCTCTCTGAAAGATGAGATGTTCTCACTCGCACATAGTGTTGTTTGCAGGAAGGTTGGTTGTTTCTCATGAGGCAGGCCCAGTTTGGAGGACTGATCTTGGGAGACACTGGTCCTTCTATTCCCTCACACCCTTTTTTTGACAACAGGAGGTCTCCAGCCAAAAGAAGTCCATGGTTATCTAGTGTTCGTCCCCCAAATCCCAAGCAGCGTGTCCTGCTGTCTCTCATCCTTTGCTATATCTGCTCCTGTGGGCACAATGCGCTGAATTTAAATAAATTGTAGTCCTTGCTAAATATCTGTCAAATATTGACTTAGTCTGTGGCATGAGCTGACTAAGCTGAAATTAATGGTGTAATTCTAGCTTGTTTGGCACGTGTGTATAGGCAATTTCATTGCAGATGGTAGAGGAAATTAAGATCTTACCTTGACTCCATCTCAAGGGGAGGAAAGAGAAGCCTCGGGCTTATAACGGCAGTAAGGGAAGACTTGTTGGAGACGTGGAGGGGAGTGTTTGTAAAGATGTTATTTGAGGGTGATAAAAACTCTTCCTAATGAGTGAGGTCATAAGACAAAATTGAGGAGTTGTTGTTAATTGTGTGCTATTACAGATGTCTTGAAATGATCGTTCTGGTCCATTGCCATACCCCTGGGATAATTTTTCTTAATCTGTTGAAAATGAGATCCAAAAAAAAATGAGACAATCTGGCTGGCTGAGGTTTCGGCATAGATCAGCAGACGCAGCGCTGGTATCTGCTGGCTTCCCGTGTTCTGTGGAAGCTTTACCCTCTGCGGAGATAAGGGTATCTAGAAAGAGACCATGGCATCTCCTTTCCTTGGGTTGAGGAGATATGGAAAACTCCATGTGTTTTTGGGGTGCTACTGCAAAATGACAAAGCACTGACGCCTCTAAGCAGGCAAAGAAATGGAGGTGCAAGGAGGTGTCTGAAGTCGTCAAGTTATCTGAATGAGCTGATGGCAGAACTGAAGCTAAAACAATGCAACTTCCCTCGTGCTTCAGAGCTACCGTGCAGCCTGTCCTTCAAACTCCTGGGAAGCTTGTGGTTTTTTGAGGTTACCATTGAGAAGTTGGTTGCTGGCATAAATAAATCTTGGGATTCAAAACAATAAAGATGCAGCTTCAGGTCCTGCTTGAGTGACTGCAGGGATCTCACTGCTGGAACTGTGAATCTGGTGGAAGCTTATGTAAATGGTGAGCTCATGAGTTGTGTTTTGTTTTTTTAAAGACACCTTTTTTTTTTCTTCACCACTCTAGCTTTTTGCTGCAGTTTTGGTGCAGGCAGTAAGATCTCCATTGTAGCTTTCGCTTTGTGGGAGCTTTATGTCTACAATTGATTGGTTGCTATCTGTTCTTCAGTAGCCCAGAGAGCAAATGTAATGCAGCAAATTCATTATATGCTAAAATATTTATCGTATTACTGTAAAGGTCATTGACGGCAATGAAGGCTCAGTACAATACAGTCCTGAATCTTTTCAAAGATGGTATCCGTCACCACTCTCTTTTGAGAGCAGTGTCCCTTGAAGTACCTGGAATAACTTATCCTTGGCACATTCTTATTGAGGTACATGCTTGGATCCTCCATAGGTCAATAAATAGCTGTTATACTGCATCTGAAAGTTAACAGCTGTTTTTAATTTTGTTGTGCGTACTCTCACAGGCAGGCATGAAGGGTAGAGCAGGAAAGGAGTCTTAATTTAACCTTGTACTTTTTTGTGTGATTGAAGTAATTTGCAGAGTTGTATAATAAAATCTCCGTGATCTTATTTCTATCAAGATTATAGTAATCTAGAATTGTTATTAAGGCTGAAGGGCATTTTTGCTCCTACGCGTGTAGGAGTGAATTACTTGTTGCATAACATGATTTGGAAAGATGGCAATGAAAAGGCTTCTCAGCAACGAGGTGGGCTGTGATTTGCCTTCCCCTGAACCACAAAACGAAGTATCATTTGGCAAATGGATTCGGGACTGCGAGGAACCTCTCAAACCATTTTCACAGGTGCGTGAGTGGTGATGTGTGACTGTTGCCTGTTGGAGGGCCCTGAATGGTGTAGGATATATGGCTGACCTATTTGCTGGCAGTTTTAGCATCTGGCTAGGATCAGTTGTTCAGCCAGCTGATACCCAATTCCTTCTTGTAATGGTAAGTCTTTAAGCAACAGTTAGATGACTGGAGGCTGAGGAGCATTTTGGAGTCTGGCCTTGCAAATACAGCTTGTTAATTGAAGCTACGCTCGCTGTCAAGGCTGCCTTTTTAAGTTCTGCTCTCTGTCCTAATGATATTCCAGTCTCTCTGGCTTCTCGTTGACTGCAGATGAAGCGCTGACTGCAGTCTGCCTCTGATCCTCACTTTGTTAGACGGGGACTGCAGTTCGTCTGCCAAGCCGCGGCTGCTGGCACGCACGTTTGTCACCTGTGGCCACTCCTCTTGCTGTGATGGGCTCTTTCCTCGTCGCACCGAGAGTTTTGCTAATTGGAAGTGAGCATTGAAGGGGCCGCGTTTATTGTTCAGTGTCACGAGTAAGCTCTTTGCCTGACTGTGCGTTTCAGGCAGCTGCATGAGGTTCAACAGCTTTGTCTGTCATGATCAGACAGATCTCTAGATAATCTAGCAAATCTCTTGATTATGAGGGTGGAAAATAATATGCTTTGATTTACAGATGTTGCTGCACAAAAAGTGCTTCTGTGAATTCTCTGAATGGCAATATCTGGGTGTGTTTGGCATCCTCAGTTTTGGAGTACATCCATTTTCTGAACATATCCTGAATTTCTGCATACTTTTCTGGACAGAGTATGCAGTTGCTTGCACATATAATGTGGACAGCCATTTTACAGACAAGCAGATGATTAGTAATTTTTCAGTAGCGTTTTAAGCCAAGTTGAGGGATTACATTGGGTCAAGAGTCCTTGAAGTTTATGATAAAAAAGACAAAAGATGATAGAGGCTATTGCGTTATGTCTGATTTTACAGGCAGAGCTGAAAAAGGGAAGGGGATGAAGCATATTTTGAATTAAATCCTCTGAATACCTTTTCCTTTTCTCCCGTAGGAAGCTGTAGACAAACTTGAAACCGTTTTCCAGTGTCTGTGCCTCTGTGAGCGGTGGAAGGGGAAAGAAATGCAGCAGCCAGGCATATCTCATATCTGCAGCTCGTGGTGCCTGTTTTGGTGAGGGTGCACCAGCAGCAGGAGTGTTGCAGGTATTTGTGAAGGGTGTTGAAGTATTTTCTCCTTTTGGGCACAGAAACTCTCTTGGTTAGAGACTGACTGACAGATATGCAGAAGATTAGGAAACGTTTTCACAACGCCTTGAGGTTGTGGTAAGCTGGAAGAAAGTGGTCTCTCTCCTGGCTGTGCGGTAGGGCAGATTGGGAAGTGATTGAATTGAATCTAAGCTTCCTTCTTGTTTGTGAGGTTAATTGTAACCTCAGTTCGCTGTGCAGCCACACTGTGCTTTTGCTGGGACAAGGAAGAGGAGAGATGATGGCAGGGTAGAAATACTCTGATTTTGGTTTGAAGAACTAATGAATTTATGGTGTTTAGCTTCTTTGCTATTTAAGGTGAGGGCAGCATTCGAGTGAGAGACATTTAGGTTGGGACTCTTTTGTACAGATGTAGTTGTCTACAAAGTTGGTGAGGTTTTTTCTTTTCTTTTTTTTTTCCTTTCCCTGAGGTCTGCTTTATAGCCAGCGGAGAAAAACAGCCATATCTGTAGCACAGTTCATCTTGTCCTAAGTAGGCATCTTGAACCAATCAAGTTTATGTGCCCCAGAAGTGCCTGCTGCTTTTGCTAGCTGTAGAGAGATCCAGACCAGCTAGTTTAGGTGTAATGTTAGTCGGTTGTGGCCTACCGTGACACCTTATTGAATGAGAAGTGGCTTATGCAAGGCCAAACCTTGGGTGCTGGGTAGTTTTGGAGACTGTACAAGCTCCTCTTAGTTGTAATTTCCTCCTTCTCAGAAGAAGGAAGAGCTGATGTGATCGCTGGATCTGATTATACCATGTGGTAGCAGGTCTGAGGTTTGAAGTATGTATGGCCATTTTAGTGAGAGTTGTTGTGTGATGGTTCAGATACCAATGAAGAAAGTTGAAGGGCTTTGTTTCACTCTCCTGACCCTGGAAGGATTGGCCAGTTTGTCATCTGTGATCCATCCACAAGGGAGGGACCCACCTGGATGGGGTGATGTCCTGGTAGCAAGCTTGGAGGGGTCTTACTGCACTAGCAAAGGAGGGAAGGAGATAGTGCAAAGGGTCTTTTCCCAGTGATTTTTTTATCTTTGGTCAGATGTGCATTGGTGGAGGAAATCACACTGAAAACGACCACAAAGCTTTTTGTTTTAACTCTCTAACTTGAGCCTAGATCATACAAAGCAAATCTCTGAGCCTGTGAAGGGGGTTTTGTGGAGGAATTAAGCTTATTGTCAGCTGGGTGTTCAGACCCTTGGGAAATTGTGACCATTGTCTGGGCTATTATTGCTTGATAAAAGCTTTGCATTTCCTCATTCAGGGTCTTGAAAATCTGGTTCTGTGCTTTTAAAAATAACTCAGCATGAGCCACAATTGGGAGCATTCACAGAGGAAATTCTTCAGCCATTTAAAACAAAGTGAAGGGAGGGAAAAAAGCCCTCCTTAAAGTGCTTTTACTTGTCCGTGAAGAGTGAGTGTGTCCGAGCTGTGCTTCTGCTATCTGGAGGAAGCACAGTGGGCTGAGAGCCCGGTTCTGCTCCTGCTGAAGGTTTGTTTGCCTGCAGCCTTCAAGGATTTTGGGTCCAGCTCTATCCCAGCTGGGGGGCCAGGGCTGGTAGTGGGCCAGATGCAATGAATGCATCCTCTTGGGACAGAGGGGATGGTGCACCTCTCATGGATGAGTATCTCCGGGCAGGTGGGTGGACTGGCATGCACTGATAGGGTTGATGCATTTTGTGCTTGATGAAAAGGCAGGATAATGTGTTTCTCTCTGCTTGTAACAGAGACAGTAACTTTAGGCAAACTGAAACTCGGTCACTCACTGAAGGATGTGCAGTATTTAGGGCACCTGCTACTGCAGGGTCTGCACTGGCTTTGGGGTGTTGCCTCAGTGCAGACACTGCTGCAGGCTATGACGGGGGTCACTAGTTGGGGGGCAGAAATGGAGCCAGCATGTATTGCAGTTAGCCTCACTGATGTTGGGATGCTGGGCAAGGGAGTGGTTTTTGAACCAGCCAGCGCTGGGTTGGGGAAGCGGGCAGAGGAGAGGGTGCTGTGGGCTCTGCGGTGTGCATCAGCCCTGAAGTTGGCTTATCCATAGTTTTTTACTCTTCCTGACTTATGCTGTGAGGTTGTAGCCCTGCATAGAAGCGCCTGAACTATTTTGCAAATCCAGTTTTGAAGGCTTATGTCTTTCCGTATGTGTGTGTTCTTGTGTATATTTTTCTTCTTGTGTGGAAATAAATATATTGCTTGTTTCTTATGTTCTGGCTTTGACTATGAGGAGGAATGTATTCAGGTTTTTTTTGTGTTGTGGTGGTTAGTTTTGTTTTTATTGTTGGTTTTTTTTTCCCTTCTACAGCAAGCAGCACAGTTTCTGCTGTTAAAATATTCTGGACAGCAGTTGCTGCCCACGTACAGCACAGAACTGTGTGTTTAGTGGTTGCAAGGCATGCTTGGACTGGGTGTGCCGCCTTGTTTTGTTCAGTGCAAGTGTCCACGTATATGATTTGCCATAATTTATCATTGCCGTTAAGCTGGGGAGATACCATTTACATTACAAGCACAGTAATTTGTGCTTTGTGAAGGCTAGAATTATATACATTGACTCTTGATTTTGAAATAAGTTTTCTCTTGGAGCTGCGTGTTTCTTGCAGGATAGAGGCCACAGCGTGAGGAGGGAGCTGCCTGGGATGACACTGGGCTGCAGCAGTACCGTAGAAGGCACTTGGTAGTGAAGAAGCTCGTGGCTGGGATATCAGCTCAGTTTTACCACTGAGATAGGAAATTAATTTAGGCAGAATATGCCATTTCCGTGCCTCAGTTTCTCCACTGGAAAATGAATACAGCATGACTTGCCTTTTCATTGTATTGGACAGCTTGCGATCTCTTCAAACTCTGCGTAATTAAGTCAGAAAATGGATGAATACGGGCACTGGAGAAATACCTTAACTGCAAGGTGTGGTGAGATCGTAGCGCAAGAGAGTGGTGGAAAGCCTAGTGTTGGTGTGTTTCCAAGCCGTGCTCAAGCAAGCGCTGAAATGCCTTAGATACGGTATGCTGCGAAGTTCAGCGTTAGTTGGACCTTTTGCCTATAGGCAGCGCTGAGGGCGGTTTCTTGTCCTTAGAAAGAAGGATAGAAAGGGTTTCCGAGTGTGTGTGTGTGTTCATTAGGACCAAGGAGGAGCTACTCTTCCTCCCTTTTACTGTCTTCTGTAGCATCTGTGATATGCACAGGAGTATGCGATGCAAGAGAATGGGGACAAGACACAGCCCTGCAGTAGCTAAATCCTGTCACACCTTTCTGTGGATTGGTATTACTTGACATTTTATAGGTCTTGTGCACTGTTAAAATGATTTCCATGCCTGTGTTTGGAGAATCTGCTGTGCCTATTTTCGTTTCTATCCATGTGACTGATTCAGGGCCATATGTTAAGAATATAACTGCTTTTTCTTTTTTTCAACTGTTGGTGTCTAAATATGTCTAATAAAAATGCAGACTGGAGCTCTTTAATGAGGCGATAAGTCATTCCTGCCTCTCTTCTTTTTAAGACAAAACCACCTCACACACTGGCTTCTTTTTGTATGGACTTCTGCTTTGCATTTCTACACATTCATCATAGCATGAAGCCTCTCACAAAAGGCAGTAAGAAAAGCCTGCTGAACAGAACATTTTGGTGTGCATAAACCTGGACTCTTGCAAAGGGAAAAACGCCGAGCTTTAGTGAGGGAAGCCACAGGCTGTGTCTGAGTGAGTGTGATGATAGAAAGTGTTTTGGGGAAAAATAAAAACTGTAGTGCTGAGTAAGTTTAGCATGGTCTTGAATTGTACAGCTAAGAACAAGAGCCATTAGGAAGCAGTTTGCAAGGAAAAATGTTTCCAGTTTTGGTCCTTCCCCTTGCAAAATTCAAGTGATTGTTGGAAGTTTACACCACTGAAAGTAAAAAACTTTATATTGCTGTCGCCTCGTTTCTTGGTTAAGCCGGTGGTCGATGTTGTGTGCAGCAGCATGCGAGTGGCAGCTGGGTTGTGTGTGGCACGGCTGGGCACTGGTATATGGATACTCCATTCCTGATTTTGAACCTTCGATTCTGGGAGGAAATAGCTTTGCTACAAGAGCAGCTCTGGTTTGCAAGCATGTTGCTGCGCACGCTGCTGCAGTGAATGTACCGTGGTTGTGGTTTGACAGCTGAAGTCAGAATACGGCTGGTAAATCAGATTACGCTTGCACACGGTGGCTGGGTGTGAAATCCCGGGTGGCTGAGTGGCACCGTCACCGACGCACCGCTGTGCAGTTGCACAATGTGTTTTCTGGAGTGGCAGAGTTGTCTCCCTGACTTGCCATGCCTGAACGCTCATTTGCGTCCCAGCGCTGCTGCTCGCTGCTTATGCCAGGACATCTGTTTGCCGGCTTATATTGTGAACTGCATTGCTGAAATGTCCGAATCAGGGGGAAAAGAAAAGATGCGCTTGTTTTGGAAGAGCTTCTTCCTTTTTCACCTCTCGCAGGTTGATCCCGCATGTGGTCGGTGGGGTGATAAGCTGGAAGTTGGGGTCCCCATCTCCTTTTGCTAGAGAAGACCCACCATGTGGCTACACACCAAGACTTGCTTGACCAGGCGTATAGAGGAGGAGGAGGAGAGGGGAGCCTTAGCAATTCCAAGTTGTGATTGAGGATTGAAGGCCAACTTTTTGATTGTATAAAACAATAGATCTGTGAGTAATTGTTTAACTATGAAGTATGTCAGAACAGCTGAAAAAGAAGTTGAGTTCTCTGAAATGCCAGCCCACATGAAAAGTTTCTGAGAGAAGGTAGTCAGGGTTGTGTTCAATGACCTCTTCAGACGGGCAGTCAAAACCTACTAATCAAATTTAGCAGGGCCTTGCATAATAAGAGGTGCTTTATTTACAGGCTGCACATTCACTTGTAGACATTGAGGCACAATGATATGTTATTTAACTATAGATATCCAAAGAAGCGAGCCAGGCGCCTGCTGGGCCGCGTTGTCTCTCGGCTTCCCAGCTTTGCATGTCCTCTGGCTGGCTTATTCACAAAATCCATCCATTTGCAGAAGCGGTCTGTCGGTTATTAATGTTAATTAGAGAGGTTCTGCTCTATGAATATTCCTGTAGTATGTGCTTTCAAAACATAAAAAGTGCTAAGCTCTTCACCCGTATAACGAGAGTGTATATAGCTAGATTGTTAATTAGCTGCATCCCTCCAAGGACGTGTGCCCCTCTTGGGAATGGTAGTTTTGGTGTTCAGCTGCTTGTGGTAGTTAGAGCAAGTCCCCTCTGAGACTTGCAGACTTGTGCTGTAGTCAGGTTGTCAGATTTTTGGCCTTTGTTTTAATCATTAGTTTCTCCTCAGTGCATTCTACTTACTAAACAGTGCGTTTTCTGATATTAGTTATTTTCAGATTTGCCATTAGTCCCTTGTTTTAATCAGTGCCAATAAAGCACCTGACTTGGTATATGCTTCAGGTAGGGGTTGGGATTTAAGTGGTTTTTCAAAAAAGCTTTTATGCTATGAGAATGGTGCTCCTTGTGCTGATGACAGTTTTATATCTCTGCCTCCTAATAACCATCCTGTGATAACACCTTCTTCCTCCGACTTACACAAACAACTCTTCCAAGGAGAAATTTCCCCCTGAAAATGTAGAAGTGCCACTTGTTCTGTGAAGTCCAGCTGGGGCTTTATTATTGCTCTGATTTAATATTCTTGCTGCTGGGATGTTCGTGGTGTGGGTGAAACATCTCTGAGAGATCTCCTCTCTCTACAACTTGGTAGAAAAACTTTCCCCCCCCTTCTTGTTTTAACACCTAGCACAACAGCATGGAGGAAGATGATACTCCTTGCTGTATAGGTAAATAAGAGGGCTGTGAATGAGAACCAAGTTATACTTTAATTTTTATGTATGTTCAGGATCAAAAAGCAATGTGAGATCAGCAGGTCTTTCCAGAAGAGGAGAGTTGTTCTCAAATACGTATGCTTTGTCCCTAGTTTTACGTTTTCAGTATCATCCAGAAGACTCTTGGTTTTGCTGTTTGATTATAATTTGCATTTAGATTGGCTGCCTGAAGGGGAGTCGCTTGCAAGGGGAGATGGGGCTATATGGCTCAAGTCTCTTGCAGATCTGGCTGAAAGTAATGGCATTTACATAAAAACCATTAGCTCTGTTATTGATAAACATGAAAGGCATCCATTTCATTTAATTTTCTGATGAGCAGTCTTTAATATAAGCATACAATAGCACTGCAGTAGTAATATTCCTGCCCCCCCTCCCTCCTTACTGACCTCTTGTTTTAAGGGCAAGTTTTGATTGGGATGTTGTTGGTAGGGAGATGTGGAGTTATTTCTATTCCAATTTACTGAAGTAGCCAGTTGTCTTGCTACATTGTAGGGAATTATTTAATGCTCATCTTAAGAGGTGTCTCTATTAATTGAACAGGGATTTAATGCCTCCCTGAAGCATAATTTGTCTGTGTGTGATGTATACTAACATGTATGTCTAGTGACAGGTTTTCCTTCTGTCTGCATCCCAGTACCATTCTATAGGTAATATTTTTCTTAATCAAAGTGGGTTTAAGCAGAAGTACAGCGGTTCTTTATTAAGGGGAGAAAGTGAGTGAAACAACAAATCTATTAAGGGAACTTCTTTGGTGCATGCTAGATCACATCCTGTCTAACCCTTCAGGACTGCATCTTGATAAAGTAGTTTTTGTGGCCAGTGGGGAAAAATTTCTTTCCCTGTGCAATGCTCTTGACCACACGTGTCATGGTGCGTTGGTGATCAGCATGTGTCACAAAGAGCTGTGATTTACCGTCTCTGTAGCAACTGGTTTTGCGTAGCTATTGGTGCTACTCTCTTTTATAAACATCTTGCTTTACTCTTGGGTGGCATCAGGTCTGACCTTCTTGAGAACCCCCAGAGGCAGCCGGTGCCATGGTTGTTTTCAAACATCACAGCATTTGCTTGAGAGACCTTGCTGTGAGCTTTGCAAGCTCTTTCAGTTCTTGACCTCAGTGTTTGGGGTGTGTTGGCCTACTTCTTGATTTTTTTTTTTTTTTTTTTTGAATTTTTAAAATTTTTTTTTGTCACTTTGTCAATATTTACAACTTTTTTCCTCTCTAATAGGCTCTAGACAAATGAGTAGAGAGTTGGGTATAGAAGAGGGACAGATTCCAGTTTCCCAGTTGATCACCTTGTACAGTAAGTACCTTAACATTTCAAGAATAAGATTTTCTGCAGTGCCTAACGTTTGCTTAAAATTGACTTAACTGGGGAGCAGCATTAAGTCTGCATGCTTGGACAATGTTGTCCTAGAAATGCAAGCTCCCTTGGCTTAACTCTTGTTTTGGGTGAAGCAGATGTTGTCGGCTCCAGCTCCTTTTATCTGAAGTGGTAAATTTTATTCGTATCCTCCTTCCAGTAGTGTGCACATTTCAGCAGGGCGGAGAACTGATGCAGTTATGTCTTGTACCTGCTCAAGGCTGTGGGGAATCAACAGTAAAGGTGTTGCCGCATAATTTAGCAATGTGTCATGTGTGGCTTCCTGTGCTGCAGAGCAGAGGAGGCTCTAGGGTCAGGAGAGCAAAGGTTCACCTCCTCTATTCCAGCCTTGTTGGAGGCGTTGAACTTGGCGAGTGGGGTGGATGAGGGACCTGCCATGGCACGTGTAGGCATTACTCATAAAGGCATGCTGTGAAATCAGGCAAATGAGGCTTGGCTTGACTTGTGGGCTGGAAAGGGTAAGAAAAAAGAACTGGAAAGTGTTGCCTATTTCATGGCAAGGATAACAGGTTTGTTGTGAAAGTAAAGGAGAAAATCATTATTTCATGGGGAATTTTTACACATTAGCATGCATGCGAGATATTTTAATGGGCTGTAATAACAAGCCCATGCTTTGAGGTGTCTATGAATATTCTTAAACTTGCTACTGTGAGGGACTTGAGCTAGTAAGTCCTGGTTCATTGGAACATCCTGGTGCGTCTGGTCCAGTGGCATAGCCAGGCTGAAATAGTTACCTGCCTACTGTAGGCATCTGCAAGCCAGGACGACACTCTGCTTCTGGGTGTGAAATGCAGGCGCAGATACAGCAGGTGAGTGTGGGAGCTGCACTGATTGACTGAGACCACTGTGCAATTAACGTTATTCTAACAGTCCTAGCAGGCGACTCCCCTAAGGATAACATGGGATGACGAATTTTAAAACTGAGGGCGTTCGCTAATGAAAGTCATGGATGAAATAATACACTTTGAGACTGGAGTGTGTCAGCAGGTTGGTTTAAATACATCCTGGGAGCAGGGCAGGGAATTCCTGTGCTTCTGTGCAAGAAGGGGAAAGAGGCTTACTTATTTGTGGCTTCTTAACTTCTATATCTGACCAGTATCGCATGATATGCAGGATGTCCTTGGTTCAGATGTTCTGTTCCTATGTATTACAGCATTGATTTAGCTTGTTATACTTCTGGATTCAGGACAGTCTTTTTAGCCTACTTTTGTAACATGCCAAACACAGTGAGGACTCTCTTCTCAGCTGGTATATAGCTACTGTAACAAACACAATGGTGAAAAATAAAACTGGAAGTAGTAGAAAGGTCACATGAAGAACAAATGATGCTGTTATTGACCAAAGGTGCCATCGTGCCATGGTCTTAATCGACAGATCTAATCCCAACGTGTGTTGAGAGTCAGATCTGCTGACTTCAGTTGCTAAAATAAGTCGATACCATTGAATTCTCTTTCTCCTTGCATATCTTAAGTAGAACGTAGTAAGTTACAGCCTGACAGCTGTGCAATCCGCAGAGGGCCACAGGGCTGCATAGGCTTCCCCGAGGGCATAATTTGGCCTGCAGAACACTTACTATGGCTGGTGTCATTTGTAGCAGGCTCAGCATTGACCTTTAGAAGCTGTTCCGCATTTGTGGGCCTGATGGCTGGAAGAATGAACATCGGAGACAGGGGTTTCAGGTTTGGAGTCCCTTTTGTAGGGCAGAAGACTGTGATTAAAGCAAGAAGAGTGCATGTTTGAATTTAGGTCAGTAGGAGATAGCTGGGCGGAGGGCTGTTTTTGGCAGAGAGCTGGAACAGAAGAGATGCTAGAAACATGGTCTGTCTGATTGCCATGGGACAGAATGGGAAAATAACCTGTTTCAAGGGAGTCCTTAACAAGTCATTCTTATGCAAGACTATCTCTGTGGCACTAAATACCTAAATAACTGGGCTGTGGCTGGAATATAAAAATATTTTCAGGAGACTCATCTTCAGGCATCACCTGAGGCTTCCTGGCTTGGCAGCAAAGCTAAGTATTGCAGGAGGTTGTATTGCAGGTCCCTTCCTATGAGGATGTGGCATCATCTGTATGAACATGAGTGTAGGTCTGATGCTTCCTGTGCAAGCACCAGGCTTAGCTGTGTACCTGCTTGTGTGGTCTTTGTCTGCTCACAACTGCAGTTAAGAAGGATAAGTGAGAGCAGTTAGTTTGGTATTGCAAGGAGGATTTGTGCTGCCTGTACCTCCTGCCTGCAGTCCTCCCGAGGAGCACTGGGCAGTGCAGGAGATGAATTCCTGCTTCTTGCTGCTGTTCTCAGAAGATGCCATAGGCTCTTGCCTGCTTTATTAAAAACTCAGAACATGGCAAACAAACACCTGAGCTGTGGGAGGCCAGAAGTGTGTCCTGTAGTAAAAATGGCCTTCATCTCAGATCAATTTATTTAGCTCTTATTTGAACCCACATGTTCTTTTGGCCTTTCTCCTGCTCCCAGACGTTTCAAAGTTTATAACTTTGTGTGATGAACCGCCTCCTTTTGGTAACTGAACCTGCTGCCAACTAGTTTACTGTAATAAGCTCCTGTTTAGGGAATTGTGGAATTGGCAGACGTGCAAACAACGCTGGTTTGGGTTCTGTAGATCCCTACCGTGCCCCTTGTTGGAGGTCTCTTTTCCAGACTAAACTGTCCTAATTAATTCAACTGTCCTTACAGAAGATGCTCCATATCTTTGACCATCTTCACTACTCTTCTGTCCTCTTTCCTTTTGACGGTAACTTTTGGTCATGGTGCACATCTGTTTTTTCTCCTCTCGAATGTTCTCATAGTCCTACGTATTAGAAGCTTGAAAGAACCATTAGGTTTCTGAGGGCCTGTCCTTTTGCTTCAGTTCTCTGTATTTTTAACCCTGGAAAAGTAACTAGGAATTTTGTATGCTCCACATAATAATAAGCCATAGACTTATTTTTTTTTCCTAAAAACCAGAAGTTTATGTGTCTAATCTAAAGACTTTATCTAAAGCTGTGAATAAACCTGATATGTTCCAGTGCACTGAGTTACTAGAACAATATAGTATTTAACAAGGAGCCCTGGCAGACATTGTGTGGCTTTGTGCTAAAGCTGTCAGCCAGGATATGAGATGTGTCTTTGTATCCTGCAGCAATTTCGTGAAACTAAATGGCTGCTGGTGTGCATTGCATCTTCTGAATGGGGACAAGAAACACTCTGGATGTTAAACCTTCTCCCCCTCTCCATTGGTTAGGAGGGGAAATAATATCAAAAGAGAGAATTAGTCTTATTGAGATAAATATAAATCAGTGTCATCAAACAGGTACTGGTTCTGCAAGGGAAGAGCATGCCTCTCCATCCCCTGTGCTTTGCATAAGTGCTATTTATTTTTTTAGTGCTGTGGCTTCCAAAAAGTAGAACCGGAATACAAGGTGATTAAAATCTTAACAGCCAGGGTTGTAGTCACAGGTCTGCAGTGATGGCCTGCAGACTGATGTGCCTGGGGCTGTGACAAGCCTGTGGTTTTGTATATCTGCGCTGACTCATATCCGTGGCTTTTGTGCTGCCCTAAGGTGAATCACAGCTCCCACAAGGGTGGTTCAAGTCCTGCCCTCTGGGCAGCCTGGGAAACATCGGCCTTGGTTCAGCTAAGGAACACTCCGCTGTTTTCCTCATCCTTTTCCTCAGCACTGAGTCAGAGCTCCATTGATCATCCAGAGCAGTTTTTCCCTGCGTTGAGGCTCACCTTTCGAGTCCCGGGGCATCCTTCCCCATGCCTCCCAGCTCCACGGCTATTCCTGCTGCTGGACTTTTCTTCCTCTTTCCTCTCTGTCACCTTCCCTAGTGCTTCCTTCCAGCTTTTAAAACCAAAGAACCCACACAGTCATTTGGGCCTGTCTGTGCTCTGCTGGTGGATTTTGTTCTGTTCAGAGGAGCCAAAGGACCTGGCTTCTGTCTGCCTCAGCCAACCCCATGTTGATCACCGTTAGGGTATGGGTATAGTTAGGGTATGGTGATAATTTCTGCCATACCTGTACCACGCCAAAAGCCCTGCAACCATTCTGCACTGGTCTGCGGTATCACGGTACTGTAAATGAGACCTACAGGTGTGGACAGACCAAGTCCTCATAGCAGTTTTCGCCCGAAGCAGCCGGTGTTGCTGCTGTGTCCAGGAAAGTATGTCAACAAATGTACAATCGTTTCATTGCACAGATTTGTCCAGACACTGGTAATAAAACACCAGCTCCCTAAAGCCTCACTAGGCCTGCCAAGATGTGTCGCCCTGGGCACACTGGGCTATCTCACACAGCCACACAGTCCTGAATCCAAGCTGTGGAGTCCCCCTCGGCAGGAGACATGTATGGCACGAGGAAGAGGAGAGAGGGAGAGAAATACATCCAGAAACCATAGGTTGATCTGGGGTCTGTCACTACCTAGGGTGTCCCAGGCCCTGCTTGTTTGAAGTGAAGGACTGTTGGCAGGAGGTTTTTTCATTCTTGCCTTGCCTTCTTCATATATGTATCTGTGGTTCTTTCTCATTCTTCTTTTGACGCATGCTTATGTGAAGTTGCACGCAGCTAGCTTGCCAGCCCACAGACAGCCTACTGTTATTTCAGATGTAGTTTAGTTAGATAGTAAATTGAGAGTAATTTTTAATCTGGCTGGGGTAAGAACAGCCAAATTGGCTGTTTCTCATATCGGTTTCAGCATTATTTTTGGACAGGCAGTCCTTAGAGGGTGTAAATGCACCAGACATTGATCCCTCTGAAAGAGGGATCAGCTCTTCCTGGACAGCACTGGAACACTGCATCTATTATGTGTATTTTTATTTTTTTTAGTACATTGAATGAATAATATAGCCAGCATGGAGAGGGCTTGTAAAATGCTGAGTTATGTGTTGGACCTTTGCTCTGTCTGGGAAAATCTCTTGTGACGGAGAGACTCCATGTAGGGGAAACCTCATGTGTTAGCTTGGAGCAAGGGAAGTCTGGAGACCTTGCCGGGATCCCTGCTGTGATCCAGTGACGCTAGCGAAGTGGTATGCTATAAATGGGGAGCTCCAAGAAGCCAACTAGCGCCATCACCCAGGGGACTTTTTCATTTAATACAGCCATTGAAATGGAGACTTGAGGCTGTGTGGGACAATGCTGTAATGGTAAAGCTGTAACAGGCTGCCTTTGTGGCAGAATTACAAAGCCGGCAGTATGTACTGAAGTGCTCCTGCTTGCTAAGCCTGTAATATCAGTTCAGGTTCTGTTCTCCTCCCTTCCCCTCCAGGAACTGGTTCATATTTAGGTAGAGTAAGTCACTGTTTGTGTGTTTATTTCTTTTCTGCTTAGTTCTTCTTGAATCCCATGGCGGGTTAGAGGAAGAGCGCTCAAGTGAGGCTAAACCCATCATGTTGCATGCAAGGTCCTCCATAATGTGTTAATGCAGGTCTGCAACTCTCCATCCCTCTTATTCTCTTGCTGTTGCTATTTTTTCAGTATCAAATAACAAAGCTCAGCTATCCCCTGTTGGGCTGTGGCTCCAGCTCTCCTGCTGCTCTTCTCCAGGCTGTTTCTTGGGTTCATTCCTGAACTGCTTCTGGGAGAATATCTGAGCAGATTCCCTAGCTATATTTTTCACGCTGTCTCTGCTACAGGGACAAGGCTCTAAGCCGGTTTCTTTCTGTTCCTCTGTCTTGTGCCCCCATCCAAAAAGGAGCGGGGAGGATCTGACCATTCCTGTTCAGAAATATCATGCAGGACTTGCTTTTGAAGCAGGGATAAACATTAACTGGCACTTTTGAAGCAACAGAGATAAACAGGCAGAGAGTTACTGAACTTGTAGCTGCAATTTTTATGTTGAGGCAATTTTTATGTTCAGGCGTTTCACGTTTGTGGCAAGGGACCATTTTCTTGCCAGCCTTTTCTTCATATTTATCTACAAGCACGGTTTGTGGGGACCTGTCACTGAACATGTGCTCTCCATTCTAGAGATAACAGCGGCTGATCAGAAACTGTGTCCCCTGGAGGCCAGGTAGCCTGCTGGGGCGGTTTCCTAGAACTATTCACAGCATGGGTTGGAAGTAGAGCTGGATTATGCCAGCCATGAGAGCTGTGGGATGGCATGGGATCTTCTCTGCAAAATAAAGGATACCTTGGCTCTAACCTGTGTCTTGGTCAGGCAAATAAGTCCAAATCCAAATTACATCCAGATTTGCCAAAAGGATGTTGCATGTGGATGATGGATAACCTTGGAAGCTGGACGGAGGCCAAGGAGTTGAGCCTGCAGTGGATGCCTCCTTGCAGTCAGACAAGCCTCATTGGATCTGGCCTGGTGGCTCCTTTGCTTTGCTCTGCTCCGTTTTTTTTCCATCAAGCACCCCAGGTACTGTAGCAGTGACGTGTGGCGGTTTAGGAGGCGGTTCTGCTCCTGAGGAGCGTGTCTGTGCCAGCCAGGGGTGAGAGGGCTCCGAGCATCAGCTTCCAGGTAATTTGTAAAGCAGAGGTCTTGACCGTTTGTGCTCATTAAAAGATTCCATCATAAGAATAGGGTTAGTAACCCTGGGGACTGGCCAGATTTCAGTTTGATTTAAGAACTTCTGGCTTCCCTCGATTTCTCGTGAGTGCAATATCATTCACTTATCCAAAAGCAGGTACTGAGAGCCTGCTCTGTTGGAAGTAATTTAAGTATATCTGGACTTTGGCACCTCGGAAGGGAACGGTGCTGGAGACAAGAATACTCCGAGGTACAAAACCTGAGAACAGATTAAAACTTGCTTGTGATACGGAAATGTTGCAGTAATTATTTACTATAATAAAGCTATTTCAAAGTGATTAAAAAAGTATTAAAGGGACTCTCCAGGTGGTTTGCATTACTATAGTAATGATAAGGAAGTAGGGAACAATGTTTGCCAGTAGCACTAATTTGCTTCTGTGAGTGAAATCTATAGACAGCTGGACGTAAACACTTTCTAGATAGCCTCAGACCTGATAAAAGATTGTCTAGTGAAATTTCAGTTTGGATAAAAGTGCATTAGCTCACATTGTCAGCTGAAGCTTTTTCTACACTGAAGGTTCACGTGGTATTTTGGAGGGAGGCCCCTCGGAACAATTGTGGGAAGCACAAGTGAAATCCTCCTTGCTTTTGTGTGAGCAAGGAAGTTTCCAGTGCAACTTGATCACAGAAGGCCCTGATATGAAAAGGATTTACTTTGTGGAATTGTTCTGTCATCACTCAGCAGGATAATTGACTTCTGATTAGGAAGAATATATAGCTGAACATCGTGTTTGAGGTTATAAAGTCCTCTTCAAAAGGCAGAGCTCTTACTTAAACAGCGACTGCTCTGACAAGGAAAGGATGCTTGCGACTCCATTATGCCAGTATTGATGTAACAGCTGCTGTTGTTTAAACAACTTGTTTCTCCCTCCTTCACACTCCTCCCTCCTCCTGTTGCAAATCAAAGGAAGAGTGGGAATCAGTGTTGTTGTTTTTCCAAGAATAATAACAAGGTTATTGAATTTTTCACTTCTGGAAATGTTTTTGTCATATGCTTCCTGTACTCAGTGGGTCTTGGACCTGCTGCTGTCTGAGTGTTTAGCTGGTGATGCTGATGACTGAAGGATACTTATTTCTTACAGACCTTTCTTCTGTTACTGCCTCCAAAGTGACACACGACCTAAAAGCAAGCCAAGATTTGTATCTCTCGCAGGCAGCAGAAAGGCTGATGTGGAACTCATGGGCATCTCACTGTGAGGATGATGCTTAAAATTTTAGAAGATGAATTCTTGGTCCAGATTGGTGAGCAAGGGGTATGACTTACCTCACTGGGAAGACTCCTGGGCAGAACAGGTTTCATTTCTGCCTCTATGAGCAGGCTTCAGCCTGGACCTGCATTAGATAGCGCTGCAGAAATGCTTATCTGGACACCTGAGTCTTTGTTAGTAATCTATGAAGAGTCAGATCATTGTTTTGCATATTAGTATTTACACTGTGGAAAAGAGAGGGGGAAGATTTTGAAAGCTGGTGCTAAGTCGATCTGGATCTGGAATGAGTTGAGAGGCGTTGCACAGTGCCTCAACCCTGAGTAAAAGTGTCCAGTGGTGGCTGCTGCTCTGGACAGTATAGATCTTATGGGCTATAGTTCAGGTCTTAAAAGCCAGTTCCTATGAAAGCATCTTCAGAAGAGACATGCAAGTTGGGAAGGGTGGAAGGTTGAATGCATTGCTGCACTGAAACTGCCCTTGAGGATAGCAGGATGCACTTCTTCCCTTTCCCCTCCTGTCTTCTGTGTGGGACTGCCTGGCTCCTCCACTTCATCCTGCTGATCCAGCTGCCACCTTTCCCTGTGGACAGATTTTGTGTCCTTTTAATTCTGTCTAGAGTGCTCACCGTGAGGCATCACAGAGCTGATGCCTTTGAGGAGGAAAGGAAGCCTTCGTTAGGTCTCTAGGGAGCTAATTTATACTGATACTCTTGGGTTCGCTAGTCAAGTGTGTCTTTGTTTCTATATGCTTTTGCCTCTGAGATCTTATTGTAAGAGTGAGATGAAGTGTCAAGTCTGCTGCTGTCTGCAGGACTGTAACTGCACAGTTCACAGTTTCGGATCTTTAGCAGGAAGGGGAGGGAGAGGTGACAAAATATTTGGGCTGAAATTGGATGTTTCAGCCTTTCTGGTTGAAGTTGGGTTTTGTTGTTCTCTCTCAGCAAGTTGTGGATTCTTTCAACCTTGAATGTCTAGACTAAAGCACTTTTTAATAATTATTACTAGTTTATTTTATCAGTGATACTAGCAGAAGATTAGAAAGTGTGTGGGGAGAAGAGTGATCTCACCCTTGCCAGCGCTGATAGGAGATATCACTGGCATATTTCTGTCTGATGTTGAATTTTATTTCAATACAGTAAAAAATTCTTAAATATTTAAAGAAGTAAAGTGTGTGGTATAGCTGCATTTTTTTCAAGCCATGATTAGAAAGAAAAAAACAAGGGACAGAAATTGGCTACTTGCTGTTGAACACTGAGCTTTGTCTAATAGCCAAAATTAAAAGTTTTCTGTGTCTGCCTTGAACACAGTTCACTCTCTCCAGAAACTTCTTAAAATGGAGCACAGCCTGAATGGGAAAGCTTTTAAAAAGTCTGTTGGAAATCCCAGATCAGCAGAGGGTAGATAGAAGTATCAATGGGAAAAAACAACCGTGTCTTCTGCCCGTGCAGCCTGGAGTTTGTTTTCGGAGAGGTTTTCCCTTTTCTGGAGAAGGTGGAAATGAGAAAGTGACTTAGAGAGTGAGTGGTGAAACCTGATGCCATCGCTGGGTCTCGGGATGGTTTTTCTGGCTCAAAAGAAGGCCCCCAGGTTTTTTCCTCATGCTCATTTTATCCAGAGTAAGTGTTCCCATTAGACTCTGTGTGTGAAAGGGTACTGGATGCTGTGTGAGATGGATAATAAGGTAGTAAGCCAAGAGCAGCACGATTTATAACATGTGAAGTGATTCTCTTCATAGCATTAATGAGTGGTGACCCAAGCACAGGTAAATTGTCTGTAGGTTTTTTTTTCCCCTTTCCTCCTAAACCTATGATCATTTCCCTCCCCAGGCAACCCATCCTTCACCACCATTAGCTTTGTCTCGGTTTTTGTCTACATTCAAAAGTTGAACCACTTTATCCGCAATTGATGTGTGCTCCTGTAGGGTGGAGAGCGCTATGGTGATATAAAAGCATTTATAATAGAATGGCTCATTCTTGTGTTGGGAGAGGAATAATGGATGTGAAATACAGCTTTATAGTTATAAAGCTATTTAAATTTAGAGTGTGGTTGTGCATTGTAGCTGAACTGATCTAATGTCAAGCTGGTGCTGCAAGGAAAGGTTTTGCTCCCAGCGTTGTGCTCCCACTGATCTTTTTGTGCTGATACGTATCTGATTCCTTCCTTCTCAGTACGGATAGTTTTCTTCCAGCTTAGCTCCCTGAATCAGCTCTCTGTGGATCCAGGCTTGGAAGCTGGGGAAGAGATCTCTCTTTTCGACAGCAACAGGCCATTAGATCAGCTGAGCGAGAGTGCGAAACCACATCCTAAATGAAGTCTTTCATGCTAGTAGCATGTGTCAGTATTTGAAAGGTATTTGCAGTTGTTCTGCTTTCCCCCCTGTGATAAGTGATATGTGGGGCAACCATTGTAAAAGCAGTGCTTTCATATTACTTTGTTAGCCTGAGTTAAGTTACTTCTTCTGGAAATAGCTGTATTTGCTTACAGCCACTAAAATAAGTGCAGAGAACTGTGGGCAGATCATTTCTATGGCATATGGTCTGTGATGTTCTGTGTGTTACGGCCAACTTGAAAAAATAATAAAAAAAAAAATGTTTTGCTGTTTCTTGCTGGATGTTGTTGGATACTTAATGGAGCTCATTGGCAGTAAAGCGCTCCCTCCCCAGGGATCTTTCCAGAGTCATTAGACTCAGTGAAGGATGATCTGGAAGAGTCTGCCACATAAGAAAATGCCGCTTCTCTGAAGCGTGGAACATTTGCTGGACACGGGAGCTGCAAACGGGGCCCTGTCAGACATCCCTGAGCAGCTGCAGGGTGGTAACAGAGGTGTGCTTGGGATGCTGAAGGGAGGCAGAAGGGTTACTATCTCTCTCTGTAAATATGTAATACAGACGATACCATACAGGGGGGAAAAAAAAATATCCTTTAACTTAAAGGACAGTGTTGATCCCCAAAAGGAATGATACTATAAGGCCACAAATAAGCAGCGACTGAGAGTTAGAAGAAGGCTTTTAGTCATGAGATACACAGCTTCAAAACAGTAGTTCGGGTGGAAAAAAGGGGGATGAGTTCAACAGCCAGTTGGGCTATTTCTAAAACATTTTGACGTTTTTCAGAGAGGGCTTTGAGTTGGTGACTGTAGCCAGTTGTACTTGATGTAGGAGGTCCCAAGCTGTCCCACGCTTGTTTATACTTGCTATCAAGATTCAAGGCTACTGAGCAATGCTTGCTTTGTGCGAGAGATGTGTGTGCGTGGTGTTTGCCTGCCGTGAGGGCAGGAGAGAGTGGGCACCGGTGGGGGATTATTGATCTGTGGGAAGTCATGAGGACAGCCTGCAAGGTGGCCTTTGCAAAATGCTTCACCTGCAAAGGGTTGTGGGGCAAAAATTTGCTGCTCTTTTGTTCGGTTGGGGCTTTCTTCTGGAAAGCATGCACTTTCAAGAAGGATTTTAATGCAATTTCCAGATGTTAATGTGATAGTATTTTTAATGCTGTATTTTGAGGGAGAAGCCTTTGCTGAATGTAACCTTCGGCAAAGTTTAAAACAAACAAACAAACAAAAAAGTGAAATGGGAAGCGATAAAGAGTTGGCAGTCATACAACTATGGATTTGTGTGGGAAGGCCAAAAATGTGCTCTGTTTCTTATCACAAAGAACGAAATAACAAGACCTGGCCTATGCCCTACACAGGCAGAAGGATACCCCCTGCTAGCTCCGGTCCTCCTGCAGCCTTGAGTGCCGAGCCTCAAACCTCTCCTTGAAGTTTAGAAGAGGAGGGTTGCTCAGATGGCAAAGCACCCCGTGCATTGCCAGGTGGGTGTGTGGCTGTGAACTTGGGGCCTCTCTGTTCTCCTGCAAGCTTCCAGCCTCTGCCGTCCCTGCGGGCAGAGCTGCCCCTGGCCCCCAGGTGGTCCCAGGCCTCCCATCTTCTCCCTATGCTGGGTACAGGCATCAGGTCACCAGTTACGCCACCTCTCAGCTGGTACCAGTGAGCTGCTACCGCACCATGCAGATGTGCGCTGTGTTGGAGGGTGCTGCTCTGTGCTGTGTCCTCAAAGGGCAGTAGAAATCCAAAACCAGTCCAAACATTGCAAACGTTTGTCGGAAGGACCACAGAACGGCAGCCAGGAAAGTTCAGTGCAGCTGCCTTGCATCGCAGTGTGTGTTAAAACACGGCGACATCTCTCATTTGGAATTGCCTTGATTCAAAGTTGTCATCAAGATAAAGTGTACTGCAAATACATACATTTCTGCGGGAATTGCTCTGAATGCAATGGACAGCTTTAATAATGTCTCAATATCTACCTCACTGTGTGCAATCTTAATTTAACTAGAAGCCAAGGGCATAGATGAAATTTCTAGCCAAAAAACTTCGACTCTATCTATCACTAAAAACTAATGCATGCAGTTGAGGTGCATTAACCTCTGTATTACCCCTGTATTACCACTATCCTGAGTGAGCAGGTTGGAGAAGCAGCCCTAAGATGGATGGGAAAGGAAGCGGGTGTCTGCATGGCAAGAGCTTGGACTGGATCTGGCATGTGGGGCTGGGTGGAGCGAGCAGTTGGGATTCCCTGTGGGTCCTGCCTCCCTGCAAAGGGTCGGAGAGGGGGTAACTAAATGCAGCAGCAAACATCTGCTGGCTCTAACCCAAATGTTTCTGATGTCTCTTGGCAGTGCCAGATTGCAACAGCACATGCAGTACTGGAATTGCACAACCAGCTACCTGGTTCCCTGGCTATGTTTCAGCTTTTCATGGTCTTAGGAACTGCCTCTGCCTTGGATTAGCAAAGAGAAGATGGTGGCCACCTGTGTGGGGCAGTGACAAAGCTGACTTCTCAGTGGTGACCCCACTATGCTGCAGTATATAGCAGCCTGGTTTTGCAGGCCATACCTTGCAGCTCCTCCAGAAAGTTGCTGTGACCATCCAAGCTCCCAAGAAAGCCAGTTGAGGCACTGGATTAGGCTAGGGAAAGCTTTCCATCTTCTGCATTTGGTCTAAACGCTGCTTGCAGACCTGCATAGTCTCCTGACCTGCTGAGCATAGCAGCCAGATGCTGGTGAAACCTGCACTGTGCCCTGTAGGGCACGGTGTTACGCTAAAAACATAAATGGAATATAAATTTTGTGTGTGTGTATATATATATGCATATGTGTGTAAAAACATAGTTACACTATGTTTGTGTAACTTGTGTCTGCCGTTGGGTATGTGAGCTCTTCGGAAGGAACGCTGTCCGACAGCATTTCTGGTGGATGGCAATATCTGAATAAGGTGACCATGCTAGGAGTTGGGTTTTTAAGCCAGGCAGGCTGGCCCAGGTGGCTAGTGAAGTGGTGTCAGAGCGCAGCTGGAGATGCGATGGACAATTTGAAAATGTCCTCACCTCTGCTGTTGTAGGAAAACATAACCTGAATGACATTGAATTTGGGTAAAATAGTCTAGAGCACATGAGACTAGATGATTTGAATGGCAGTTTGTATCCCCAAACTCTTACTTCCTTGGTAGTTCCTTTAGGTTGAAGAATGCTTTAAGTCGGTGCACTCACTGCATACAAAACCAGTGGACCTGTAATTGCTGCTGAATTGGCATGTCCAAGGGATCTGTGAGAGGCTCAGCTGCACATCTGCTTTTGCTGTCACAAGTGAGGGACTTGTGTTTGTCGAGCTTCAGGGTAGTAGCCGTTACTCAACACCTTACGGTAGAGGAAGAGACAACGCTCTTAATCTCTGCAGAGATCCTCCTTCTGTGTTCAGCAGGGTAAGGCAGAAGGGGTCTTTGTCAAGTATGTGTTAGATGAAAAATTAGAATGGAAACAAGGTTTTAAACTACATATTTTACACTATTATGCTCCTATCCGAGCTTCTCCTAGGCTATACATATGTTGGGGCGAGATTTTTGAAAACTAGTGGATTTTACGCCTTTTAGTGTATTAAGTCTTTTGAATGTGCTCCACTTATTTTTAGGTTTCCTTTCCAACTGCATCATTAAATGTATTTCCAGCTGAAATATATACTTAATCAGCTGCCTCAAGGATTTTTTTTATCGGGGAAGAACTCCAAATATGCTTATTCTCATGGTAAGATCACAAGCATTGGCCACATTGTGTATTTTGGCTTTCTAGTTCGCATGTGTGTTTATGTATACTCTTCCTGTCTTTGCAGATGTTCTCAGCTACTTTTTGTAGATCCAATAAACTGACCCTTCTCCTCTTAAATACAAAATTTTCCATGTCTATTTAGCAAATAATTGACTGGTTTTCTTTTGAGGATAAGCTCTTTTTTACTGAAGACAGCAGTACTACTGCCTTGCCAGTATAGATGTCTCAAATACTTCATGCCTCTTACTTTTTTTTTGGCAATATTTCACTGCTCCTTTTTATCTCCACTGGTTCTCCCTGCTTTAACTCAGCATATTGGATTAAATTTACACTAATACTATTTTATTTTGTCACATTGGAGAGTAGTGTATGTATATCAATGTATGGAATAGGAAGCTTATATGGACGGTTGCTGTAGCTGTTGGTGGCTAGGCATAAAGCTACTTTGAAATACTTATATGTGCTGATATAATGTCTGATTAGAGGGAACGTGGATGAAACCTGATTGTTACTGGATTCGCAGGCGCTTGCCTTGGGCTCAGCGACAAGGAACTCAGCCCAATCTGAGGACTTGAGTCCCTGATTGGAGCATCGCGTGGGGGAGATGCTAGAAGTATTTCTCCTCTTCCAGCAGGAGAGAGCTTGTGTTACAGCAGGCAGATTGCTGGGGGTAAGGAGGACATACTCTTCTCTACCTGGCAGTGTGTGTTCTGAATGTAGGTAAGTGGTCCAAGAGCCCGGGACATTTCCCTGGACAGTGCCTTTACAAAGGTGGGTGTCTGTAAAGCGGTGTTGAGAAACAGCAGTCCTGCAGAGAAACAGCTCTCAAATGTGGGAGACATTTCCCAGCATGAAGCCCAGTCAGTCTGGAAAGGCTGAATTGTCTTTGATGAAGAGGAAAACCAAAGGAAGAGCAGCTGAAGTGTTTTTTTAGAACTCATAAAGGGATGGTGTTGCTTTAAAGCTTGTTTGTAGTGCTTGTATTCACCTCTGTTGACCTGCACGGCCAGAGCTGGCTTGCTTTTTCTGCAGGGTCAAGATTTCTGTTGGGGGCAGTAGGCAGAGGGAAATAAGAGGTATCAACTCTGTCCTGGCTGTGTGCTGGAGAAGGCTGCTGGACTGGAAAGGTTAATTTGCGTTTTTAATGGTGTGTGCATCTATGGGACACTTCCTAAGTAGAAAGAGTAGGTACCTTATGTTAAAAGTGCCCGAGATATTCATTCCCCTCTCTGCAAAATAAGAATAAATACTTCTTGATCTGCCAAAAGGGGCTGTGTGGGTTTAATTAACGTTTGCAAAGTGCTTGTGGATAGCATCTTTCATCTGAGAATCTAAAGGCAAAATATATTCTAGGCATTCTCTCTCAGCTTTGCAATTATTCCTCCAGCTGTCGTGAGCTGTGCCAACAAAAACTACTCTCCTGTCATCAAGGGATTGTTGATGCTTTGTGACTTGTTTTGATTTTGATATTCTCTTTCCCCCACTCCTTCTCCCCTCACACACTTGCTACACAAAATATAGCATGTTCTCCAAATCTGGGGGAGAGAAAAAAACCTATTCTTTTCCATCACAAACTATTTGTGTCTTATGTTATGCCCTTTGAGGGGTGTGTGTGTGTCTTTTCCTTTTCTTTTTTTTTCTGTTTTTTTTTTTTCTTATTATTGCCATAATTTGTTAAATCCCAGTCACTCCAGAGAGGCATGCTGGCCCATGCACTGTCATTTTTTATTTTAAGGTGGATGTGAAATACTAGATGAATTCCTCCATTCCCTGGACTCAGCTTCCCCTGAGTTCATACTCGGAGCATTTGGGGAGTTAAGATCTACAGCTTGCTTCTCCCAAATACTAATTTTATTGCTAACAGTACTTTGTAAAAGCCTCTTTGTAAAAATCAATATTACTCACATTATTTTTAAAGGAAGGCTTGTATGTATATAGTCTCCAAGAGAATAATACTAAGCCTAACAATTTTTAGGTTAAATAGTTACGGGTTCAACCCAGATTGAGGTACAGCCTTTCTATACAAGACCATAAGCATATCTATGTGAAAAGGGAAAATACCTCTGGTTTCCAAATACGTTCGCTGTTGTTGATACTTGCTGTGGGACTGAGTCCTTGTACTAAATGTCCTGCTGTCTTCATCCATCTCAACGTGTCCTTGCAGCACTGTCGTGTTGTTGGTGTTCGGCTGCAGTGGGCAACCACTGCAGACTTGGGTGGGTTTGTAGGCAGGCTGAGCATGGGCAGCCTGTGAGGGAAGTATAGATGTGGGAAATTGTTTTTTGGGAAAACTGAGTACCCCAGAGCACCCCCACAAGTCTATCGCTTAGGTAACTGTGGCTATTACTGCTATTCTTGTGAGGATTCATTGATCTTGACTTAAAAAGCATAAGATTTTAGGTTTGTTTTTTTTTAACTTGAAGAAAGTGCAAAATATCATTTGAAGTCTTGGAATGTTCAAGCTCATAATTATCTGTGGGAATGAAGGCTATGAAGAAATTACTTCAAGAGTAGCAACGTATGGCAGCTTTCATCAACCTGTGTGTTGAAGCTAGATCTGTTTGCTTTAGCACTTCAACCCTTGCTCCTGTTTGCCCTTCAGATGAAGTAATGCTGTGGGAGAACGAGCTGGAGTCTGTCCCACCGCATGTATCCCTATCGGAAAATGAGCTGGTTCTTAGTGACAAATTCTTTTATTATTGGCAAGGGTTTAAGAGGCAGAAAAATAAAATGCAGTGCGATATCTTGGTTTCCCCTCTTTAAATCCCAAGTCATACATCTCAGAGTACACAGCAAGATGTGATTATTCTCTGCCTGGTGCTTCTGGCTTGAGGGATTTGAGGCTCCAAATTGAAATGAATATCCCTGCTTCCCACTAAGAGTGGGGGGAGTTGTGTGACTTCATGAAGATTTGTGTCCATGTTTGGCAGTGTGAACTTCATTACGGGAGTAGAGATGTCTGACTCCCACATAAAATGTAGCAAGTTTTCTTCTCCCCAGAAGAGAATTCTGAATTCTGCCAAGTGTGTCGTTGATGGTTTTCTAAATAATAACTCTTAGCACGCTGCATGCACTTTACTCCTTACCGGAGTCTGTGGTATTTGTTGGGTGAGGATGCCAGTAGCTGAGATGCAATCCACCACTGCCTCCCTGTGCTCTGGTGCCTTAAGAGGGAATGGAGAATCTTTGAGTGAATGATGACTTAACCAGTAAGTTTGATTAAAACAAGAGATGAGCTCATCTGAGCATCCTAGTAATCATTTGCTCCTTTATGCAACTCCTGGGATTTGAGCTTAAGGCAGCACATTCCCTGCTGCCCCTGGGCTGCCTGTCCTCCACGGGAGAGGTGTGCTGAGAGGGGTGTTCCCAGTGCTGCGCTCACCTTTTTTGCTAAAGAGCTCTTGATGTTTTCTTGAGAAATGTCATGAAATGTTGCCTGGTATTTGGAAACAATTTTGCTTTGCTGTGTCTTTCAGAAGGGTTGTTTTTTCCCTCCTACTAAACCCCTTTCCCGTCTGACAACTGTATGCCCTCTTTGTGGCAACGCCTGTGGCTCTTGCAGCAATTTGGTCATTCGTGACCAGCAACCCTGAGTGGGGGAGTAAAGGGCGAGTGGCTCAAAGGGCCTTGCAGAGGGATCTGGACAGGCTGGATCCATGGGCCCAGGCCAATTGGATGAAGTTCAACAAGGCCAAGTGCCGGGTCCTGCACTTGGGTCACAACAACCCCAGGCAACGCTACAGGCTTGGGGATGAGTGGTTGGAAAGCTGCCCCACAGAAAAGGACCTGGGGGTGTTGGTCGACAGCCGGCTGAAGATGAGCCAGCAGTGTGCCCAGGTGGCCAAGAAGGCCAACGCCATCCTGGCCTGGATCAGAAATGGTGTGGCCAGCAGGAGCAGGGAGGGGATCGTGCCCCTGTACTCGGCGCTGGTGAGGCCGCACCTCGAATGCTGTGTTCAGTTTTGGGCCCCTCACTCCAAGAAGGCCATTGAGGTGCTGGAGCGTGTCCAGAGAAGGGCGACGGAGCTGGTGAGGGGTCTGGAGCACAAGTCTGATGAGGAGCGGCTGAGGGAGCTGGGGTTGTTCAGTCTGGAGAAGAGGAGGCTGAGGGGAGACCTCATCGCTCTCTACAACTACCTGAAAGGGGGTTGTGGGGAGGTGGGTGTTGGTCTCTTCTCCCAAGAGACTAGCGACAGGACAAGAGGAAATGGCCTCAAGTTGCACCAGGGGAGGTTCAGGCTGGATTAGGAAAAATTTCTTTCCTGAGAGAGTGGTAACACACTGGCACAGGCTGCCCAGGGAGGTGGTGGAGTCACCATCACTGGAGGTATTCAAGGAACATGTGAATGTGGCATTGTGGGACGTGGCTTGATGGGAATGGTGGTGTGTGGTGTGTTTTTTGTTTGTGTTGTGGTTTGGTTTTTTTGTTGTTGTTGGTTTTGTTAATGGTTGGACTTGATGATCTTACAGGTCTTTTCCAACCTTAGTGGGGGAGACTTGGAGGAGGAAATTAAGGAAAATAGGAAAACTCCATGTGCAAAGTTTGTTTCTGTAGCCCTGAGCTCTGATTACGTGCAGTTCTGCAGTGTAACGATCTTCTCACTCAACTTGTCTGTCTGTAGCTGTGAAGAGCAACCAGGGAGGCTGTCGAGCCGTACCCCTGGACTGGCAACCAAACTGCTTCTCCACTGTGCATCATCTTGTGGTTTTATTGCTGAAAAATGGGGCTCCTACTCCTGCTCTTAGGGGACTTCTTGGTGTTCCCGTAGAGCTTCATCATCTGAAGAAAGCTCAAAATTACATCTCTGAAATTGTCATTCTGTCATTCCAAGCAAAGCCTTGTGTATCATTGCCAGATAATTCCTCTCTCTTCAAGTTTGGGGAGCCATCATCACATGTTCCTGTCTCAGCTGCTTTTTAGCTACTCTTAGCTCCGGGGCTCTTCTGTTCCTGGAGCAGGAGAGATTAACAAGCAAGTTTGTCATGATTAGTTTCCTTATGTATGCCTTAATTACAGCACTTGAGAGGAGGAGTTTTTCCCATCTTTCTATCTTGTTTCGTTTATCTCATTGTAGGCCTTTCCTTTTGGGCTGGATTTAATTGGTGAGCCATGTCTCAGGAACTTTAGCTGGTATTTAGTCATCCCTCGCTTTAAAAGTTGGGCAGAAATCCATTCCTTCGTTTGACCTCTGTGCTGTCTGCCTGCCCCAGTGGCCTTTTTCCTTTTCCTAGCAAACTTAACGTTTCTGAAGCCGGGTGAGTTATTCGCCTCCACTGCTGTGTCGTGTTTTCCCTAAACTGGTATGACTGATTCAATTCATACCCTCTAAGCAGTCTTTTTCACCTAACAGAGTTGATGCAGTAAAATGAACTTGGAAAACAAATTTGTTATTCCTTAATATTTTTAAACTCCCTAGTCTCCCATATTTATTTACTTTTCTTTCTTTAAGAGAAACCTCCCATTGAGCTTTTTTGTCACAGCTTTGTATCTCGACTTTTCTCTTAATGGCTGGCTTCTGGGCTACAGCACTCAACGCACAAGGAAAATAGCCTTAAGCATCATATAATGCTTTCCATTCCCAGGATTTCTAAGCCCTTGACAGCTATACGTTCACAGCTCTGTGGAAATATAGCCATCTGGGAGGTGGAAAAATGATTATCGACTAGAAGAGCAGTATTGCGCTTTAGTATGGGAGCAGAAAGTTGGGCTGAGACTGCTATGGGGTGTTTGGAAGAATTTCTGGGAGGTTCATGGCTCATCTGCATATGGATATGCAAACTAATCTGAATTCAACTTCTCAGGTTCTTCAATTGTTTGAAGCTTATGAAATTTGGTTCTTACTCGGAATGAAATTTGCCTGAAGGTTTGTCTTAATTTACTTCCAGAGTCAAATTAAGGTAATTCAAAAGAAGGTCACTTCTGCAAATAGAGGTTTAGTATGGTTGAATTAATTGCCTTGGATTAATACCCTTTTAGTTAAAATAGAGTAATTTTCATTGAGTAGCGCTGCAGTGAAGTCAGCGCTGGGTTAGGACCCAGGAATTCTTGCTGTTGTCAAAGGGTTTTGACTTGCTTTTATTCATGCCCCTTTTCTGTGCCTTTGATGTGGGCACACAGGCTGGGCACCAGCTGTTTTGTATCACTTACCATGTGTTCGTGTGTGTTGAGTTTTCTCTGTGCACAGCAAATCCACCACATCATCAAGTGAAATCTGCCTTTCTATGCAATAAGATGCCTTGAGTCTAGCAGAGCAGTATTCATTTTAAATTTATTTTAAAGCAAGTAGTGTTTTTTTCCAGAGCAATAAGGCAATAAATAAGAAAAGCTTCCTCAATATTTTTAGGAAATTACAATTTTTGTTTATACTTATTCTGAAATCTGCAATGAAAACATGAATGTTTCTGTGACATGTAAAGGTTTTAAAGATGCTCCAAAAATGAAAAATGGTCTAAACCGAAAGCTTGGTCAGCTTACAGATCTGTTTTCCCATGGAAAATGCTTTTCCCTTGTGGACATAGTAAAGGCTGAATAATCTTGCTTAGAACTTGATTCTCAGATTTCAGGGCAAGTCTGCTTTAAACCTCTTGAATCTACACATATAATTCATCCTTCCTGGCAAATGCTCTGGTGCTGGTTTTCCTTGTAAAATCAATAAACGGAGATAAAGAAGAAAAACAAGCATTAAGATCTTTGACTGAAGGGGAGAGATGGTGCTTTTGAAGGTACTTGGAAGAAATGAAATTTAAGCAATTTTCCTCATCTCAAGCTGCTGTTCTTTTTGTGCGTATTGACTTTTAAAATCTTGTTCATTCTTCAGTTCCTGCTAGGAGGGTAACACTTGCACTCATCTGAACTCTAGCAGATGGCTGTTAGTTAAGTGTGTGAGCAGGAGAGAGGGACCCACAATTTCTCTCAAGCACCACAGATTAAAGAAAATTTTCTCTCCATAAAAGCATCTATACATGCTCTTAATGTTAGACCTTGTATATTTTATCTTGAGTAGTCATCCTTTCTACCTGAATTATGTTACTGCATTTTAATTGTAACAGATTATCTAGTTGATTGTGATGACTGTTTCACAAGCTGGGATCTTACATGCCTATAATTTGTATGGATGACTTTGGCATCAGGAGTTACTGTTTTGGCATTGATTTCAGCCTGTGAGTAAATACAGTCTACCTAGCCTTTAGTAAAGCCTTTGACACCATTTCCCACAGCATTCTCCTGGAGAAAGTGACTGCTCATGGCTTGGATGGGCGCACTCTTCACTGGGTAACAAACTGGCTGGATGGCCGGGCCCAAAGGGTTGTGGTGAATGCAGTTAAATCCCGTTGGCAGCCGGTCACAAGTGGTGTTCCCCAGGGCTCGGAACTGGGGCCGGTCTTGTTTAATATCTTCATCAATGATCTGGACGAGGGGATCAAGTATACCTTCAGTAAGCCTGCAGACAATGCCAAATTGGGTGGGATTGTTTGTTGATCTGCTGGAGGGCAGGAAGGCTCTGCAGAGGGATCTGGACAGGCTGGATCGATGGGCCGAGGCCAATTGTATGAGGTTCAACAAGGCCAAGTGCCGGGTCCTGCACTTGGGTCACAACAACCCCATGCAACGCTACAGGCTTGGGGACGAGTGGCTGGAAAGCTCCCCCGCAGAAAAGGACCTGGGGGTGTTGGTCGACAGCCGGCTGAAGATGAGCCAGCAGTGTGCCCAGGTGGCCAAGAAGGCCAACGGCATCCTGGCCTGGATCAGAAATGGTGTGGCCAGCAGGAGTAGGGAGGGGATCGTGCCCCTGTACTCGGTGCTGGTGAGGCCGCACCTCGAATACTGTGTTCAGTGTTGGGCCCCTCACTCCAAGAAGGCCATTGAGGTGCTGGAGCGTGTCCAGAGAAGGGCGACGGAGCTGGTGAGGGGTCTGGAGCACAAGTCTGATGAGGAGCGGCTGAGGGAGCTGGGGTTGTTCAGTCTGGAGAAGAGGAGGCTGAGGGGAGACCTCATCGCTCTCTACAACTCCCTGAAAGGGGGTTGTGGTGAGGTGGGTGTTGGTCTCTTCTCCCAAGTGACGAGTGACAGGACAAGAGGAAATGGCCTCAAGTTGCGCCAGGGGAGGTTTAGGCTGGGTATTGGGAAAAACTTCTTCACCGAACGGGTTGTCAGACATTGGCACAGGCTGCCCAGGGAGGTGGTGGAGTCACCATCGCTGGAGGGATTTACAAGACGTGTGGATGAGGCGCTTGGGGACATGGTTTAATGGTGGCCTTGGCAGGGTTAGGTTAACGGTTGGACTTGATGATCTTAAAGGTCTTTTCCAACCTAAACGATTCTACGATTCTGTGATTCTGCATGAAGCTTATGAGTTGCATGGCCATTGTATGCAGCTATCAGTTGTCACAGACACTGTGATAATGCTTTTTTGTCATGAGGATTAAAATTATACTGCTCCCTTCCCAAATTAATGAAATAATTATTTAATTATTAGATAAAGGATAAATGGGCTTAGTAGATGGGATTTAATTAGCCTGATAATTTAGTTTGATGTTAACCTGCTTTTTAAATTTTAAATTTTTATATTCTTTCAGTTCATTTTGTTTAGTTAATAAACTAAATACAGCTGGAAACTTTTGTGTAGTGGTTCCCTTTTTGCCAGGAGCAGACACAAGCGAGAGCCACCCCAGCCTATGTCCGGGCGAGCTCTGTGACCCTCTGGAGTAAGCACCTCTCTCTCAACGCCAGTCGGTCTGTGCAACCCAGACTGCAGGAGCTGCAGAAACGTGTGGTTCTTCCCTCCTCTCACCTCGCGCTCATCTGTAAGCACTTAAAAAGGCATACAATGATTTGATCTCTGGGATCTGCTGTTTTTCAGGGCTTACAAAGTCTGCTCCGGGGCAGGACAGCATGGCGTTGGCAGGACTTCCCGAAGGGCGTTATCCCTTCTGCGTAGGTGGCTGCAGGGAGACCCAGTGCTGCACTGTGAACATTCCGAAAACTGAAGGCTGAGAGCAGTGGATAAGGGGATGGACAGTGCGCTGGTTCCTAGCACTTCTTCACAGTGTTAAGTGCTAGTTTCAGAGCAGTTCAGGGAAGAAGAGAAGCATTAGCTTTATTTTTTTTTTTTTAATTTTATTTTTTCTTTAAGCCAAGGATTTTTTTGGCCCCACAGTTAGAGGGTTTTCCTCAGGCAAGAAGACAGGAATTATCGGCTAGAAGCCCAAAGCTGTCAGGACCAAGAGCGCTTGTTCCCTTGGAGCTGAGGAAGTGTCTTGCGGTGATGCTGGAATATGCAGTGCAGAGAAACCTTGAAGTGTCTCCAGAACTGCTCAAAGAAAGATATTTCCTTAAGTCTTTTATTGTATAAAGCGCATTTTAGTCATTGATGGTGGCCTGTTGGCAGGGTCCTTTGCACTGGAATGCTCTTTCTTCTCTTCGTGATAGCAACCTGCACACTGTTTGATCCTGTGTGGCAGGCAGTAAGTGCAGCCCCGTCTAATCCCACAGAGAGCAGTTGCTGCCCATGAGAGAGGATGTGAAGCAACTTCATATTCTCTCTTACAGGGTGTTCATTTATTTTGTTTCAGTATTAAATGATTAGATGCTCAAAATGTTAATTTGGAAGACTTACCCCCATGGAAGTATTTATCTGCACATTCTCCTCCACATTCATCCCAAGCACTTCCCCCAAGTCTGTCAGGGTGCAGCTCTGGGGACTGGGATGTCACTGGCTAGGACTGTCGGTCAGGCTGTGGCATTCCTGTGCTGTTCCCTGGCCTCAGCCCGCCTGGTACAGCCTGGACATGATCTTGCTGTCACACTTCCAGCCTCCAAATCGGGACAGCCTTGTCCCAGGTCTGTTTGAAAACGGTCCCCAGCCTGTGCTGTTTCCTGAACCTTACCTAGAGGCTGTTTGGGTGACCTCTGGCATAGTTTAACTTATTACTGTAGGCACAGCCCCTGGATTTAGTCCTTGTCCCTGTCATTTAACCACTTGGTTTTTCTTCTGTCATTCCCCTGTGTAGGTTTTTCTTCTGTCATTCCCCTGTTGTAGGGACCAAGATCTTCCAGGTGAGGGACATCTTTTCCAGGATGGTGCATGGGGACTATGTTCTTGGGGCCATCTCCGTTCATGTTGAAATAGTGCACAATAGTATTGCTGTTAAACTTGCTGGTAATAAATGGTCTTCCCATGGCAGGATTGTCCCTGTTCTAGTTTCTCTTGTCTGACTTTATAGTAAAGGTGTTGCTTTGTCTTTCTGTGTTAGAAAGTTGTTCTCTAGTCCTTAAACTCTGTTTTTGTGGTGTTACTACTGCCTGTCACAACACAGGATCCTTCTCTGAATGGTCTTTACCCTCAAAATATTGGCGTCGTCATGCTAAATTCCCTCCCCTGGCAATGTGTCCAGTCCTTAATGTGAAATGAAAACATGAGAAATCCAAACTGTTTCACCAGAAGGTTTTAACTACAAGTTCTGGTCGTGAGGTGGCCGTGGCGCAGGGTTGGGTATGCAGCTCAGGGTGGCTGGAAAAGCAGTGCCGATAGAAACCCATGGTCTGCACCATCTGAGGGACTGGGCTCCCTCAGCATGATTGCTGGGGCAATGCTAAAATCAGCACCAAAAGAGGGAGGCAGGGGGCTGTGTATTTCTCAAATTATATGTATATATATTTAATCCATTAAATAATTTAAAAAATTAAGTCCCACATGGCCTTAAGGTTTTGGAGGAGAGAGAACGAGCCTGCTTTCTTTCAGTGAGCAAGGAAGTTAAAAAGCAATAGGTTGCTTTAGATGATACCTTACTAACTGTATTTCTTCAAACCATGGCTAGAACTTTAGACTTTACAAAAACTGTTTCGTTTGTTTTGGGTTTTTTTAGGAGAAATCCAAGACAAATACTGAAACCTGTTTGATATTCATGTTTGAGGCATGTCAAACATCTTGTGTTAGCAGAACCAGACACTGTTGAGGCTCATACATAAAATATCCACTTTTACTACATTTTTATTCCTGTCTACTGTTACTATGAAATTCCCATTTCAGTCTGGGTATTCAATTTCCTTTTTCAAACAAAATTTTACCTCCTTATGAATCCAGATCCATAAGATACGCTGTGCGTCCAACCTTCGTATGCACCTTTCTTGGATGGGATTTCTCATTTAAAGGGTATGGGACTCTCTGGACTGATAGAGTGAAAGCAAGTCACTTTGGTTTTACTCTTTTGAGTGCTTCTTCACAGTTTCTGCAGTCTGGAAGCGCCTCCTTCTCGAAGATAAATAAAATCAAAAGGAGATCTGAGACTTTTCAGTCTTGTTATTCTTCTTTGCAACAGCTGGGTGCTTGTCAGAGACATGCACACTGGAAGGGATGTCTCAGGTAGTAAAGTTAAAGTCACCAGCTTTTATCTGTGTGGCCAGTGTGTGTTGGTTGCTTGAGGTATTGCATATTCCAAAGCTGTTAAGTGAGATTACCAGGAAATTACTATTATTTAGGTCAGCTAAATGTCTTTGAGCTGCCTTTTGTGTATATCCATTTCTTGTCACACCCATGCTTCAGAAAAAATTATGGCTGAAGGAGTAAACTGCTGTATACATGATGTGGGCAGCACTTCTTGTACACCAGTACTCTTTGGAGTTGACATATGAATATGTGTGGGAAGGGAACTGTTTTGAATAGCTTTGCATGGAGTGAAGTACCTGTGTATATTTTTCAGCGAGAATTATGTGCAGGTGTTCTGTCTTTTATGTTCAGTCGATCCTGTCGATCATCTGTGGAGACGCTGAGGTTTTAGGAAAAAAATGGTCGTGTGCAAGTCAAAGCACAACTGTTAAACTACTCTTTGGGAATCACAGTTTCTTTGTATGGCTGAAATCTGGAGCCAGGTTTGTTGTGCTCAGTTTTGAGCAAAGGTGAAGTTTGTGTTTGAGTCTACGCTGATCCAGTTCCTGCCATACTTAACACAATTGCCTCTGCTGAAATGTCTCTGTCACTTAAAATTTCCCAGGTAACGATTCTCTTCAATGCAAGGGAAATTCTGCGGAGGCTTTAGAAAAGTCTGTGTTGTATAAAGTGCATGGTGCAAAATTAAAGAAGACACAGAGCTCCCTGTGTCGTACGAAATGGAGGCATTTTAATTGAAGACAGTGATGCTTTGCGTTAATGGCATGCAGCTGCTTGTCATTGCACATCTTCGTGGCACATTGAAGCAGTTAGATGCCAAACATCATAAAAGTCTCAGGGCTTCAAGAGCTTGGGGGGGGGAAATGGAGGCTCTGTCAACTCTTGAATGTTTATTCAGATGTGTGCGCTGTCTGTAGTGCTCTTGTTCCCTAATGATGGCTCTGCCTCTACTTCTGGGATGAATGAGAACAGTTCACTGGGGGACAGGATTTAGACGAATCCAGGACCAAGCAACTGACTGAAGGTCTCGGGGCTCCAGTTGTGCCTCTCTGGCTCGGAGTGATCCCCATGAGCCACCTAGGCTGTGTCTCGCTGCCTCTCTGAATGGCAGATCTGCCGAGGAATGGGCTGCTGCGTGTGAAGCCTGCACAAATGGTTCATTTGCATGGTTAGTTCATATGTTTGGAAAGTCTGTTTCATGCTATAAAGCACTAAGCTTCATTTCTGATGAGCAGGTGTTTGGCAAGTAAAGAGACATCACACCATCAGCTGGGATAGAGGAGGAATCTGCTACTGGAGTGTTGATTCAGAAGTCGTGGCTGGTGTTCAGGAAACTTTTATTTGAAGAGTTTTCTGAAGTTCTTTGCTTGCAAATGAAGCAAGAGAACCCTGCTGGGCTCCCAGTCTTGTGCTTATAAATGGTGCTGGGCAGCAGGATCTGTTTCTAGGAAGTCCTAGCAAGAGGTTGGTGATGCAGTTAGCTGGGCAAGTCTGTGGAGGGGTCGACTCCTGGGTCCTCTCAGCTTTGTGTGTCACTGCTGGCCTGCAAATTAGTCAGTGTCTCCTTGGCTCTTCATTATTATGGAGTTATCATTTAGCCTTTCACTCTTTGCAAAGTCTACTTTAGTACTGAACTTCTGAATGTGACTCAAGATAAAGCCACGAGTAAAAAAATTTGACTCAAAGCCGTAACTTCAGACTTCACAAGGTGCCATGAAGGGAGTGTCAGGCTTTGCAGTGATTTAGGTTCATCCTGGTACCCTGCTTGTACACAGCGTGCTTCTGAGTTGTCAAATGGATGGGCTTAGGCTCTTTTGCTCTCGATCAACAACTGTGCTATTTCCCCCGACTTTATTCTGCCTCCGTGTATGTATCGCTCAAGTGATGGCTCTGGCTCGAGGAGCAGCAGGTTGCCTGGTCGGCTGGGGCTGGGGCTGTAGGTCTGTGTAATGCCGCTTGCTGCGCGGGCTGTTTCTCTTCAGCATTCCCATGTACTTGCATGTGGGTTTTTGTTTGGATTGGCAAGCATGAATGATCATTTTTGAAACACTCCTGCAGATTTGAAAGCTTTTCGTCCTGAAAAAATGAAGTCTTTCTGCCCTTTCATCCTGGAAAGATTACAGAGGGCTTTTAACATTCGGGAGATACTGGACAAAAGATGCTGTTGGAAGGCAAAGGTGCAAAGTGGGTTTTCCTCAATGCAGCCTTGCTCTGATTCTGCCCTTGCAGAACACAGTGGCAAAAACAGCAATTATTTTTGTGACAGCTGGAGTGGTCTTGGAAAGTCTCACCCATGCTATATGCTTTATAGTGTATTTTCCAGAGAGATTTCGGAGCTGTCGGAGCTGTGTACAGCAGCAGCCCAGGAGATGGGGTTGTCGGCTGTTTGTGTGGCCCTTTTGTAGGGATAAGTAGGTCAGTGTTACCAAGTGGTACTTGTGACGCTTCACCCTGAAAGCAAAGCGTAGCTGTTGGGCTGTTCTCTGGCCATTTGCTTCACTCAGTGTTACGTGTTTTGCCTTCAGACTGGCAGATGATGATTTAAATCTGTGCAAAGTATTGCTGTGACACTGCTTTTCTTTCAAGGGTCTGAGCCGTGAATCCTGTAACACAAACGTGCCAATTAACTAATTGGATCACTGTACTGCCAGTGGGTATGGTTATGCAAAAAGAGGTGGGAGAAGATGCTGATGAGGGGTTCCTATTTTTGCTGCAACTTTTCTTTCCAGATTACCCCACATGGCTTTTCTAGTGTTGAAGCTACTCTGAGGAGTTAATACGTTGTCTCAAATATTCACAGTCAATGTGGTGCAAGAGTTTTGAACTGGAAGGTATACCATTAGTATACCTCTTTCTGAGGACCTCGGAGCATTTCACAAAGAACTACCACTGCTCTGCCCCCTGCAAAAGAAAACCAGCAAAAGATCCTGGGTACTAGAATATGTTTGGTTCCAAACAAACTTCAAACTTCAGAGCTACATAAGTGAAATGTCAGAAATAAACACCCTTTTCCTCCTTCCTTTTATTCTTTCATTGTGTTTAACTTGTGGGAGTTCCCCCCCTTTATTTATTTATTTTTTTAAGCTTGAAGTTTGGGTCTGATTTGAAATCGAGAGGCCAGGAGGGCTCCACTAAGAGTTCTCGCATATTCCTGGCATGTCTCACTCCTAAGCTCAGGTTTCATTACAGTGTCAGAGCTACGAAATAATTTAAGCCAGACCAACAAAAGGTGCTTAATTTTTCCTGTCTCCCAGAATCATCTTTCGAGACCATCAAGACACATGTCCTCAAATAATGTCCCTGGTAGTGTTGGGCTATGGGCATGGCTCAGCATGGGTGTCCCCTTTCAGTCCCATAAAAGTGGGATGGTTGGAGGGCGCAGATCGATCTGTTTTGTGTAGTTACATCTTTTGGTCTTGTTACAAGCAAATTTGTAAGATGCTTTACATCCTGCTGAACAGGAAGTTGCTCTCGATTATATTTCTAGTCTCAGCTGCTATTTGTAACCCATGAGATCCCTTGTGAATTACTGAGGAATGCTGCAAGCGAGGGAACCGGAGCAGATGAAGCGAATTCCCTGAGGTTGCGCACAAGGTCTGAGACACAGCTGGGAATAAAACCCCAGTCACCTGACACCCCATCCCTTGCTTTAACTACTGTACAAGAATTTCCTCCTACTGTGCTTCTAATAGAAACTGCAGGGCCAAATTAAGTGGGCAGATTGTAATCACTGCTGCTGAGCTGTCCCAGCTGTAGAATTACTGCAGCTCTTTGCTACTAATTTGGAAAGTTTGCTGCCTCTTCCCCTCCAGTGCTCCACCTTGCCACATTCCAGGCTCTGCGTTGTGGGAAGAGAGCTTGAATGACCATAAAGAGCCCAGATGTTGTGTCCAGGGGCAGGAAGCACCAGTCAGCTACCCCTGATTTGTGAAGCTAAAAATAGCGAGAACTTTAATACCGATCTCTCCCTTCGGCTCGCTGGGCAGTCTGGCTTCTCCAGATGTATCTTCGTTGTAGGAGGCAGGCAGCTTGTTAAATTCATTTCTCGGCAGTTTGATTTATTCTTTTATTTGTATTACAGGAGTGCCTGCAGGCCTGAGTGGAGCTTAGACCCCCGTTAAGACATCAGCTAGGCACGACATGGGTGCATTGCAAGAGACTTTTCGAGCCTAAAGATGTTCTAGATGAATTTAAGAGTAAACAAGTGTGGCGAGTGATGGGAAGGAAATAGAAGGCAGCAGCCACGTGACATAGACCAGCGATAAACCTAGTGTGAGTTGTTTATTACCTGTTACGAGCACAATTAGTGTCCTCAGCTCATCCTTGGCTGAATCATTGCTGTCATGTGCTTGCCTCGCTGGGAGCACTGTGGAACGGCTGGTGCTTGGTGGGCAATTGGGAGAGCGAGGCATTGCCCCCTTCCTAAACCCGCTCAGGAGCATGATCTGTCAAGAGTGGTTTCTTGGGCAGAGTCTGTCCGGATGGCAGATGCACTGAACAATCTTTCCAAGTCCCTTTGAGTCCCCTTTTCAGCGATTTCATGTCAGGGGTAGCGAATGGGAGAGCACACGTGGGCATTTAGGGGACTGGAGGGTGTCTGGACCTTGTCTAGCATTACGGCTGGGGAGGAGAGGGTAGGGAACAAGATGATCAAAGTAGCTTTTGTTCCCTGCAGCATAGATTATAGTAATGTTGCTATGGCCACAAATCTCCCTCAAATTGCTGCAGCCAATTCATGAATTTCCTTTTTTATTACATCCTGACATTGAAAATCAGCTAGGCTGCCAGAAACCTCTCCCAAGGAAATCTCTATCACTGGAGACATCAAGAGCTGCAGCAGAGGTTGGAGTACAGGTAGTAAGTATTGCTGTGCTAGGAGGATGCTGTAAAGGGAATCTCTTGTTGCTGTAATTTTGGGATGCTTTTGAAGCTGAAGTAATTAAATTAATCCTAAATATCTAGCTGCTCACTTATATCCCATGACTCCCTATTAATTAGTTACTCTGTCTCCAGGGTAATTGGAGTATCAGGATACCTGAGTCATAGGCAGTTTAGTCCTGTAAGCTTTATCCCACTCTGTTCTGCTCCCTGCGGTGCTTTCTCAAGGAAGCCGTGTGGTCAGGCGAGCTTCATCGTCCTCTGCACAGCAGTGGGGTTCCTGAAGCCAGGCTATGAGATCCGTAGCAATGCTTCCTGCTGCTGCAGCGCCCAAGAAGCTTTTATTTTTTCCTTCTGTTTGTAGCTTTGCTTGCTCACAAAGGAGCGTGTACTGTACCGTACAGCATGTCTCGGGCAGCCCAGCCAAGCAAGCGTCCCTTCAGCAGCACTTGGGCTCTTTGACCCCTGAGCGCTGGGGGGTGAAGGACTTTTTGTTTTTCTTTTTGTTTTCAGTCAAGCTCTAGATCTTGCCTGAAATCACTCAGCCAGCAAAACTCTTGTCTTTGTGGGTGGAGAGGAAGGGAGCAGAGAGAAAGTTGGTTTTGGCTGCAGCACGGCTTTCTCACCCCATGGCAGGTTTTGAGATGCCAGTGCTTCATTCCGGCAGCTCCCACGTGAATCGGTCTTGTGGGGATTCTGTCAGGTCTTTGGGAACAGGGCTGTAAACAAGACCACTGAATGCCACTCAGTTCTCCATCACTGACTGCCTTCTGCGGCCCTGGGCAAACCATTTAGCTCTTCCTTGCCTTAATTTGCCTAATTATTGCCTTCGATATCTCCAAGTTCTGGTAATTAGTGCTGCTGGTTGTACATGGAGGCAACGACAAGGAAACTCTTGGCTTGCAGAGGGGACCATTTCAGCGTGATTCCCTGTTAGTCTCTAGCAAAATAAATGACAAAACTCCTGTTTGCTGTGTTTGATACGGCAGCTTAGAGGTGATGACTGAGTTTGTAACACAAGGCTTAGCTGTCGCCGCGGGGTTGCTTGCCCATTCCAGCATGGATGCTAACAGGTGGTACTGGTGTGACCTTGTCTGGAAATCAAACCATATGTTATTTTGATCAATTTGTTAATTCGATGCTCATTGAAACATATCCTTGGTACTTGTCCTCTTCTGAATCATGGGGTAGGTTTTGCCGTGGCTTGAAGTGATAGAGCGAAAGCTTTAGTGCATAAAACAACTTTGTTCATTTCATGAGCTTAGACTAGAAATCTTCTGCATGTCTACAGTGCATATTATTTGAGGAACTATGAGATTTATGGTTGTTAAACATGATCAAGCCTTTCTGTGCGGGAGGAGAAATGGTTGTGCCCTCCAAGTGTCTGGGTTAAGCACAGCTAGCGTTTTGCATCTTTTTTTGTCCGTTGACTTGTTCTTCTTGGGCTGCCTCGTTTTTGTGGGTATTGTGGATCTCTTCTGTGTAGCGCCTTGAGTTTGGATGCACACATCAAAGGCTCAGTGTCGGTGCCAGCGGCAAGAATAGTGAGCTTTCAGCACAGCGGTTGGGTTCAGCTGCTGGGTGGCATACAGAGCACCTGGGGTGAGGTGAGCCTCTGAGGCATCCCATTTGGGGCTGGGGGTGCAAGGGATGTGGGTGGAGAGTTGGGGCAGCAAAGACGATCATTTTGGGTTGGCTCTACATAAAGAAATAGAGGAAGAAATCCTAGTGTATCTACTGGAGCCTCCTGGAGCACTTCTCTGATGGGAGGGAGAGGGTCAAATCTGAAGGAACTGTCTGAGAAATGGAATAAGGATTGTGGCGGAGCTGGAAGCAAAGGTGGGAAGTGTCCCAGACAAGGAATGGTGGACAAGGATACAGGTCCAGATTGTAGGCAGAGGCTGTGTGCCCTGATTTCGTTCCTTTTTTTTTTTTTTCTATTTGTTTTTACTTCCTTCTCATGGCATTTGCACTAACCGTACTGACACTTTTAGTTAATTTCTAAGAAAAGAAAAAAAAAAAAAATTAAACTGTTTCTGCAGCTTCAAAAGCAGGAAACCCTCATTAGCTGCGGTGTGGCCTTATCAGCCCGTTCCCATGCTGGCAGTCTGAGCTTTGCCACCCTGAAGTCCCTTCCCATGGCCCAGCAGGCTTGGACCAGGCTGTTGTGGCTCTTGTGAGCTGCATGTCTGGCTGGAAAAATCAAGACTATGCTGAATGGACAGACTTGGACTGCTCTGGCACCCGCTGGCCTGATCAGCATGATGGTCTTTCATCCCATATCCATGGTGAGTTCTCATGTTCACCCCACAAAGCATTAATGTTCTTGTAACTGATTTGGCAGAGAAATTAGTATCTGGGGGAAGTCATAAATAACCTCTTTCTCCACCACTTAGTGTCCTAGATGTTAGTGTGACCTTTTTTTTTCCCCCAGAACATCAATTTGAAGTGTCACAAATGTGTAAGTGTGGATCCTTCATAGCCTTTTTGGCTACCTTTTGCAGAGGGCACAGCATGGAGCAAACGGCACAAGTGGCTTCGGGTATTTCCCACAAGAGAGATGGATCTGTTCCTCTAATACAGATGATTCTTTATCATTCAACTGAATACAGAAGGAATGTGCTGCTTCTTACCCAGGACTTGCTGCTTATTCCTTTCCTTGTTTGCTGCAAGACCACCTTACTACCCTTCTGCCTCCAAATCATCTGCTGCAGGGTTTGGTTTGGCTCAGAATCTTTTTTATAAAAAGCTTCCAGCACTATTCCCACTGCCTGCTATCAAAATATAGATAATAAATACCATGGATCCTCCTGTCATGTGTGTGTGGAAGTGAAGGGGGGCTGTGGGATGGTGTTTTGAGGCGGACTGTGTAGAAATCTCTCCCAGTTCCGTTCGTGTAATCAGTGTTTTTATTATGTGCTTCAGCCCGATCACCTTTAACTCGATTGTTCTGAGATTACTTATCTGAAAGAGACGGACGTTCATTATGTTAATTGGCTCTGAAATTACTGCATTAAATATCTGTAATTGGTAGTATTATTCTGGTCTTGCTGTGTCCTAGGGTTTTCAGCGAGCAGAAATTAATACGGAAACCTGCGCTTTCTGTTGTGGTTGCTGGCGGAGCCTCACGTGAGATTGGTGTTTGAAGAGCCTGTTCAATGCTTCTTTTAGCAAGGAGTGAGTTTGGTGACATAGAGGGGGGTAAGATCCCTGCTTGAACATGTCTGTGTTTAATCACGGCTCCAGGGAGAGCTCCCTGCTCCAACTGAGGTGACGCTTCTCCAGCAGGATTGCTCTGGCTTAGATCCCAAAGCGCTTTTTGGAGAAAGGAAAGCATTGCTTACCTTTTGTTGTACTGAACCAGGGCAAGAGTGGCCTGAATGCAGTGCAGGGAGGGAAGCACCCGCAGGGGTCTGCTGCAAAGCTTGTGGGGGTTTCTGATTGCCCACTTGGGCTAGTGGCCCTGGGATTAATATCGCATGTTTTTTCGGCTTGAAAGAGGCTTTTTTTAAACCATTTTAGAATGAGAACTGTGAGTACAGGGAAGATGTGGCCACTAGGAAGATGAACTATGGGTGTGCGGTTGGAAAGTTAATTTTAGGAGGGAACAATTGTGGAATAAGCTGATGTTTCCACTCCTGACAGCACCACCTAAAATTATTTGGAGAGGGGATAACTTCTGCCAGTGTGGTGTGTCTTGTTCCTGCTGACAGCACAATTTCTACCCAGTTATGAGGTCCTCTTACAACCAAAGCTATTCTCTTCCCTCCCACCTCTCCAGTTTGGCCAAAATGGTTTTCTCCTTCATCAGGCAGAGTGAGAACTTTCTTAACAGTTGCCGACAGCATCGGGACCTTGGATGAGCTGTGGCATAACCTGATCCTCTCTAAACTGCAAAGCACAGGCGATGTTTCAGTAATCTGCTGTAACAGGATCTCTGTGCCCAGCAGAAATTGTAACGTAGGTTGGAACTTTGTGTTGATGGGAGGATATTGAAAAGAAGGGAGGGCTGCTGGATAATGGGTGAGGAAAGTAAGAGGGTTGGGGTAAGAGCCAGAAATTGGAGGAAGGGCAGCATTAACAGGTAGGAGATGAGGTGCATGGGGAAGAAATGAGGAGAGGTGTCAGGGTAAAGGGGAGGAAATGAGGATCTGCTTTCAGTTCCTCCTAAGCATTTCTTTTGAAGCACTCCTATTTGTTTCTGCTCCATTCCCTGGTGATCCCTAGGGAACTCGCTCTGGCAGAGAGATGGAGGGCAACATGCTGAGGAGTGCTGGGCTGCTGTTGTGTTTGATGGATGGGCATGGCTGCTTGCCCAGGAGTCGGGCAGGACACCCAGGAGCTGTTTGGGAGAGGTGTGTGGCTACCCTGGCTGGACTGGAGTAAGACCAAACCTTGCACTGTGTGTAGGGCATAAGAGTTGTTCCCTCTGGCATTGTATCTACCATGGTAATGATTTTTCTCCTTGAAGCCTGATTTATTTGAAGAGTAAGTACACAGCAGGCTGTTCAGAGCTTCATTTGAAAGAAGAGACCTGTACTACTTGGTTGGGCCAAATGTCTGTTCAGAGCAGCGTCCTGCATGGCTGCAGTGCTGAATGCTTAGGGAAGAGTGGAAGAGCAGGCATTTATAGTGATTTCTCCTCCTATTCCCTCCTACCATGTAGCAGCCAGGGACCTCCAGAGCTGGAAATTGCCAAGTGACCTGCTCTTTCCATCTCTGTAGTCCTGTAGGTCAAACCACCTCTACGTTTGTCCTTACCAAATTATAAATTAGTGCAGTCTCTGCAATACCTGGAAGATGCAAATAAAGGCAGGTGCTGATTGCAGTTCTACCTCACATGCTAGCAGAAGTACAGCTTCGATGATCCTGCTTTCATCTCCTGTATCTTCTCCTGTTCTCCGCTTTGCAAGTATTTGTTTGCTGGGCAAAAATGCACAGCTCTGCATTGCCTCTCCAGCACCAGAATAAGAGATGAGCTGGGCTATCGTCTGGATTAGACATTGCTGATACAAATTTAAAACTAAATTCAAGCTTCAGAGGTTGCTTCTTTTTAAGGTGCTGTGAGTTGGAAAGAGTATTAGAGCTATGTTATAGCTATATGGGACACTTAAAAAATGAAAAATACCGATTTGCAGAAGGAAAGCTACTTACAGGCAGTGGATAAGCACGCTGTGGGCAAGGGAATCCTTTTCCCACCCCAGCTGCCTGTGTGGATGCCTGGAGCTTTGTAAAGAAATTTTCCACAGTCTGATGCACACATTGTAGAATTAAGGACAAACTTTGCTGCCATCGTTTTCAAACTATTTCCTTATTATTTGATCAAAAAATTCTGAAGACTTTTTTCACCGTGCCTCTGAGTCCTCTGTGAGCGACACCAAGATGCTGTCAGCTTTTCTGTGGCATCAAATTTTCTGAAGTTTTGACTGTTTGTTTTTTGGGGTTTTTTTTAAAGTGTTCTTTAGGTTGAATTTGGAATGATACAGCTTCCATCTGGGAACTATTTTAGTTATAATTTGAAAAAACAGACTATAAAACACACACTCATAAAAACAGTTTGTCCTTTCCAATGTACTAGAAAATTATTCTCATCAGCCTCTTAAGGCACTCTACTTTTATGTATTTAAGCTCCATGGCATGTTCAGAGAAATAGTTACTGTGGGTTTTAATGCAGGGTCATATATAAATTTCCAGTATGGATCATTTGGGGAAGATTAATACAGAGAATGTGTTAATAGTAAAGAATTTGAAGTCATGGCAGATTTTGCAGCGCTTGCTATGCACAAATAGCTTAGTGACCGTAAAGTTGTTGTCCGGTTTTGCTTGAAAATGAGATGTACTCAAAGGATGTACTTGTAACTTTGAAAATCAAGGGTGCCGGTACATGTGCATGCATACCCCTACCTTGCTGTGGAAGAGTAGTTGACACGTATTGAGTGTTGGCTTTGGGCTAACAGTGCTTCAACCTGATCATCTATCTACTCCTGCCACTTTATTGCCATCTTGTTGGGAGCTGCAAGGTTTAACAGTGGGGTACACTGGGATTCACCGACTTGGCAGTGGGTGATCTAGCGTGGCACTATCCAAAAGCATTGATCAGTTTTCTGCAGACTTCTGGAAACCATCTTCTGCTCCCTGATTTTGGCTTTTTAGCGTTCGTTACATCTCCAGCTCTGCTCAGGGCAATTGAGTTTGTGGTACAGGGGCAGGAGTAAGGCGCCACTTAACAGCTTAAGAATTTACCAGCTGATACTGTCAGTTTTCCATAGGGCAACACTGATTACCAAGGCTTTGATTTGATGCTCTTATTCATGAGCCTGACAGAGCCTGTGCGTCTCCCTCACCCCCAGGGAGGTCCCTTGATTAAGTCATTCATACTTCATGGGACCTCATGGGGAGCCTGTGCTGCCAAAAGTAATGAGCTGAAAAGACCAGCAGTGTCAGATAATATCGGCATCCCGCAAAGATCTCATTCCCTTCTGATTCCTCGTTACTCTTGGTGGGCTTGGTTAGGATGCCATTGGATTTTTTGCGATAAGGAATTTTTTGCAGCTTGGATATGGAGAAGCAGGGTTGGGCAAGGGATGGTGCGAAGCAGCAAGGTGTCTGGCAGTGTTTGACCTGCAAGGGTTGCAGCTGCCCACCTTCTCCTTCATCCCAAGCAGTACTTGCTTCAGGGATTGTTGGAGACTTTAAAACAGAACAAAAAAACACCAACCCACCAAACCACCACCAAATCGCTTTTAAGTAACGTGAAATCCTGATTATGGAAATGTTATTTGTGTATCACAACATGCATTCATCTTCTGCCTGCTCAGAAATGCTGCCGGTGGCCCATACATGAACAGAAGGACATTTAAAGAGAATTTTGCTTAAAATGCACTTGTTAGGATGCCTGTGTAAAACTGGTGCCTTCATGGCCGAAATCGATGTTTTTGTTTGTGAAGCAGCATTGGTGTGCTGAGTAACTTTTATGGATGAATAAAATGTCGAGGCCTTTTTCCAAAGGAGCATGTGGCCTAAATTGGATAATGCAGCAAAACAAAACAGCAGAGAAAGGTGCGTAAAGAGCCCCGAGAGAGGATTGATGCAGGCTTTTATCTGGGAGAGATGGATGGTGGCATTCCTAAGCTTCTCCCTGCTAGCATTTCCCTGTAACAGATCTTTAAAATATCTGGAGTACATGTAACCTAAGATGTGATTATTATATTTTGAACAGAGCTAAGTTACGGTGATAGAAGGGTTGTGCTTTTATTATGCCTTGATTTGCCACAAGTGATGTTTGAAGCTGGAGGTTGATTTTAGACTCTGAAGGGAGATGAGGACTCCTGGCCTGCAGCCCCCGCACACATTGCTAATCCAGGTGAATGGCCAAGAGAGAGGAGGGATTTCTGAGCAAGCGCCTGGCAAAGATGTCCTGAACTGCCCTTGGGAGGAACTTCCCTGCTTCTCTCTTTCTTTTTCTCCTACTTTGGAGAGATCCTAAAGACACCAACTAGCTAACTTGGGTGTCTAATGTTTGGTGGTGTAAAAACCTTATCAGCAGCTGGGGCTGATGCTAACACTCATTATTAAAAGTTTGCCAGACTTTCTGTGTTTGAAAAATCCTATTTTTGGTTGCTCATGTTTTGTCAGACTTTATTTCAGCTAGAACTTTCCAGCTCATTGTCTGCTGGGAGATGTGCTTTTTGGGAAGACTCTAGTGAAAACCGTTCAGCTGTTTTGGAGAATGAGACTGAGAAAATACACACTTTCTTACAACTGAAAAAAAAAAAAGGCATGGTGACCATTCAAAGTCACAGTGCCCCTGCACTTGGGAGCAATGATCTGATGTTTGGCAGATGTCTCTTTTGCAGTTCCCGTAAAACTCCGCCAAAGTTGGGCCAATTTGGAAACATGTTGGGGAATAGGGGCAGGAAACTGGAGGAGGAGGGAGAAAAGATGTGTTGCTTAAGCATCACTGAATACCACCCTCGAGTTGGATCCTCTCCTTGCTGTTGCCTCAGAGCGTGTGATTTTGGGGAAGCTGCTGGAAACAGTCTCTTCAGAAATATCATTTTCAGAGCAGCATATGTTTTTGGAGACGCTGGATCTAGTTTTGCAGGGTTGGTGGGGTTCAGTGGGACCTGTCCTCTGTGTGTTTGTCTGTATGTGAAAATATGTATCTATATATAGCTGTATTTTGGTTGAAGATGGTAAAATATATCTACATACAGATATATTGATGTCTGAGGCATCCCCACGTTAGCAGAAGCTGCTGTTCCTACTCCCTCCCTGCCTCTGAGGCTTGTGTCCTTATGGAAGGACAATCTTAATGTCTTAAGAGCTTCATCCTGGGCCAGATTTGGCTTGAAACTGTTTCAGAAGATGTTTAGAAGAGGTGTAAGAAAACACACTTGTACAAATCTTATTTCTATAAGAATCTAGGTTGGAAGTGGGCTAAGGGCAGTGTTTCACACCCTGAAGTGTTGGGCAGAGCATCAGTGAGATGCAGAGCGTGGGATATAGATGCTCCAGCACCCACCTCTACCCTGCCAGCAGTTAGTGCCTGCAGGAAGCAGACAGGCAAATTGTTGTGACCCTGCAGAAATGGAGGCCCAATGGAGCAGAAACCCTGCCAAGGGACATCTTGGGTCAGGCTCTGCAAGTTACATTGATGCATCATGCCGCCTTCTTCAGAATAGTCTGGAGTTTTGCAGGAAGCCCCGTGGCCGCTCTGTACTCCTGTGGCTTGGGCTGGTGCATTGGCCTCTTGGCTTCGAGCATCATGGAGGACAGTGACGGTAATGACCCTTCTTTTCTGGTGGAGGTGGTTGTGACCAAAAGAAATAAGGTGAGGCATTACAGAGTGTTTTGTGCCTGTCTTCCTCATAAAGGAAAGTTTTAATCGCAGGATGGCTGAGATGAACAGACATCTCGTCTCTGCTCAATTTGCCCAGCAGGAATTACTAAGTGCATGAGATATTATTCAGTAACAAAACAAACCAGCAAACAACCTACTTGAAGGTGGAGCCTACATCAAAGTGCAACACTTGGGGTAGGTGGAATCTAAGTTGCCTGAAGAGCCTCTGGACTTTAATGACCTTTTAATAAAGCTTTTTCGCATGTTAAAGTTACAGACTCGAGCATTGGTGGTGGTAGCACCAAGCATCATTCCTGTGATGACAAAGATCTGCAGAAGTATTGGATGGGACGAGAAAAGTGTGAGAGTCGTTGAAGGATGTATTTGTCTTTACTCCTGGGCAAATACTTAACATTTGCCAGTTTTTTGAGTTATTTTGATTTGATAGATAGTAGATAAGCAGATTTATTTTTTAAGGATGACTTCTGCTTTATCAGTTTTCTCTTGTCCATAGTGAAAAGAAATTGAGTGTAATATCTTGTGCTTATAGGTAGGAGTGGGTTCTCTGTGAGCTTGTGGTAAAACGCTGCTCTGAATGAATTCAGTTTTGTGTGACTAGACAGTGTCAAAGCTGTCATGAAGATAGCGTAAGGCCATGTCTCTGCTCTTTTTTCGTCAGTGTAGGAAATAAAAGTAATGTAAAGGCTGTGATAAAGCTGTAGTGCTGTAAATGTGATCATGGGAGTTCGTAAGAATAGCTGCATCCTTGCTGGTTTTGTGATTTTCATCAAGTACGGAGTGGCTGCCGAGAAAATCTGTGGACTTCACAAAACTGATGGAGTAATAAATCATTACGAGAATACAATCAATGGCTTGGAGTAATCCAGATGACTTGTAAACTGCAGTCCCACAAATCATATGTGAATGACCCATGACGAAGTTGCATGTGGAAGAGCAAGCAGCGTGGGCCATGCCCGAGGAAGAGGGCTCTGCCCTGGACAGACAGTCGCTGTGACAAGGTACTTGTGGTTGTACTGAGCAGCCAAGTCTACTTGAATTCCCAGAGTGATAGTGCAGTAAGAAGTGTTTAATGCCATCTATGGACATGTGAACTGTGGAATAGGAACAAAGGATGTTTTCACTTCCAAAAACTGCATTTATGAAAATACTGGTGGAATAGCTTATTTAGCTCTGATATCCGTATTTTAAAATAGGCATGGGAAAAGCTAGAGAACATGCAGAAGGAGCAGCAGGGCAGTATTTGGAGTGGGGAGAAAATATCTAGAGTTCAGCTTTTTAAAAAATCTCCCACTGTGTTTGTTGGATCAAGAGAGAGACCGAAACACGACTCCCTTGTGTGGGGAGAGGGTGCTGGATGCTGCCGAGTCTGTCGGAGAGGACTGTGAGTAAGTACCAGCTCTTTGGAGGGTGATGTTAGAAGGTAGGCATGGGCTGCAATTAATCATCGGAGCAAATTGGCAGGAAGGGATGGATTCGCTGTCTCTTTGGATCAAGCCTTGATGCGTCTTTGGAAGTTGTACTTTAGCTAAAATCAGGTAACAGGGTTCATTGGGAGACATGTAACCAGTTACTTTTGCTTTACGTACGGGAATGCTGAGATACAGAGAGGCTGGGTCTGTTCTACTGGTGCGGAAAGTCCATGGCGTGGTCACAACTAAGGTATGGTATGTATCAGTCCAGTGTCTGATGCAAAATTGAGACTGTGTCAGGAGGCGGTTTCTGAACACCTCGTGCCAGCACAGTTCTGTGCAGTGACACCAGTTTGATGGCATTGAGCGAAGGGAGTTTCCTTTCCCTTTCTTGAAGGCAAAATCCCATAGCACCATTTTTACTGTGAAAGCAAAATGCCATCATTAAACAGACGGTGGTTTCGCGCAGTAAAATGCTGGAAGTTCTTGCTTGGACCACTTTCTTCCAAATTAATTTCCGCAGTGAACTGGAAGTGACAGTTTTCTAAAGGGGAAGTGTTGCTACCTCTATGTGCTTTATCTGCCTGTGGAAGAGGGAAGGACTTCTGTGCTGAGACAGACTCTAATGTCTTTGAAGCAGCTAATTTGCCCCTGCTGAGCATCCTTCCGCTTGCATGCTAGTTCTTTGTGCCACCCAACTGGTTTAATGTGAAATGATTTGTAATATCTCCAGCAGTGAGCTGTGACTTCAGGTGAAGAGGGACAGGCCAGCCACAGAGGACCTTAATTTGAAGGTCTAGTTTTTTCCTTAAAGGTTGTCTTGAGCCTGAGCAGCATGTACAAAGTGGCTTCTTTATGAAAGCTTTTTGAGTTAGCTAAGGAAAAAATCCTTCTTTTTCTTTTCCCCCTCAAAATTAAGTCCTGATACTGTCTGTTGTCTTGTTACTCCTTGTTGATAAATGATAGGAGTAACAGTGCCTGAGTAAATGCCCCATTTTCCTTATCCACCCTCATTTCTGCATTGAGCATCCTTGTGCATTCCTTCTTTTCTTGTGCCAAGCCCCGCTCTCTCTATGCAAGCGCTCCCTATACATCGTCATATCAGCCGATTGGCAGACTAGAGCTTGCCGAGGGGAATTTAGGGATTTTTAAAGGGGATCTTTTGTCAGTTGGGCATTTAGATAGTCACTCGGTCATCTAAAGGTACATGGTAAAGAGTTGTGTCTCCTACAAGAGGATGTGAAAGGGAAATTGTGGCTACTAGATTGGAAGGTTGAGGACACACAGACCTTTCAGTTGAATGTCTCCAGCATGAGCTACGCCCTGCCTGTGCGTTGGCAAGCTCCTAGTCAGCTGTAAGGTAAATTATTAGCTTAAACCCCTTTCCCTTCCAGTGACTCAGCAGGCAGGCAGTAGCTTTTAGGGCATCTCTAACCTGTTTGACTTTCGATTGCGAGTCTGAACCCAGACTGGCAGTCTTCAAAGGTAAACGGTTAGGAGAAGACGGTAGAAACTAATCCTTTGCTGGCAGGGCTGGACTTGACTCTTGTGGCGGGGGGGAAATAATTTCCCAGTTAGCTTCTGGGAAATCAGTTGTATTTATTCAGGTTTGCAGAAGAAACTAACAGTTTATCCCTATTCTTTGCAAGCCTTTTAAAATGCCTTTCTTGCAGCGGGATCATAAAATCTTTGACTTTGTGTCTGCTCTACAACAACAGGTTTTAATTTCACTGTTTGTATGATTTTGTTTGCTAAAGTGGAAGCTAGATAGGGGCTCTCTGGGGTTTTCTTCTGTGCTTTTTTTCTCTCCCATACACCCCTCCTGCCTCTTCCCAGTGCAGTCTGCACTGTAACTCTGGCATAACAACAGGCACCCACCCCAAGCAGTCCTTTATTTCTAGCTCTGTTTTACGTGTTCTTTTCCAGAGTATTAATATGCTGGGTAGCCTCTGTGCTCAAACGAGGCATAAACAATTCGGACAGCAAATGCTATAGAGCAAGTGCAGTTAATGGACCCAGATGGTTATGTTGCCAGTTTTATGTGACATGTTGCCTGCATTAGCCTGGGAAACTTTCGGTTCTTATATATCAAAGAATGCTTATTTAATGTTTTGTGTTGTCCAAACTTCTGCTGGACTTTGGCATCTGCTTAATGGCACTTGGTACCGCGGGTACGGGGGTGCCAGAAATGCCTTCTGCCTGACCTTGCCTAATGTCTCCATCCCAACCATGGTCAGCTCAGCAGCTTTCGTGGAGAGACCCTTGGAGAGATGCCAGTGCATGTGTGCACAGTGGAGCAGATTGCAGCCTCCCGTGCCTTCGCCGCGGAAGGTTGGCCCACCGGGTCTGCAGATCTGAGCTCGCCCTGCGCCACGTCTTGATCACCTTGGCCTTCTGCTCAGATTGGGTTAGAGCGTTGCATACCGGGGATGATTTCCACGGGCGTATTTCTGTATGAGGTTGCAATATTAGTCTACAGTAGTGCAGGAGAATGAGCTTAAATAACCATACTGAAAACAAATTTTAGATACGCAATAGCATGCCTGACAATGTGAAAAATAATGATGGTACAGGCAGATGAGTGAAATAAAGAAGCAACCTGGATGAGAGCCTTGAAAGAAGAGAAAATAGGGAAGCAAGTGGATATAATTGTTAGGAAAGGGTGAGATGGAAGCAGATTGTGATGTTTTTCTGGCTGAGGGGTAAAGGAAAAAGCTTTTCAGTGGACACTGTGAGGATGAGCGAAAGAAAATGGACAGATTTATCTGGATAGTGAAGAGAGGAGGTCAGAAAAGAAAGCTGAGATAGTTAAATATCCAAAGATGCCATTTAGTGCTATGTGTTTTACTCTTGGCCTTCCCCAGCCCCCACTAACGTGGATTGCTCCAGGCCACCTGGGGCTGCAAATTCTCCATCCCTGTTTCCTGCTGGGGAGAAGGAGAGCTCATCTGTGTACATATCCGAGATGCTGTTTTTAATTTCCAGGAGGATGTAGATCTTATTTGTTTATGTTGGAGCAGCAGGCTGGAGAGGCCAGGAGGAGACCATGTGTCTGGGAGCAGGGCTGGATTCCCTGGGGAGCAGAGGGCCCTTCCTGGGCATCTCTCCATTGCTGCTCTCCTATTCCAGCTGTGCCCCACTCTGCCTTCAGCCCATGTTCTTGCTACCTTCCTCCAACCCTGCATCCCAAAGGTGTTGTACCTGGTACTGTATTAACATTTCTCTTGTTGTAATAGCACAGATCCTTGCTGAGACGTAAGGACAGGTTTAATCCCTACCTTATGTATTCCAGCAGTCTCCGTGCTGGAGTTCCCTCATCTCCAGTGCTTGGTGCTAAGCTCGGTGTCTTGGCATGGTTGCTTAGGGCAAAGTTTCCTTTTTACTTTTTGAACCGATTCTTACATGCACGCCTGCCCGTACAGGCTGTGTGCAGCAGACATCTGTCCCTTGCTTTTCTCCTGTGGACGGTAGTGGTGAGGCACGCAGTTAAAGGTTGACGGTGGGCTGAGTAGCAGATGTTGGTAAATGTTGTCTCTGCAGCATATGCGCCGTTCTGCTCCATCTACGCAAAATGCAACCATGTTTGCCTTGCAGAATAACCAAGGGTGAAAGACAGGGGTGGCATGAAAAAAATGCAATTTAAACATTCTTTTAAAAAGGCAGCAACAACAAATTTCCGTTTCAAAGGATGGAGGGGTCCTTATCCACTAAAGACGTCACGCCATGCAGATTCCTGTGATCTCGAGACACCTTTGGGAGCTCCAGCTCACCAAACGGTAACACATCAAAGAAATGTCCATGGGGCTTGGAGTACAAACATGTAATATGCAGATGGCATAGGGACTTTACAAGGCTTTGAGTCCATGCCCAGGGAACAGATACTCCCTTGCTGAGAAGACCATCTGACAGCCTCCTTCTTCTAGGTGACTCTTTGCATCAAAGGTGACCTGAAAAACCTTTTTTAATACATTCAAAAAAAAAAAAGGCTCCCAAACGTAAAAATCCCGAAGTCCAGGTACAAGAGCCATCCCTCTGCTTAGAAGATCATACTTTGCAAAGTAAGTTTTGCTTGTCTTCACAGACTTTAAGGCATGGTTGCCTGTCACAGGGGCGTCTTTAGCTCTTGCTCTGGCAAAGGTGGAGCTCTCTCGTAGCACGATGTCCACATGTGCCAAGGGCAACTTGGAGGGATCCACAACAAGTGGGCAGTTGAGAATGACCCATTCTCCTATACTTACCATGTAGCATCATCTGTCATCTGATAAACTAGAGAGAAGGCATGCCATCCAGAGGGACCTTGACGAGTGGGCCCATGTGAATCTCATGAAGCTCAAGAAGGCCAAGTGCAAGGTCCTGCACCTGGGTCGGGGCAACCCCTGGTATCAATCCAGGCTGGGGGATGAAGGGATTGAGAGCAGCCCTGCGGAGAAGGACTTGGGGGTACTGGTGGATGAAAAGCTGGACATGAGCCATCAATGTGCGGTCACAGCTCAGAAAGCCAACTGTATCCTGGGCTGCGTCAGAAGAAATGTGGCCAGCAGGTTGAGGGAGGGGATTCTGCCCCTCAACGCTGCTCTGGTGAGAACCCCCTGGAGCACTGCATCCAGCTCTGGGGTCCCCAGCACAGGGAAGACATGGACCTGTTGGAGCGGGTCCAGAGGAGGCCACGGAGATGGTCAGAGGGCTGGAACAGCTCTGCTGTGAGGACAGGCTGGGAGAGATGGGGTTGCTCAGCCTGGAGAAGAGAAAAATCCGGGGAGACCTTCCTGCAGCCTTTCAGTACTTAAAGGGGGCCGATAAGAAAGATGGGGACAGACTTTTTAGTAGGGCCTGTAGTGATAGGACAAGGGGGAATGGTTTTAAACTAAAAGAGGGGAGATTCAGACTAGATCTAAGGAAGAAATTGTTTACGCTGAAGGTGGTGAGGCACTGGACTCGGTTGCCCAGAGAGGTGGTAGCTGCCCCATCCCTGGAAACATTCCAGGTCAGGTTGGACGGGGCTCTGAGCAACCTGGTCTGGTTGGAGATGTCCCTGCTCATGGCAGGGGGTTGGACTAGATGGCCTGGAAAGGTCCCTTCCAGCCCAAACCATTCTGTGGTTCTGTCATCTCAGCTGGGGATCATGGTGTTTGGCGGTTTCATCTGAGGTGACAGCGATGGAGTTGCTGAGGCTGTTGGTGCAGGAATTACTTGCGGTTCTTAATACTGTTTTAAGGCTTCTGTCTGTGCAGGATAAACAAATTAGAGCATTGGTTCCTGCAGAAACCTCACCTTTGTAATGGAGGCACTTTTGAGGCACCAAGTAATGCTTCATTATGCCGTGGGCGATGTAGGTTGGGCTCTCGATGCAACTCGGCGGTGTAACCGAGATCTGCAGGCAACAAGGCTGCCTCTGCCCCAAGCATGGAGAGACCCGGGTTCAGCTGGGTTTTAGCTTCTGCTGAATCAGGATCTGCGATGCAGATGAGAACACAGCCTTGCCTGCCCTTCCAGCTGAGGTTTGTCAGCCTTGGGAGCCCCTCCTCGCTGCAAGCACCCTGAGAGGTGGGGTAAGGTGGTCCCCATGCATTTCATGGCTTTCAGGTGTGTGGGACCTGGGAAAGCTCAGAATCCTGCGGAGCGGTGGGGAAGCAGGACTTGAATTCAGTCATACGATTTGTCTGGTGCCCAGTTTAATGCACTGCTTTGACTGAGAATGCCCCCATTTGTTTTGCCCTCCCACAAAGTAACGTTCCTTTCTCTTTTTCTGGGTTAGTTTTCATAATTGGGTCTGGAAGCGAGTCCTCTGCCAGGCAAGCAGCCAGCAGACGTCTCAGCGGTGGGATGTTCTCTGCCCTCCAGCCCCACGGTGCTCAGGGCAGCTGGGTGAGGGTGAAGACCAGCACCTCCTACCAGCTCGGTCTGGTGGGGAGAAGTGGTTGGGTTGGTCCATGAGTACAAGTTCAAGGAACAGCTGATACAAATTAAATCACTTTTTGATCGTCTGTAGAGAGGAGTCCAGCAGAACCCTGGGGTGGTGCTTGGACAAAAAGCAGATGCCTACTGTCTCAGGAATCCTCAAAACATTGCTCCTTTTGCCAGTGCTGCTTGAGGCTTTCCTGGGTTGGGTCTGCGCCAGCTCCGTCGTGCTCCGATCCTCTGCTTATCCCCTTCAGGGGCTGGCACAGCAGGGAAGTGGCGTTACCTGCACTTGATTGATGGGGCAGCGCTGTGCACAGCAAAACAAATACCCTGGGGATTTCTGGTGTCTCCTCTCCATCTCCTGGGACCGGGTCTGAAGGAGGGAACCACCCCAGCCTGCTTCTGCCAGGTCCCTCGCGTGTGCCGGCAGCACCTTGGTGAGCCATGTTTCAATCGCAGCACACGTTACAGAGGAGCTAATTTTTGTACGTAGGGATGAGGGTAAAGGAGAGGTTTGTTTGGAAGCAAATTAGCACAAGGTCTCCTTCAACTCCTAATTACAATGTATGCTGTCAGTCTGTCCTTTCACGAGCCCGGGCTGCACTCCATCCCACCGAGAGCCCATCACATGCTACCACGCTTGATTTTAGCCTGAGGGATGTGAAGCAGCATGTTGCCTCCTTGTCCATGTCGCAGCAGATGTGTGCCAGAGCGCTGCCGGCTTCCACCGATGGCAGGGAGAGTCACGACGCTGTATGTGTATGTACATGTGTTTTGGCAGAGCTGCAAAAATCGGCATTTACCACATATTACGGAGCCACCCCCCCTTTGGTCACGAGAGAATAATATCGCAGAAAGTGCACATCCCCACGAGGGAACAATTTGGTAGTAATCAGCAGTTGTTGACTCTTGAACAGCTCCTGCTGGTCCAGCCAGTTCTTCAAAGGCTGGGGGTTTTGGTCTTTTTTTTTTTTTAAATGGCAGCTTGCTAAGGGCCAGATATTGTTGTGACAGTACCTCTAAAATCCTTAAGCTGCTTGAATCACTCCAAGGAGCCAAGCAATAAAAGAGCTAGAATAAAATGTATCCCACAATGTCCTTCACTTCTGCTGACAACTGCAGTTTAAATTACTGGTGCAACCTTTTAGCATAGCTAGCTTGTAAAAACTAATAAAAAATAAAATGAAGTCATAACAGCTACTTACCACCGCTTCTCTGATGGGGAGTAGAGAGAAACTGCCTTTCTTCTCAGGTGAGCCTGTGCTAGTGTACTATTATTGCTGTTAATATTATTCTGATCACTGTCATTTAATATATGCTGTAATTTTTACATTATATAAGTTACACAGTGTTTATTATAGAGGGACTTTACCTTTATCATAAGGTAGCATTTATCCCATAAGCACCGTAATGTTTTTCAGGCTTACATTAGAATTATGCTTCAAAAAAACTAAGCTCTCAGGAGAGTGTTTCGTTTGGCTGATGCAAATTTGGGCATCCCATTGCCAGGTGCTCTGATTCTGTGGGTCCTTTGCCCCAAGTGTCCGGAGTTCCAGGGACCCAGAGTTATTTGTGACTTTGGAAAAAAAAAAATTTAACCAATGTGAATTTTTATTTTGTAACCTATGCATTCAAAGCTTGTGATAAAATATTTCCAGACCTCAAAGAGCCAGGGAGGGTTGTGTACAGGTGCTGGGTTCACGTAGTGTGGGTGAGCATTGGAGCGTGTATTTTGCAGGGCATGTTGAAATGAAATCCTCAGCTGTGGCTGTTGAGTAACATCTTCACACGTGATTTCTGGAGAACTCTGGAAAGAGCTTTGCAGTCCAGGGAGGAGCGAGGGCTAGAGGGGTCGTGGCTGTTAGTTCTCGTTTCTGCAAACGTCTTGTAGCCTTATGCAGATGGAAACGTGCCACGTCCTGCAGCCTGCCAAGAGAGAGACGAGCTGCATTCACGATACGTTTCCTTCTTTGTAGCCCAGAGATGGAGGCACTCGGAAAGCATTTTGCTAGCCAAAGTGAAAAGGATGGAGGCAGCCTTTATAAGCAGCTGCCAGTCTCGTCACCAGAGCCCAGCACCAGCCCCTGAGGACCAGCACCAGCTCCCTGCCGGGAGTGACGGCGGAGCTGGGACTGTGTGAAAGGCTGCGAGTATGGAACGCATTAGTAAGAGTAGGAGTGGGAAGAGGGAGGCTTGGGATACTCTGCTTGTCCTGGCCGCCAAAACTGTGACTGTCCAAAAGGCTGTGTAGGAGGGTGAAGGCAGGATGTGGATGGCCCTGATGCGCAGCGCTTTTTGTTCTGAAACAAAAGGAAATGCCACCTACAGCAAAGGCATCACCCGCTGAACGATAGTCCTGAAGCCTTGGACTTTGGTTAGCAAAAGGTATTTCATTTTGTTTCAGTTTTCTATATGTTTAGCTGCTAAGATCAGACAGTTGTTTGCAGCAGAAGCGTGTCTGAGAGAGGATTTGAGCTAGGAAAAAAGCTGGATGAAAAATCATTGTGAGTTACTGGGCTTGAGGCTGGAACTGGTGGGTGGAGCTCGGGGTGTGTCACGCAACAGGTCAGACTGGATGGCTTGCAGTGGTCCTCTATGACCTTGGCATTTATGGAACAATGTAGTTGATTATTTTATTTCATTTTTTGTGGGAAACGGTCAAATGCATGTGACTTGAGAGCTATCAGTTGCCAGGTGTTGTAGTGGAAATGTTTTCTGTGAAGGGAGCCGAGAACTCCTGCAAGGTGGCTTTGAGCTGATGAAGCACAGAGCTGGCGACTCACATCTCATCCCATTTAGCTACAAAGGATTTGAAATATCCCTTCTCTAGGTTGTCTCGTTTAGAGAGAGGTACCAGCAGCAGTGTTTGTAAAGTATGCTGATCATTTACCACTGCAGTTCTGCTGCTGTAGATTGTAGTGGCTCTTCTGAAGCCGAGTATCCTTATCCCCGGCTTCAGGTAATGGGCCAGGCTTTGGTGGAGTGAAGGTAACTAAGCAAGTCAGCAGCAGGGCTGACAACCAAGAGCATTTCTCGCGTCCTTCTTCTGGACCTGGCTGTCCCTGTAAGTGTGTGTAGTGCCCTTATAAGCCAAAGCATCAAATTCAGGTAGAGGAGGCTCGGAGTTCGTTTTCCTGGTGTTCCTGCAATGGAAGGGGCTCAGGACCAGGAGTCCAGCTCATCAAAACTTTGCTTGGGGAATTTTGGCCAGTTTGCTTTCTATTACGGAAGCCCTGCACTCCCTTTGAGTCTCTGCTGTGCTGAGGAATATGCAGGAGCCAGGGATGTGTCTCATTGCTCTGGGCATCATACCACCCAAGGAGGTATCCCTTGCCTTGGGCCTAATCTTGTGCCTGTCTCCTCAGCTAGTGTCCTCCAGGCTCCGATACTGCGCAGCAGCCCAGATTGTCAAGCCCATGGGAGCATTCAGGCAGAAAGCCGACTACTTATGAATCTCTCATCTGTTTGGAGATGGTCTGGAAGGAGTGTTTTTAGCCAGTGTGCTAATAGGCAGCCTCTCTTGCATGATGCCTCTAGGCGATGGGTAATATGTTTCTTAAGTACATGTGGTTTCGTTTGTGTTTTTATATTAAACAGGAGAAGAACCCTTGAGATCAACGCTGGGAGAAAGAAGAAAAGTAGTGAAGGAGTCGATGTGTGATGCAGGACAGGTCTGAGCCAAGGTGCAGAAGGTAAAGCACAAACGAGCCCTGCAGTGTCAGTCTGCTCCATGCTTGGTATTAGATTGCATCTTCCCTTGCTGTATTTTAACACCGTCTGCCAAAACATCTCTGCACTCTCCTAGCAACACTCCCTTCTCCCCATAGTCAAGTTAAAGTAATGGTGAGATGAGGAAAGCGTGTAGAAGTTGGGCAGCACCGGTGTAGTGTCACCCTTGGAGTCGTAATCAAACCCCTTACATATTTTTTGGCCATCAACTCTTTTTTTAATCATCTATTACTTGCTGAAAGTTTTAGTCAAATTCAACTGGCAGAACCACAGGCAAAGAAGTGTCATTTCACAATATTCTGATTTCAGCAGTTTAAATTCTGGTCTTAAAAGCAGCGTTGAATGTCATTAATGGTCTGAGCTCACTGGCTCAGTGTCTGGGTGCCTCAGGATCCAAATCCCCACACACAGCTCAGCGGGGGGAGTTGGGCTCTGAAACTGTGTGCATGATCTGAAAATCTTTCTTCTTTAGCATCGTTCATTAGGCAGATTCTTGTCCCAAAAAGCTTTGCAACCAAGGTAGGTTCACCATGTAGGTAAGGATTAGTCCATGGGCTGCTGATGCACAGCAATTGAGGGGGTGTGAGGCTGACGGGAGCAAGGGCAGTCTCACTGCAGAGGCTGGAGATTGCTGCCAGCAGCACATTTCTCCTTCTCCAGTTTTCCTCTCACTCCTGTAACGAAGCCAGAGGATGGGATTTCGTGCCCTGCGCTGAGCTCCTTCAGGCAAACTCTGGAGTATTGTCAAAACTGCTGATGAATTTGGGCTTGAGCAAAGGTGTCAAGCGTGAAGCAAAGTGGCTGGAGTGTGGAGTCACTCCTACCTCTGCCAGGGAGTGGTGTTTTCTGGCGGAGGGACGCAAGGGCACCGAGAAGCTGTTGCATCCTACGCAAAGCTACTCTGGCAGCCCCAGTTTTTGAGCGGAAGTAGCACATGGATTGTTACTGGGAGCTGCCACAGTTAATTCAAGTTGGGATTTGGCTGCCAGATCTAACTCACGCTCTTAGGAAAACTTGGATGAAATGTAGTGGTCCGTGATACAGCAAGAAGCAGACTAGGTGCTTTCAAGGTCCCTTTTGGCCTTGAACTCTATAATCTGGGAAAAAAATCACAGCTGCATCTCTAATGACACATGACCAGTTCAAGCCCCTGTTTTGACTTGCTGTCAAAAGATTTCTCCAGGAGCGCTGTGTCCTTGTGTGTCATGTTTGGAGCATCTGCTCCGTATATACTTGGGTTGAACTGCTTCCAGCAGACTTAGCAACTGTGCTGGTGATTTCCTCCAGGAAATCCAACCATGCAGGATAGTGTTTAGCTTATAGGATCATGGCAATCAAGCCATAATGGCAGTCTTAAGTTGCTGCTTTTTTTTTTCCCCCAACCTTTTAGCTGTCTCCCCACCCCCAACCACATATCTGTACATCTGGGTTGGGGTTTTTTTTCTGCCGTGTTCAAGTGAAAGAATAAATCCTTTTTGATTTATTCCAGAGCAGCCCTCGAGCTCAGCTCCTGTGAGAGCCTGCTGACTTTGAGTTCAAAAGATCTCACGTCTTTGAGGCCAGGCTGTGGTCTTCCATCTTGCCTCAAAGTTAAACTGAAAGAGAAAATTCTTTTTTTTCTTAAAAAGAGAGAAAATAAGCATGCTGTGTAAGGGAATCAGCTTTACCTGCAGCAGAAGAGAATGCCAACATGCAGAATTTCAGGTTAAAATCTGGTTGTATAGTGAAAGCTTTATTTTCAAGCACCAAGCGTGTTGTTTAGTAAGTGTTTCATAGAGATAAATACTTCCTTTTAAAGCAGTGCTGTTAGCTGGCTGGGATCCAGCCTGTGATCCTACATTAAAGCATTTTTTGGTGTTTAAACCACTACATTACCATGGTGGCTAGAAATGGTAGTTCTGATCCCTAATTTCCTGCAGATCTGCTGATAACAAGGTCTGGCTCAGACCAAGTTTTGCATCGCTAACTCCAGAGTTCAGTCTTTATGTCTGTGCTGAATTTCACCACAAGCAAGAGTGTTGGTCACTGCCATAATTGCTTTGTTGTCTAGTTGATGTTTTCAGGAAGGAACACTAAAAGATAGGCCAGGGACATCGCAGGCCAACGTTTTGGCTTAACATCTGCCTCAATCTCTGCGTTTTCTTTTCCTTGTTGTCCGACTCGAGGCATTTGGAGGTAAAAGCGAAGCTGCTCGGACATGGGCTGTAGCACACACGCCAAGCAAGAAAGGCTTGCCTTAAATGTGGATTTCTAATGCTTAACTTCTAACGTCATCCTATGGAGCAATATTAAATGTGTCCAACAGTTGTTGTTCGTATCAAATGACCGTCTTGACATACCAGAGGGGTTGGGTGTGGTTGATACCTTAAAATGCCTGTTATGCTGGACACTGTGGTGATGTATATGAAGTATTAAGCCCTATACCAAAGATGACCTGTGCACTTGAAAGGAAGGAGGTGCAGACAGCTATCTGGCATGCATATATATATATTTATATATATTTATTTTATATATATAAAAGGTGTATGTACATATAGAGCAAAATAAATATGTAAGTGATATTATATGCCATCTCTCTTCCATAGGGCCCTGTTTAGTCCAGATTTATGCAGTTAATGTTACAGCTGTGTGTTTGCAAGGGCAGAGGTAATAGATGGAAGACCTTTAATATATGGGGACCTTCCTTTTAAAAACCAGCTCTTCTGAGCAAGGTGACCTAGGCTCTGCTTCTAACTTGGGAAACTAGCAATGCAGTGGAGAGGAGATGCTGATCACTGCAGTGAAGGCTCGGTCGGACGCCAGCAGAAGATAAAACATTGGTTGGGTTGGTCAGGAGTTTTAACGACAAGTGGGGTTGTCAGGGCTGCCGTGTAAAACTGTGGGTGCTCTCCCAAACTTGTATGTATTGAATATATACCTGGGAGGTGTGTATCTATATTTTTTTTTCAAAAGCTCCAATTTTGCTATGGCATACTGTGGAGAAAAACAGCTTTCTTACCTGCTTCCAAGGTACACAGTGGCTTACTGACAGAGTAAGCGACAGCTCAGCCAGCCCTTACGGGCATGGGGAAAGTCTCGTGTGATGTTCTGCAAGCCATTCTTACCAAGTTCTTCATTTCCAGAAACCCTTTCTTTCAAAGTTTTATAGTCTGTGGAACGTGTGCGTGAGAACACCTTGGTGTTTATACCTGTCTTTTGGGGAAAAATGCATCGAGAACGCCAGCAGAAACTGCAGTCATTTTCTGGCATGTCTGTGTGCAGTAAATCCACACAGCTCAGGTTAGGATAGAAGGACAGGTAATTGACTCTTCTTTTCTTCTGTCACCACTTCTGCTGTTCTTTCTTCAGCAGAGAAAAACCACACATCACCCTTCTCCCGCAAACCCGTCTTCTGAGCCAGCAATAAAGTAGGAAAATGTTTTTTTCCAAATCTAGTTTGAAACATGATGACTGGACCATTCTTAAACAGCTTCCAACTTAACAATAAAGAAACTTCACAGAGTGCTTGGCAGGAGCCTCTGTACATAATTTAGATCATAATCAGATGCATTAACACATTTTATATGGATCTCATGGGGGCCAAGAAGACGAGGTGTGCTGCGTAATTTCTTTCCAGATTTCTTTACCTGATTGTTTATTACTCTTGGGGACTTCATTTGTGGTCCAAATGTCACCAGCAGAATCCTGCTGCTTCATGTGCCTGCATTTAGAGTAGGTAGTAGCAAGGCTTCAAATAACCTAATTGGCATGTTATCATCAGTCTTTCCATCTGTGTGTGTCAAAGGGAGGATGGAGAGTACGTGGGGAGGGAGAGAGGAACAAAAGCAAGGACCCAATTCTGCAAATTGCTGAGCTTCCCCTGTGCCTGCAGCTCAATGGGAGGGAAGGTGCCGAGAGTGCTCGACGAGTACCGTGTTTCCCGCTGAGTACAATCATGAGCTCTGCTTCTACAGAACTGCATGGGGGAAGCGCTCCCTCCCCACCTTTTCATTTTAGCTGTTAAATATAAGCAGCTCTAATTTTATAAAGCTTCTGAAAGCTTTTTGGTCCTCTGCGCAAAGAAACGATCGTATATAATTCGCATTGCTTCATTGTTTTGCCATGAATCCACCCATGCCAAAAGCATCCTTGTTATGAAATCTCTCTTTTGACAGAAAATTCTGTTGCTGTTTTGATAAATGATGTTTTGGATTTCTTTCTGCTCTGCTGGTTTGTATTATCCCCTCAAAAGGTGGGAAGTGAAGTTCCCTGTCACTTCAATGTTTCCTTTATACACGCTGAAGTAATAACCCTTCCTATGTGTTTCATGGGTATTTATTTGTTATTAAATGCGGTGAACTAGTGTAACGTCATCATTCCCCATCCCTCCCCAGCCGTGGGCTGTCGAGGACAGGCTCTGCTCCGTGATGCACGGCTCAGGGCTGAGAGCCTGGTCACCGGGACGCAAGGGGATGCTCCTGGGCACTGGGGCTCACTCACCCAGGCTGTAACTCAGGCGGCGGTGGCCTCAGCCAGCTAGCATTGATCCACACGATCCCCGGCCACGGGCCAGAAGTCAGCACAACCAGGAACCGAACCCGCAAGGCAGGTTGGATATGGCCACTGTGTTCAGGAAGGTGCAAAAGTTTAAGAGCACAAAAGCGGACAGATTGCACCCGCTGGACTGGGGGCCAGAGAACAGGCGGATGTACTGGTGTGGCCTTGGGGCTACAGCAGCCTGTACCAAAAACAGAGCCCCTCCTTCCCCTTTTTCCTGTGATACTGATACTGAAAACCACCCCTGGCTGGAAAGCCAGTGTTTTACTGGCACGCAGTGAAGAAGTGCTGTGGCACGGTGCTTGTTGTGCACAGCACCCAGTACAGGCAAACTGTGCCAGCTAAGGCCCTTGTAGCCAAAACAGGTTTGAGTGCAGAAAGATCCTTTGGAGGCCAGAGGAGAAGCACTGATTTCTGTTTGCCTCGTTTTTTTTTTATTTTTTTCCTTAGTAATTGTTTATCAACAACATTTTCCCAGGCGATGATGAAACTCAGCATCCCAGATTAGCTGAGCTCATAAAGTGATTTTTATAACAGAACATAATGATGATGAAGAAATGAGTATCCTTAAAAATCTGAGGTGATTGGGTTGTTGACTTTCCATTTCACGTACCAAGCGGGTCCCTGTGTCTCACCCCTGTAACAGCAGTGCATTGTGCTGTTGAAATGTTGATGGGGAGAAAGGAGAGGGTGAAGAGCTGAGTCACCTGGTGCCTTTCCCCAGGTTTTCCAGCTAAGTACTGAGGAATGTCATTGCGTGCAGGTTATCCAGCCCCAAGGTATAAAAGTTACGGTTGTTGGGCTCTCCTGAGCAAACCCTGTCCCCTCCATCTCCTGCTTATTTTGAATCATGAGAGTGTCAGAGCAGGCTGAGACAGGCTGCGAAGGGTTTGTGCAGCAGGGCGGGCAGGCGTACACACAAGGGAGAAAATATCCCCAGTCCCTTTGCTATTTATAGCCAGCTCATGAGCAGTTTCCTTGCTGCCAGTGCCCAAATTACCAGCTGTGACTGATGTATTCTCCTTAGGTCAGCAGCACGTACAGCGACCGACTTGTCTTGAGAAGCTTGGTGGGTTATCGGTTCAGCTGACGAAGTTAGTGTAGCAGCACGCTGAGCAGCACGGCTCTGCTCGCGCTGTGGTTTGGCTGGGGCACGGACACACTTGCTTGGTTGGGCTGTGGAAGGGGGGGTCTGAGTTTACCAGGGCAGTGAAGGAAAAGGAGTGTTTTGTTTCCTATTTGCTTAAGATCTACTTGGGCTGGACTTCAGAATTATTGATGTTCAACCTGCCTTTGTACCAAAACACTGTGACTGTTCAAACAATTGCTCAGCTGAAACTATTGGATTACCTCTCGCTGAAGCATTGTTTGATTTGGCTTGCTGCTTTGTCAAGCCTCTGAAGATAATAGCTTGCTTTAGCCTTTCGTCTCCGCATAGCATGAAAGAAGCAGCCATCCGGAGGGGATGTGCTTCTGCCTTCTAATTTCTGTGAGTTAGAAGCACCGTGGCTTATCTGCATGGTGAAGGATCCATACAGTCTTCAC